>NC_035443.2:29559089-30159089 GCF_002127325.2 Helianthus annuus
GACGGATTCAAGAAATGAAATGTATGAATGAAATGATTGAATCCGCGAGACGGATTCAAGGAAGGAAAGGTATGAATGCAATGTTTGAATCCGCAAGACAGATTCAAGGTATGAAAGGCATGAATGGGATGTTTGAATCCGTGAGACGAATTCAAGGTATGAAAGGCATGAATAGGATGTTTGAATCCGCGAGACGGATTCAAAGTATGAAATACATGAAGGGAATGTTTGAAACCGCTAGTCGGATTCAAAACATAGAAATAATGAAAGGTATGGATGCTACGATTGTGTACGCAAGACGAGTTTAAAATATAGAAATGATGAAAATAGCCCACATCGCGATGTGTCAATGGTTTGACCATGGTTGTGTCAAACGAATCATGTGAGTAAATGTAAAGTAACTGGATGAAAGAATGAGCAGGATTGGCACGCAAACCTAAATTTTAAATTTTAAAATGAAAGAAAGAAGTTTTGAATAAGTTATGTGTTAAAAGTGCTGGTAATCGACTACTAGGAGTCAAAATGAATGACGGGCTAATACCCGGACAATGATATAAGTACGCACAAGAAGGAACCTAGAGGTGATGAAACCCATCGATTTGGTGGGAGGTTGTGCACGAGTGAAGGCACATTGCACGGATGAATGAAATCTAGTCTAGTACGACTAGTACACGTGAAGAATGTGGACAGGTCTGATTTACGGATCGCTGAAGTATGGAAGGAAATCGAGGTAAGTAAAAAGCTTTAATTTATGTCAGATAAGTATGAATTTGTAAGTTGAAAACGCCCTACAAAATGTATGGTGGAATGAGTATGGTATAGTACAGAATGTTCGATTCCTAACAGTGGACCTAAGAAGAAGATTATGTCGTTAAGGAATGAATCTCAAAGGTTTGAAGTGAAAATTTCGAGAATTCGCTAAACTCTCGTATAATGATTTTGCGTGACATGTGGGCTTATGTATACGAAATAATGCATGAAATAAGAGGAATAGTAATGTAGAATGAACAAGGTGAATGGAAGATAACGTAAGAGTATGTATGGTACAAGTAGTTATAGAAAAGATAGAATGATGTTAACTTTGAAGTGAAGCGCGTATATGTGATCATGAAATAGTAGTTTTGTGTGGTAACAAAACAAGAACTAAATGCTAAATAATATATGTGTAGAATGTAATCTTAAGAGATAGGATGATTGTAGTAGATCCGTTGGGAACGGATCATACGAATGTATGTATGATTACAGATTGAGGAAGTATGTATATAGACCCGTTATTGACAGGTCAAGGAAATGAAAATGATATGCGAAAGTATGATAAGGACGGTATGGAATTGTTAGGAAGAAGTCAATGATATGAATAATGAAAGAAACATTAATAAGAATTCTGGGATGGATTCTTGAAATTGGATGATAGTCATGGTGATGAGCTCGTGGTTATGTCGAGTGGACGTAAAGAAGGAATAATTAGTGTTAAATAAAGGTAAGAAAGGTTTCAGGGACGAAACCTCATTTAAGGGTGGTAGACTTGTAACGCCCCAAAAATCAGAATGTAAATATTTGTCGTGTGTTCATATATGACACGTTATGAAATTAATAACTAGGCTATTTAACCTAGTTAAGGGTATGGTCAAAAGTATTAAATGATGAAGGTAGTGTCGGTTATGTTTTAAAGGCAAACCCGAGGGGTTAAAGTGGAACAAGATGGAAGTTGTGTTATTAAAAGAAAATAACAACACACACAAACACACCTTCGTGTGTGTTCTAGATCGATCAGGAGACTCCCATGGAGTCTCAAACCCTAAACATGAAAGATCATCAAATTGGAAGGCTAAATGATGCTTAAACTCATAACCGAGCATGGATTAATGATCACCAACACGAGGGGATCATAAGGTATGTCTTAAATCTAATATTGGTGATCATGGGTGAAGAGGGTTATGCTCTAATCCGTGAGATAATATGAAATTGATCATGTATAAGGGTTAGAAACATCATATAGAACATGGGTTATGTAAGGTTTGTGTTAATTTGAAGTTTAGATGTGAAACCCGTTTGTTATGGTGAGGATGATGACTTGAATCACCATTTATGTTTAATTCTTGTTGAAAGAATGATGTATTATGTAGGTATCATGAAAGCTTATTAGATGAATTAGGAGAAATATGATGATGCTATGTTTGATGTTTAATTGGAAATGAAACATGATGATTAGTAGTAGGTTTTGATGGGTTATGTATGAAATTAGAAGATGCATGTATGAATTAGTTGTACGTTATGCTTAAAAGGTGGTACACGCACATCAAGTGTATGATAAAATGTATATAGTGTTGTCCGTATAGTCGATTATGATGTTACTAGTATATGATGATAAATCGATAGTTAAATATGGTTAATGGTTGACTTTGAAAGTCAACTAAGTATAAGAATCATGATTTGACTCGTTATCGTAAAGGTAGGATTATAAGAAGTCGTATGATACATGTTATAGCAATCCGCGTTAAATGTAATGACATGATGAGTTACATGAATTTAAGCGTATATGGAAATGATTATATGAGTTATGTTGGTTAAGAATGAATAATGAAAGTTAAGTATGAAAGATGCGATTGACATGATGGTTAACATGCACAAATGAGTATGCTAATAAGAGCGTGATTTTGATGAAATGAAAGTATAGGAATCACGTCAAGACGGGCGCAAGCATGAGATGTTAACGGGTCAATAAGAGGCAAGGAACCAGATGCGAGCACGGACGCATAAGGTAAGTGATTTCTGTAATCACTTCTTAGTTCGATTATGTAATATGATGTTTTAAGTAACTAAACATGAAGGATGAGGTCAAGTATGTGTCGTAGTCTCTCGTCGTAAATGATCGTAAATGATGGGATTAAAGTTGACCGAAACGCCCTTGATAGGTATTTCGGGCAAACGACCTTAAAAGTCATTTGGAAATGAGCTATTCGATTAGAGTAATGCCTTTGTCAAGTATGAAAGCGAAGTATAGGGTTTTGTATGTCATAGACCATTTAATGCGCAAATACCCATAACGGGTCAAAATAAGCTTTTGAGCGAAAATGGGTTAAGAGGTTGCTAGGCATCCGAGAAATTAATCTTTTATGATAGGCGTCAATGAAACTATTAAGTTCATATGAGATTGAGGTCAAATAAACAGAATATGTTGATAAATGCATGAACGGGTCAAATAATTAGAAGATAATAATAAGCCGAATGCAGGTAAGTTAAGAATTTCCTTAATCCATATGTGGGATTTTAAGTTCATATGATAGAATGTGAATTTACAAGCATGTAGGAAGAAACGTGAGGTTAAACGGACAATCGGGTTAAAAGTTATGCGAGTTTTAGTGGGCGTGTTGTATCTACACCCGGAGTATGGAACGCCGGGTTTGGGAGTATGGAACGCCGGGCAGAAACCTAAACGGCCATACTTCACTGTCAAACGCTGGTTCCATGTTAAAGTGAACGTTGGGGTGTTCCAAACAAGCCTAGATCACTATAAAGCTAAGTCTAAGACCCATGTAAATAATGTATGATTATGTAAGAGGTACGCGTGATCTAGTACGTGTTCGTTAAGGTATGTACGTATGTAGATGTGTATGTATGTATGTATAAAGATATGTATGAGTGTATGCATGTATGTAAAGATGTAGGAAGGGTATGTACGTATGTAGATGTGTATGTACGTATGTATAAAGATATGTATGAGTGTAAAGATGTAGGAAAGGTATGTACGTATGTAAATGTGTATGTATGTATGTATAAAGGTATGTACGAGTGTATGCATGTGTGTAAAGATGTAGGAAAGGTATGTACGTATGTAGATGTGTATGTATCTATGTATAAAGGTATGTATGAGTGTATGCATGTATGTAAAGATGTAGGAAAGGTATGTACGTATGTAGATGTGTATGTACGTATGTATAAAGATATGTATGAGTGTATGCATGTATGTAAAGATGTAGGAAAGGTATGTATGTATGTATGTATGTATGTATGTATGTATGTATGTATGTATGTATGTATGTATGTATGTATGTATGTATGTATGTATGTATGTATGTATGTATGTATGTATGTATGTAATTGTGTATGTATGTATGGGTAAAGACATGTATGAGTGTATGCATGTATGTAAAGTTGTAGGAAAGATATGTATGTATGTAGATGTAAATGTATGTTTGTATGTAAGTACGTATGTAAGCATGATTTAGACACGTTGAGTGTTAACGTTTTTAATGGTGTACCTTGAGAATGAAAAGTAATGCAGGTACATTACTGAAGCCTCACCAGGAAATGGATAGGCAGATGAAATGCTTAAAGTTTGAAAAATGACGAATAGTGAAGTGTACGTGAATGAATCTTGTTTATATAATGTGTGCTAATGTATGAATGAATGTGGTGAGTGCAGGTTGTACGAATCACGGATTAACCTCACAAGGAGTAGCGATCGAAGACCGAGTCACAAGATAGATTGTACGGGAATGTTTACATATGTAATTTAGTGATGATAAGTTATGTTTTTATATTTTAAAGTGGACTTTCAAGTAAGACAAAACATTTATAATGAATGAAATTTTAGGGTACGTATTTCCGCTGCGACTTATGGTCAAATGTGATTTAGGGTCTTACATGAACATTCTTTTTAGGTCTTTTTTTTTAAAAGTTTACGATTGGTGTAAATGATAACTTGAAATGTAGAACACTCATTTTAAGTCGTTTTGTTGGCTTTTGTCTAAATTTTCGGTTGGTGTAAATGATAGTTTTAAATGTCGAACATTCACTTTAAGTCGTTTTGTGGCTTTTGTCTAAGGTTACGATTGGTGTAAATGATAACGTGAAATGTCAAACATACTTTTTATGTCGTTTTGTGGGTTGCCTAAGTCTTACCTTTAAAAAAACAAATGAAATGGCCGGCATCCAATGTGCAAAAAAAAAAAAAAAAAAAAAAAAAAAACCCATCTTATCAAACGCCTAAGATCGCAGATCTACGTTCAAGAAACCAAAGCGTATAGACAAAAAAGCATCTTCAAACTATGGAAAGTGGGGGCATTTAATGTGTGATCTTTTAGTTTTTGGATTGCACCGACAATTGCCTAAATTGCCCACCGTGCCTCTTTTATTGTTAATCAAACGCGTAAGATCGCAGATCTACGTTCAAGAAACGAAAGCGTATAGACAAAAAAGCATCTTCAAACTATGGAAAGTGGGGGCATTTAATGTGTGATCTTTTAGTTTTTGGATTTGACCTTTGTGGTGGGGTAGTCATGATAGTCTACAGCAAAATAGCATGAATAGAAGAGAGACAAGAGGGCACCGACAATTCCCTAAATTGCCCACCGTACCTCTTTTGTACTTTGAGCACAGTCAAAGGGAAGATAAAATCTACGTCATACAAACATAAACAATCATTAGAGATCTTCTCGATGTTCATGATCATGGATTTACAAGAATGGGTTGTTAGGAGTCTTTAGAGGGTTAGAAACACAAATGTGGATTCTATGGAATGTGTTTTTTTGTGGATAACATGCTGAGACAAGTGACCATATTTTCGTGTCATGCCAATTTTCACAAACGATTTGGTAGTGTGTTGCACAGTGGGTTAATATCCCTCCAATTATGGCTTTTGGTTTTAGAGACATTTTGGATCTTCATTGTTATACATCAGGTACCAAAAAGAAAAAGAAAGTGATTTATGCCATTGTACTAGTGGTTATCTGGTGTATTTGGAAGATAGGAAATAATGTAGTTTTTAACCAAGTAAATCCGGAGATAACGAAGGTCGTGGAGGAGGCTAAATCGCTTAGTTTCTTATGGGTCAAGAATCGATCGAAAGAGCATGGGTGGAATTGGAACCACTGGAAAGCTTTTAACATTCTAATGTAATTTTTGTATGGCTTCGGCCTCCGTTGTTGCACTTCGGGTTTGCTTCCCAGTATGTATATGTGGTGTCTAGCTCCTTGCTAGTTTCTAATAATATTCCGTTTTTGTTGGCCGTTCAAAAAAAAAGAAACAAAACCAAACTTCAACAAAATAGCCGTCAAAATTGAGAAAATTATTAGCGAAATAAAATCCGTTGGGTTCTTGTGGTATAATGTTCGAGCGAAAAACAGGAATGTTTCTTAGGTAGATTGTTGTAAGTTTGTAATTATGTAATTGTTTTTGTTTCGGCCGCCTCGTTTGAGGTTGGTTTGGTTTTGTTAACGAAATTTTCCTTTAAAAAAACATGCAAGGAGTTACTTTAGCTTTCTTAACTAAGTGGGGTTTCATTTTACCTTAACCGTGTATACATATATACACATATGTGTATATATATATGGTTAGATTTATTAGTGAACAATCTTTTTGACCATAAACACTAGCAATCTTTTTTACTATTATCAATATGTAAGTGTATACATAAGTGTAAATCAATGACTAGGATTTAATAAGTTAGAATTAAATAAAATAGACTTGATCTACTCCTATTTGCTTTTTTTTTTTAAATAAATATCACGTGAGCTACAATTATGTAGGTTTTGTAAATTGTAGCCTGCTAAATATATAATGAATAGAAAATATCTATAATTTATTTCTTCTTCTTGAGCAACAACCATTCTATCCGTCAACAACGTGTTTCAGTCAACCGGAAAAAAATTCTGGTTTATTTTCTTCATCTTTTTTCCTCTATTCTAGTACTATGTGCCCACCCTCCGTTGTACGTAAATCTGCCACAAATCTATCAGATTTTTTATAAATGTGCCCCTCGTAAAACACGTGACTTGGCCGGTGGTCCTCCCCGTCCACTGGGCCGCCCATGTTGACAAGGTAAGCAGTGGCTAAGGCAGGACCTCTTTTTCCTACAGGTCACTATTTTTTGGTGCTTAGATTTCTAACAACCCGGTCAGAATGTTCCAAGCAGGTCAAGTTTCAACAAGAACAACTAGATTTGATAACTAAAATCAATAACTGTAATCACTATAGTTTCAAGTAAAATCAATAGCTTCAATCAAGTTTCAAGTTTCAATTTTCACTCTGCAAAAGTTATACATAATCACATCTAATTTCACTCTACATAAGGTTCAATCAAGTGTCAACTATGATTTTTAAAAAAACTAGAAAATGTGGGAAAGCTAATGCCTTGAATGGTATCAAAATCCATACCTTTAACTTCCAACAAAAGAACCGAACAAACAATCTTAACACAAATACAAACAAAAGTCTGCCTCAAAAGCAACACTACTTCAAACGCTAATCAGATAAAAAATAAATCAAATGAACAAAATAAATAAACAATAACCCCAATTCAAAGTTGGAATACACCCATGCATAACATAACAAAAAGCAAGCTTAATAAAACACTAAATATAATAAACAATTTAGGACTGGAGTGGATTGTACTTGCCAGAAGAATGAAGATCAAAGTAGAGTTGGAATGAGAGACGAAGGCAGGAAGGAAGAGATTTTCTTTAAGGAATCTCGAATGTGTATGTGTGATTCCAACTTTTGAAAAGCACACTCCAGTTGTATTAATAAAATATATGCTGGCAAATGGGAAAAAACCAATATTGTTACGCTTTTCACATGTGTGTGCTGTGAGCTTTCTATTATTTTTCACATTTTTATTTTTTTAGAGACACGGTGGTTTTATACATGACCAAATCAGAGCATTCACATTTTTTAGCTCAGTCCGTGTTGGGCGGTAAACGGAATATCTCTCAGTTTAATAACATGCACACATGTGTTTTGGTTATTCGTACATATTACTTATAACACGATCTTAATAAAAATTAGACATCAATAAAAATACTAATAGCTAATGGTCACCATTCCCCGTTTGATTCGTGATGGTAGAGAAGGTAAAAGATAAAATACTAAAAGAAATAAAAGTAGAGACTAAACACACATATAAACAAAGTTAACCAAAACTTTTTTTTCTAAAAACAGAGGGGTGAAATCCGTGTATTAGCGAAGCTGAAGGTTTAGAAGTTAAATACAAAATGAAACGACCAATGAGGGAGTGTTAGACAGCTGTCTGAAACTATTCCCTCTCACGCTTTTTGTAGTTATAAGTAATTAGGGTTGTTCACAAGCCGAACTAAGCCAAGCCAGGGCAAGTTCGGGTTCGGGTCGGTTTAGCTTGATTCGAATTTAAAACAAAGCTGAAAATCTAAGCTCGGGCTTGGCTTAGTTTTAAACTGAGCTGTCACGACTCGGCTTGATTTAGCTCGATTCTAAAAAAGAAAAATTAATACATAACTCTCAAAATTCGTTAGTCTAAAACATTATTCAATAGTTTAAAAGAACATATCTAAAATAAAGTAAACCTAAAACATTACAAGCCACATGTATTAGAAATTTACAATGTTAAATTATACATATTTGCCTTTTATATAAATATTTTCTATACCTTTGAATTGTTTTATTATATTCTACTTGTTTTTGTCTATATAGGAAACTTGATGATTTTTAAGTGAAAATAAGTAAAACAATTCAATTAAGCTAAAAAAATGTTACTTGTTAATGGTCAAACATCATGTAGTTTTGTATAATTATAAATGCAATTAAATGATGGTTGCAATTTAAATAATCTGTTAGTCAACTTTAATTGGTCTTTAATTCACATTCAAGAAACGTAAATGATATATGTAATTCAAAGTTTTTAAGGTGTTGTTTGTTTTCTGAGAGATAAAATGTCTTTAGTCTGCGAATCACATCTGCAGACATCTGTAGAAGAAAAGATAGACAAACCTCTGCAATCTGCAAGAAAAAGTTGTTTGTTTTTTAATGTATGTAGATTTCTAAAATAGACTGGTGGTGGTATACGGACGGTAGTGGTGGGTGGTGCTTGTGGTGGGCGGTGGACGTGGAAGGTGGGTGGTGGTGGTGGTGAACGGTGGTTGTGATAGACGGTGGTTGTTGTAGATGGTGGTGGTGGGTGGTGGATGGTGGTGGGTGGTGAACGATGTTGATGGACAGTGGTGGTGGTGGTGGTGGATGGTGGTGGGTGGTGAACGTTGTTGATGGACAGTGGTGGTGGTGGTGGATGGTGGTGCTTAACTCTCTACAGACCTTAGAAGATATTAGAAGTGGTTGTGCCAAGTTTTAACCAAGAAGAGCTTGCGCAATTGTTTTTTTAATGAAACGTCTTTGAAAAAACAAACAGTCTACAAATGTCAATGTCTGCGTGTGGTCTGCGCGACACAGAAAGAAGAGACTGCGCAGATCTTTTTTAAAAAAACAAATGTCATCTAAGTGAACTTGAATACATAATATTAATTGCATTGAGAACCACTAAAAACGTGATGAATTATTTTTGTGTAGGAATCAATAGGATTAATTGATGAGCCACTAATTAAGGAAGTTGTTTCGATTGAAAAGGGAATTAAGTCGAGGGGTTAAGGAATATGTCACAAAGAGCATCCCTAAAGAGCAAACAACAAAAGCATCTAACAAAAATATATTCAAAAAAGGAGAAAAACAAGACAGGCCAAAGGCTAGCCCAAAGAGCAAACAACAAAAGCATCTGACAAAAATAGAGGGCATCCCCCAAGAACCAACTACCACCCTATTTTTGTATAGATTGAAACTATTCCCAAGTCCTCAATCTAAAGACAGTTCTCTACCTAACTTTGACGCACAAAAAAACTAAACCTCTTGATCTCCATAACAGCCTTCTAAACCAAGGGGATCCCCTGGTTGAAAACGGCTTCATTTTCTAATCTTCCAAATGCACCATAAGGTTGTTAAAACAATCGCGTATAAGGCTTTCTTTGTTTTAACAGACCCCGTACTATACATGTCCGTATCCAAAACATCCATAAAGCTAAAAACAAACGCGTTTGGCAACTTGCACCACTGTGTAATGATCGCCCATTCCGATTGCATTTAGCCGCACGTAACAAAAAGGTGCTCACCAGTCCAACCTACCCGCGGTAAATCTGGCATTTTCAAACCACGCCATCATGTAGATTTGACCCATACGTCCAACCTACCTATGAATCGGACCTTATTCGCAGCCACTTACCACACAATATACCATGCTACATCAAAAGACACAAAATGGATTCGGGGTATGGAAAAAGAACTTAATACTGTTCATGAGAATCAGACAAGGACTCTTGTTCCATGACCAACACATGCCAATGTTGTTGGTTCCAAGTGGTTTTTTCGAACCAAATTTAAATCTGATGTGTCAATCGAATGTTACAATGCAAGACTTGTTGCTCAGGGCTTCACTCAAGTTCCCGGCCTTAACTACTCTCATACATTCAGCCTAGTGGTTAAATCCACCACTGTCCGCGTCGTTATTTCCTTAGCTGTTATAAACGGTTGGAATATCCATTTATAAGATGTCAACAACCAACGGGCTTTATTGATCCTTAGTTTCCAACTCACGTTTGTAAGCTAAATAAAGCTATATACATTCTAAAGCAGGCACCCAAGGCTTGGTTTCATCATTTAAGCGTGTTTCTCACAAACAACGGTTTTTCTTAAAGTCGAGCAGATTACTCTTTATTCATTACAAACGTGACTCATGTGTTATGTATCTCCTTATGTATGTAGATGATCTCATTCTAACCGGAAACCAATAATCCACCATAACGTCATTTGTATCCACCCTAAACAGCGACTTTGCCATTAAAGACCTTGGGAAACTCAACTACTTTTTTGGGATTGGAGGTTACCTACACTTCGCATGGTCTTTTCTTAAACCAAACTAAATATACTTTAGATATTTTAACATTTTTAAAGATGTTGGATGCAAAACCTGCACCAACACCTTTAAGCACCAATTTTTCTTTTGTCTCTACAGGTTACTTATTCCCAGATGCTACTCTTTATTGGTCCATAGTAGGTGCTCTCCAATACTTGACGATTACAAGACCTGATATTGCTTATCCTGTGGATCAAGTCAGTCAATTTTTACATGCTCCAACCACTGCTCATTTTCAGGAAGTCAAACGCATTCTACGCTATCTAAAAGGGTACAATTTCCTTTGGCTTACATTATAGATAACCCATTCACACATCGTTACTTGGTTACTCTGATGCTAATCGGGCTTGATGCTTGAAACTAGACGTTCTACATATGTATATTCTATATTCTTGGGTGACAACCTTATTTCAAGGAGTGCCAAGAAGCAACCAACTGTGTCTATATCTAGTTGTGAATCCGAATATCGGGCTATGGCCAACAATGCTGCTGAAATTGTATGGTTAACACATCTTCTTTAGGAATTTCATGCCTTGCCACCAGACAGACCAACCATGCTTTCTGACAATCAAAGTGCCATCTTTCTCACTCAAAATCCGGTGTCACATAAAAGGCGAAACACATAGAACTTGATTATCACTTCTTGCGTGAACTAATGGCTACGGGAAAATAGTTACTAAATTTGTTCCGACCAAGCTTCAGGTCTGACATCTTTACAAAAAGTCTTTCGAGTTCTCAATTCAATATTTTTCGACACATGCTTCGCATTGGTCCTCCACCGTTCAGCTTGCGGGGGGATGTTAGATAATATAATTGTATTATTTAATTTAGTAATCTTGAGGTGTCTTAGTGTAACATTCATGCCTATATATATGTATCTTGTATTCATTCTTATTGAATGAAAATATAACTCATTTATTCAATCACTTTCTAGAGGGATCTAAGCTAAGGATTGACGTTGGAAGATGAGAATTGCTTGTCGGGTAGTTTTCCTTGCACGCTAAACACTCACTTTTCATTCAAACTTTTTTGTTTCATAATGAATTCAAATATATATTCCTGTTTTATGTTTTGAAGATGATTATGGTGTTTCTAGTACCAAGAACAGTCATCTTCGTGCATTCATAAAAAAAATCCAAAAGATATATTCTAAACACCGTTACCCATTATTGATTACAATAAGATGTGCATTCATGTTTGGTAAACTTATTTAGAGTAGAAGGCACACGACTAACCAAAAAGATCAGCCTTTTCTACTTATACGAAGAGAAACGATTGTTGACTAGCCAAATGTTTTGTAAGTATTTTGTTAGGTTTGTATTGTATAACTAACTCATTGGAGAGAGCTGAATACATTGCAATGTGAGAAAGACAAGGAAACATGATAGATAAACAAGCTTCAATCCCAATTTTTAGTTCAAGTGATGACGGTGGTTGCGTATTTATGGTGTTGGATCTGAGTTTGTTTTTGATTGTATTTTGTGTTTGAAGTTAAGATGAAAATGGATGAGTTGTGCAGCGGAATTAAAATGGAAACAAACTTTGCACACAATCAAACGAGAGTAATACTTTAATCAAACATCTTTTACACTATGAACCGAAAGATTGAATTTAATTTCAACAACGATTACAAAGATAGATGTATGAATGCAAACTCCCCCTCAGCCCGAGCTCAGTAGTTTGTTCGTGCAAAGAAGACGAATGATGTAAAGAGCTAATAGAACAGTACAAAGTACTGAACTATTTATTGGCACTTGCAAACTACTGAGCATATTAGCTGACGTCACCATGAAAGTGACATCTAACCTCCTAACAAACTCTAACCTCTGATCTATACAGACACTGCTTGTGTTAACTACTGCTAATACATTCTATTACAAAACAGACTTTAGAACAGCTGCTGCAACCTTCTACTGCTGTGAACCCAGCAGCACTTGTCCGGATCAGCAGTGCTGGACTCAAGGCAGTAGATTGAATCAGCAGGACTTTAGTCTTCTATCAGATCTTTAGTTGAGCAGCAGTTGTGGGTCAGCAGTTAGCAAGATCAGCAGATAGGAGGTCATCAGTTGTTGTAATCACTTTCAAGGGGAGAGATTTGTGTATCAACATCTGCTTATTCTGGATCCACTGCTCTGATCCAGTTTTGGCTTTAATTATCTGTTCCTCTGATAGGGTTCAATCCCAACAATCTCCCCCTGGAACAGATAATGCCAAAACTCTTCATTATTGTGGATATTTTATTGCCTCATTAACAGCTCCCTTATCTGACCTTTAAATTGTAATTCAAAGTCAAGGGCATCTGTATCTTCATCATCCCTGCTAAGTGGAAGATCAAGGAGATCCTGCAAATCTTCAAGACTCAGGCCAAGAGCTTGTTCCCTTGATATTTTCTTCACTTCTCCACCAGACCTGAGCAAGGTCAATACGCAGGTCTGTTTGTCAGTTTCCCACTTTTGTATTTTTGAGCCTGGTGGGTTTCTTGGGAGATGTTTATTAGCAGAAGTATTTGGTGAGGCTGGCCTGTTCATCACTGGCTGAGCAGTGGTAGCAGAGTTTTCCAGTTCAAGTTCTTCTTTTAGCTTTCTTAACAAGCCTTCTTTTACAACGGCATTTCCAGTAAGAATTTCTTGAACTGTTTCAGCACCTAGCTGGCTTTGACTCCTTCTTTTGTAAAAGGCAGTACCAGTTGGAGCAGTGGTTTTCCTGATGTGCAGCTTTGTTGGTCTTTTTGAAACCTCTGCTTCAGGATAGTCAGGTTTTTGAGGAATTTTTGGATCTTTCTTTCTTAATTCCTCCAACCTTTTGTAGGTTGACCTGACCACATCTTCTTTCCATCAAGCAATTTGTCTTTTTGTACCAAATTTAGCAACAACCAGTTCTTCTTTCATTCTCTTCAGCTCTAACTGTTTATCAGGTACATTCTTTCTGAACTTTGCCCAATCAGGAGGAGTGTGAGTGACTTTCCTTTTTATCATGTCTTGAATTCTGGCTGCTTCAGCTTCAAGCTCAGGAACAGTCCACTCTTTGTACATGTGTCTCTCTCCTTTGTATTTCTTGTAAAACATAATGCTTTCAATGTAGTTTTTCTTCAAAGTTCCAGCTGCTCTTTCTGAAATTTGTTGACTGACATTTTTTGCAAAACGTTCTAGGGAACTGACTTGTGTGAGCAGATATTGGTAGTATCTTGATACTTCATTGTCAGATTTCCCTTCTGTATTTCTTTTCGAGATATCCTCTGCTTGCATGGCCTTTATCTTCAAATATTCATCAATATTCTTGGGCCAGGGATATCCTTTGATTGAAGGCAAACTCCTTTTGGCAGGGTCATCCTCAGTATAGAAAGATTTTATTTCTTCTCTAACAGCTTCTAGTTCAAGAGGAAATTGAACACCTGCAGGAGGTAAGGGCTTGTGCATTGGAACAGAAGAGAGTGGAACTGGTTTTGGTATATTAACAAGAGTTAAAGGTTTTGAAGATGTTTGGGATGGTGAAGTGACATCATCTTTAGAAGTTAGCCTTCTCCTCTTTATTTGAGGAGGGACTGATGATGTTGATGAAAAGGTGATTGTAGTGGCAGTGGTTTGTGATAGACTAACAATTGTTGAAACAATTGGTGTTCCAACCACTGTTGTCTTTACAGCAGATGTTTTAACAACTGCTGTCTTCTGCCTTTTGGCAGGAGGTGATTTTGATTTTGGTGGTGATGGGGGTAAAACAGTGGATGTGGTGTGTGTTGAGGTGGTGTATGTTGAGGTGAAAGCAGATGTTGAAACTACTGAAGTACCAACAACAGCGGATACAACAGGGGTTACAACAGCTATTTTAGGTGGTGGTTTTTTAGCAGACTTTGAACGTCTGACTGGGATGGATTTGGGTAGCCTTACTCTTCTTGTAGGCTTCTTCTTTTCATCAATGAGATTTTCATCATCTCTTGACCCTGAAGTACCCTGATCCGGGTAATCCACCCTGGCTTTCTTTTTGGCCTCTCTATCTCTTTTTACACATGCAAGTGCTTCTGCAAGTGCATTTGTGGTCACATCCATTTTCTTACTTCCATCAGGCAACGGAATCTGCTTGGTCATATTTGAATTTTCTAGTGCAAGGTAAAGACCATCAATTATTCCCTTTCTTCTCCACTCCTGAATTTTCTCCCCCTTTTTGGCATTATCTTCGGGGAGTTTATCAATGAAAAATACTGGTGGAGGAGCAGTGCCAGTGATGTGCAGGATCTGAGTTTTGAGAGCCTTTATATTAACCTGAGTGTCTTTGAACCTAGACTCCATTGCATGCCTCAGCTGTTGAACATGTTTTTCATGTTGCTGATCTGCTAGTTGTGCTTGATGATGAAGAAAAGGTTGAAAGAGATTCCAGAGCTCATTTGTAGCAGGTGCTTGTTGTAGAGCAGGTGCTTGAGGTGGAACAGCAGTGGATTGTACCTTTTGTACCTGTAACAACTGTTAGAGCATATCTTTGAGCTCTGCAACAGAGTTATCAAGTTTCTCAACAAGATCCGTCAATTTCTGGTACTTTAAATCATCACCCAATTTAATGAGATCATCTGATTTCCCACTAACAGTGGTTTTATCAGTGGTAGAGGTAGGGAGTTTACTCCAAACACTAACCACTGATGCCCCTTTTTCTTAGTACTGGGGTCTTCTTCCTTCAACACTTGACAACCTTTTGATGTTGCCAGTAGGATAAATGAATCCACTAGTCGTTGGCAGAGGTGCTATGTAAGGAATTGCCTCCAAGGAAGTCTTATTGATGTAACCACTGTCCAACTGTAAACCAGTGGGTTCAACAGTTGTAGTGGCTGCTTCACTTGGAATACCACAAAGAGTTACTTGTAACTCAATGGGTGTAACCTCCTCAGGTTTTGTTGGTGGGTTAGCAATGGATGATACAGCAGGCTTAGTCATTTGTTGAGGTATATATTCTCATTGACAGGTGATTGAGAAGGACTGGGTAATGCCTGGTTCAAGTCAATTGCATCCAACAGTAGTTGTGTTTTTGGTGGAATTGAGGATGTGATGGTGGGTGTAGAAAGCGGATTTGCTCCGGGCATTGAGCTGTGGATGATGGAAACGAGTGTATCCAGAGCATCTTAATGTGGGGGCCCTTTGTGTACAACCTGTTCTTTTTGTGAAGAAGCAGGAGGAGTTATGGTTATGGGTTGAGATATTTGTACCAACTGCTGTGAGGAAGAAACATCAGTGGTTTCTTGTGACATTTGTGTTGTCACAGGCATTAACTCTGGTATCTCATCCTCCAGAGTTGCCGTTTTGATTGGTTTGGGGGGTTTTGGATTTTTCTTTTTGGATGGCCTTTTGGGTTTTGTAGGTGTGGGTTTCAAAACAGTTGGTCTGCTACTTTGATCACCTAGAGCAGTAGGCTCAGCAGCAGATACCTGAGGAGTAGTGGTAGCTGCTAAATTCTGCTCAGGCACCCCTGCTTGTGTTTTGCAAGGTGCTAACATTCGTGAAAAAGTTTCAGATGTTAGGCAGTTTATTACAGTTATTTCACCTTGGTTTATTAAAGCTAAATCATCCTTACTGAATTTCTGTTGAAAATAGTAGCTTAAAAACCTTGGAAATAGTAAGAATGATTTGCTTTCAACGTTATTAACCAAATCTTTGAAGATTTCCCGAGAATAGTTAAAGTTTTCTTCTTGAAGAATTGCATATCCCAGATTTTGAATCTTTATAGGGATCTCATTAAAAGAAGTGGTTTTGTTTGAAACACATAATAGGAGGGTATGAAATAGGAATCTTGGTGCAGGAGGAAAATAACCTTTTTCTAAGGTTAGTTTCGTCATCATTGTGGCTTCATACCCTCTTTCAATGAAGTCAGTGTGCAACTCGTTTTTAGTGAAGGAAGTTTTACCTGCCTGGTCATCGAGTTGAAAGACTTCGGAGATGGTTTGTGATGTAATTTGGACAGCTTTTCCCTTTATGGAAGATTTGATGGCAGTTGCAATGTCTCCTTGTTTTTCAAGGGTTGCATTCTTCCAAAACTCCCTTTGGGTCGCCAAATAGATTGGTGCGTTGGCGGTGAGCAAAGTTTTGTACTTTGATTTTGCCATGATGGTGATAATGGAATCAAAAACATCGGTGGATCCTGGTTTTGTGAGAAGACCCAGGAGATTGTGAGATTTTTTGAATGGAAGTTCAGTGGAGATTGCCTTTTTAGAGGCTGTTTTCGATGATTTTGATGTGGGTTTTGCAGATGACTTCGATTTTGTCATTTTTGAAACGAATGATCGAAGGAATTTGTGAGAGATGAGAAGAAAAACTGCTTTGAGAAGAGAATTTTTAAGAATTCAACTCGACAGTAAAACCCTGTTTTGATGGTGAGTGGGGGATTTTATAGGAAAGAGAGTGAATGCTGACGTGGCAGCCGTTACAAAAGGTCTGACTGCTATGTACTGCCCACGTGACAACCACTGTTGAAAATGAAGGACAGTACTTTTGATGAAAGCAACTGATGAAAGCAGTGGTAAGGAAGCAGTGGATGATTTTCACTATCAGTGGATAAGACACTGCTTTTGAACAACAGTGGTTATCAAAAAAAAATGAGAGAACAGAGGTTGCCTTTCAGCAGTGGGCAGCTGTTTGTTGAAGTAGAGCAGACTTTTGAACAATCAGTGGTTATGGCAGACTTTTAAGGATTTTTTAATGAAATTTTCTTTTTTTGCTATTTTTAAGGATGGATTTTTGATTTTCTGAAAACATTTTGTTGCTTTTATTCATAGAAAAACAAGATAATACTTGTTATTCCATGTTCAGCATCCCAATCCTAGAGACTAAGCTTTCAAAAGTGGTTGTATCAAGTGCTTTTGTGAGCACATCTGCCAGCTGGTCTTTAGTTGGGACATGATGCAGAGAAATCAAACCTTTTTCATAGCAATCCCTCACAAAGTGATGTCTGATGTCAATGTGTTTTATGGTAGAGTGGGAAACGGGATTTTTGATGATATTTTCTGCTGCCTGGCTGTCCAACATGAGTGGTGTCTTTAAGGCAGTGATACCAAAATCCAGTAACTGATTTTGAAGCCACAGGAGTTGGGTTGTACAGCTTGCAGCAGCAATGTATTCAGCCTCAGCAGTGGATGTTGAAACTGCTGCTTGCTTTTTGCTTTGCCAAGAAACTAAGCAATCACCTAGAAACTGGCACCCTCCTGAAGTGGACTTCCTTGTGGTGTGACATCCAGCAAAGTCACTGTCTGAAAAACCTGAAAGCTTGATATTCCCATTAGCTGGATACCAGATACCAAGTGTGGGAGCACCTTTTATGTATCTGAGAATCCTTTTTACAGCAATGAGATTTGATTTTCTGGGAGCTGATTGACTTCTTGCACAGACACATGTTGCAAACATGATGTCTGGTCTAGATGCAGTTAGGTACAATAAAGACCCAATCATGCTTCTATAAAGTGTTTGGTCAATCAGCTCATCCTTTTCATCAGACATGACCAGCTTATTTGTTGCCATGGGTGTGTTGCATGATTTACAATCATTCATATCAAATTTGGTTAAAAGTTCTTTAGCATATTTGCTTTGATGAATGAAAGTTTCATTTTGCATTTGCTGTACTTGGAGACCAAGAAAGCATTGCAGCTCACCCATTGCACTCATTTCAAACTCAGCTGTCATGAGTTCTCTAAACTCTTCACACATTTTGGTACATGTGCTTCCAAAAATAATGTCATCCACATAAATTTGGACAATCATTAAATCTTTCTCTCTCCATTTAAGAAACAGTGTTTTATCAATGGTACCTCTTTTGAAACCATTTGAGAGTAGAAAGTTGGAAAGAGTTTCATACCAGGCCCTTGGTGCTTGTTTCAGGCCATACAAGGCTTTGTTTAGCCTGTAGACATGATCAGGATAAAATGGATCCTCAAAACCTGGAGGTTGACATACATACACCTCTTCATGCAATGTACCATAGAGGAAAGCACTTTTGATATCCATCTGAAACACCTTCATGTTGTGGTTGACAGCAAAGGCCAAGAACAGTCTAATAGCTTCCAATCTTGCAACAGGGGCGAATGTTTCATCATAATCAATCCCCTCTTCCTGTCTGTAACCTTGAACCACAAGCCTGGCTTTGTTCTTGACAACAATGCCCCTTTCATCTGTTTTGTTCTTGAAGACCCACTTTGTGCCAATGGGACTAACCTCTTCTGGCAGTGGTACAAGCTCCCATACTTGTTGTCTTTTAAACTGTTGGAGCTCCTCTTGCATGGCTTCTACCCAGCTGTTGTCTTTTAGTGCCTCTTGGTACTTGACTGGCTGATGGAGTGATAGAAAACCAGCAAAAAGACAAATGTTTTGGGTTTGGCTTCTTGTGAGCACCCCTTCATTAATGTTGCCAATGATTTGATCAGGTGGATGAGATCTCAAGAAGATTAAATCTCCTTGGTATGGTATGATGGCATTTGTTGGTGAAGGCTGCAAATGTGTAGCATCTGAGCTAACCACTGCTGGTGACTTTGATGACCCAGCAGTGGCTTCAAAAGGTGGTGGAATGGGTGGTAATGGAGTGGACCACTGCTGACTTTTATCCACTGTTTGAGGACTTTTGTCAGCAGTGTTTGAGGATGTGGAAGCAGTGGTAGATGGGCTACTTTGGTCAACAACTGTTGAGGTAGCAGTGGTTGAGCTTTGGCAGTTGTTTTGAACAACTGGTGCTTTTCCCTTTGTGGCAGACCTTTGAGGGATGATGATTTCATACCCATAGTCTGGTGTTGTATCCTCTGATGGACCTGCACTGTTAGTCTTGACAGCAGTATTTTCAAAAGTGAATTTTTCAAGATCAAACAGATCAGCAGGATTTGCTGGGATTTTCATTGATGAAAGTTCATTGAACTTTACATCCAAAGTCTCGTCCACTACCTTGGTCCGTGCATTGAACACTTTGTAGGCCTTGGCAGTGGTTGAGTATCCCAGAAAATAACCACAATCAATTTTGGCTGCAAATTTTGAAATGGAATCTTTTAAGTTCAAAATAAAGCATGGGCAGCCAAACACTTTGAAGTATGAGATCAGTGGTTTGATTTTATACATAATTTCATAGGCAGTCTTTTTGTGCCTGGGGTTTATTAAAACTCTGTTCTGGACATAGCAAGCAGTGTTTACTGCCTCTGCCCAGAAAGTTAATGGCAAACCTGAATCTGCAAGCATAGTTCTGGCAGCCTCAATCAAAGTTCTGTTCTTTCTTTCAACCACCCCATTTTGCTCTGGTGTTCTAGGGATGCTGTACTGCCTTACAATCCCTTTCTTCACACAGAAGGCATCCAACTCCTTATTTTTAAATTATGTGCCATTGTCACTCCTAAAGCTTTTCACTGGAAGGTCAAATTGCTTTTCAACCTGTGTCACAAAGTCTTGCAAAATGCCTGCAGTTTCATCTTTGGAGTGTAGAAAGAAAGTCCATGTAAACCTAGAAAAGTCATCAACTATAACCAAACAATATCTTTTCTTTTTGAGGCTCATGACTTGAACTGGGCCAAACAAATCCATGTGTAGCATTTGCAAACACTGGGTTGTTTTGGACTCTTCAATGGTCTTGTAAGAACTTTTATGTTGTTTTCCTTTTAAACAGGAAATGCAATGTTCAGGACATGAAAACAATTTTTGTGGTAGGCCTCTCACCAAACCATTTTTTGAAATTTTTGTTATTGTCTTAAGATTTGTGTGCCCCAGTCTTCTGTGCCAAAGCTCTGTCTCTTTGTTAGAGGCAGCTGAGAACAGACAGGCATCAGCTCTGGGACAGTCTTTTGACATGTCAACAACATAAACATTGCCACTTCTTTGAGCAACAAGTTTAGTTTGACCATTTTTGATTATTGCTTCAATCTTTTTGACCATTTCTGGTCCAACAATCCTACAACCATCTTTTGTGAAGAATGACCCAAACCCTTTGTCACTCATTTGAGATACACTCAGAAGGTTGAATTTTACATTACCAGATTGCACTGTTCCAGACCCCAGAACTTTCCCTTTACTATTATTTCCAAAGGATATATCACCCCCTCCATGGATTTTAAAGTCTTTGAGGAGGGCTTTACATCGTGTCATGTGCCTGGAGCCTCCACTATCTATATACCAAAGACTATCACAGCATGCAGAAGCTCCCTGCACATGAAGTAAAAGGATTAGTTCATTAAGGACTCCAAAGCCAGCAGGGATTTGGATGGAGTCTCAACAGTGTCTGGTATGGATGCAGTGTGATGGACAGTGGTTAAGTCAGGGGTTTGGACAGTTTTAGTACTGTTTCTTGCTAACCACTGTTGGGGGTCTTGCCCAATCACCTGCTGATAACCAAAAGGATGCCTATTCACTCTGGGTTTAGAGGGCTTTTTGTAGACCTCATAAACGTGTGGAATCCTTTGGTAAGACTGTTTTTCCTTGCCTTTTCTGAACTGATTGGCAGGAGGTGCATCAGTAACCTGAACATCTCTTTTGACAGATGTTTGGTTCAGCTGTTTTGTGACAGCTGTTTGAACTGGCACAAACAGTGGTTGTTTCTTTGTGAACTTGACAGATGGTGATGATGCTGATGAACTCAAGGATGTTTTAGCCATGTACTCATTCTTCTTTTCATTGAAGTTTTTGAGATACACACATGCCTGAGTTTTATGGTTTGTTTTACCACAAACACTGCAACTTTCAGCTGAAGTAGTGACACTTGTTTTGGTTAAATCATAAGCTTTTAAGTGGAAACAATCTTTTGTTAGATGGTTCCTCTTCTCATAGAATTCACAAAACAAGTTATCAATTTTTTCTTTCTTCTTCCTCTTTTTTGACTCCTTTGCAGCAGAGGTTTTGACCACTGCTGGGATGTCCTTAAGAGGAATGACTTTAGCTTTTGGAGCTTTAACACCATCAGTTGATGTAAAGTCCATTGGCTTGAAATTTTCAAGAATATCACACTCATCAGACCATTTTGGTTTAAATTGATGATTTTCAATCTCCTCAAAAGCAGAGGGGCCCATTGGTCTGTCAAGTGTGATTTTGTTACCAAGTTTGTCAGTGATTTTCACTTCTTGGCCATTCTTGTTTGTGGGGATGAACTCAGCAGTTACATCAGTGGTTGAGACAGATTTTTCAAAAGCAGTGCTTTCATCATCATGTTTTCTATAGCCATCCCCAAATTTCACATTGCTTTTTATCTGTTTCTCAAGCATAACCTCATACCCTTTGCATGATTCCACCCATCTCTCACATGTGATCTGGGTGGACTCTAACTCCTTTTTACAAACTTGGTATTTTTCTACCATAGTTTGGAGTTGGGTTTTGGTTATGCTTTGCTCTTCTTTCATGCTGCTAATCTCTTTTTCCTTTTCAGTCAACTTGTTTTTAAGTTCTTTTAAAGATCTTTCAAATTTGACTTCATCAGTTAAGATTTTGTTCCTAAGGTTTTCATTCACCTCTTTGATGTTAGCAAAAGCAATAATGCAATTGTCAGAACATAGTTTTTCTAGAACTTGAGGTGATACCTTGGCATCAGCCATCATTGCACAATCACACTGAGGATTCTCTTCATCACCAGCTTTCTCTTCTTTTTCACCTGCCTTTTCTTCTTTCTTGTCTTCTTCGGACCATAGATCTGTCAGTGGTTCAATCAGGGTACCCGAACTTTCTCCCAACAGTACTTCATCAGCCACAGCAGTAACCACTGCTTCAGTCACTTCCACCACTGTTTAAATACTAAGATGTTCCTCTTCAGATTCAACCCCCTCCTGTACTGACTCTAATGCCATCAAACAAAATTCATTATGAGAAGAGTCATTTGAAGCATAGAGTACAAAATTTTCATCATTAAGAGTTTCAGGCAAACTGCTCCAGTCAACAAACTCTTGAGTAAAGAAACTTTGTTGATCTGGTTGTTTGACTACTGGAGCAGCGGTTTGTGGTGCAGGTTGCACTTGTGCCTGGGGAGCAGGGGTTTGAACATATTGGATCTGAGGAGCAGCTGTTTGGACATAATGCACTGGCACAGGGGCAACAGCATAGTGAGCAGTGTTCACATGTGCTGCTGGGGCATATTGGGCATAGTGCACAGTGTTTTGATTTAGAGGTCTAGGATTTGAACTAGGGTGAGTGATTATGGGACCAGTTGTTTGACTCCTACACTCTCTAGCAAAGTGTCCTAACCTGTTACACTTATAACACTTGATTTCGATTTATCCAACCCAACCCTTAGATTCCCATGCAATCCTGGGAATTTTCGCCCTGTTCTCTTATAAAACTTGCTAGTTCTAACACTTAGCAAGGCCAGTTGGTGCAAGATGTCCATTTCTTCTAGGTCAGTGGGGTCGAAATGCTGTAGATCATTGAGTTCAAAGCTTAAATTGTCTGACATCTCGTTTTCGTTTGCAGTGAATGCATAGCCTATAGAGTGAGGATCAGGATTGTTAAAATTTGTACCGGCAGTTATGTCAATGAAGTGATCATAACCCTGATCCTTACCACTACTACCAGATTCTTCTTGACCCAGAAGAGCAGTGTTACCGAATGAATAATCATCAACGGTTTTCCCTGACTCTTGTAACTTCCTTTTCTGGTTCAACTCCCTTTCAAAGGTCAGGAGTCGACCATGGAGTTGGGTCAAGGTCAGATTCTTGAACTCAGGTGCAGTGCGGGTGACAATAGCTATGGTGTCCCATTTTTCTGGCAGTGATCTGAGGAACATGATATTTGAGTCGAGTTTGCAAAAGTGACATTAACAAGCCTCAGTTCACTGATGAGACAACTGAACCGCTCAAATTGTTGCGTCAGTGATTCACCTTTAACATGACAAAATGTTTCATACTGTTGGTTCAGGATTTCCCTATTGTTTTCTATGACTTCTTCGGTACCTCCAAACTGTTCCTTAAGTGCGTCCCACAACTCTTTGACACTGTTACAATGTAACAGTCCAGCATATATCTCGTTGGGCAGCGCTGATGCTATGATACTAAATGCTTTAGCATCTAGTTCAAATTTTTGATAATTTGTTTCGGTATAATTTTCAACAGGTTTTGGTACTTGTTTTTTAGCATCTTCAGCGCTTGGCACTGTAGGAACATGAGGACCAAAGACGACAGACCTCCAACAACCTGTGCTTTGTTGAGCGAGGATGTGACCCATCCTCCTCTGCCAGATGTTGTATTCATTTCTTTTTAGCATAGGTGGTTTAAAAAGCGAGCCAATGTTGTTTTTATCGTCCTGAGATTGTGACGTCATTCTTGTTGTTTTACAGGTACTGAGAAATCAACTTTAATGGTGATTAATCCTTACTCTGTTTTTCAACGACGAACAAACGATCAGTATCAACTGTTTTGAGCTGAACTATTTACGTCAAAATGATTGTTAAATCAAATTTGACTGTTCTAGCTTTGATACCAATTGTTGGATCTGAGTTTGTTTTTTATTGTATTTTGTGTTTGAAGTTAAGATGAAAATGGATGAGTTGTGCAGCGGAATTAAAATGGAAACAAACTTTGCATACAATCAAACGAGAGTAATACTTTAATCAAACATCTTTTACACTATGAACCGAAAGATTGAATTTAATTTCAACAACGATTACAAAGATAGATGTATGAATGCAAACTCCCCCTCAGCCCGAGCTCAGTAGTTTGTTCGTGCAAAGAAGACGAATGATGTAAAGAGCTAATAGAATAGTACAAAGTACTGAACTATTTATAGGCACTTGCAAACTACTGAGCATCTTAGCTGACGTCACCATGAAAGTGACATCTAACCTCCTAACAAGCTCTAACCTCTGATCTATACAGACACTGCTTGTGTTAACTACTGCTAATACATTCTATTACAAAACAGACTTTAGAACAGCTGCTGCAACCTTCTACTGCTGTGAACCCAGCAGCACTTGTCCGGATCAGCACTGCTTGACTCAAGGCAGTAGATTGAATCAGCAGGACTTTAGTCTTCTATCAGATCTTTAGTTGAGCAGCAGTTGTGGGTCAGCAGTTAGCAAGATCAGCAGATAGGAGGTCATCAGTTGTTGTAATCACTTTCAAGGGGAGAGATTTGTGTATCAACATCTGGTTATTCTGGATCCACTGCTCTGATCCAGTTTTGGCTTTAATTATCTGTTCCTCTGATAGGGTTCAATCCCAACATATGGCATAGATGGGAAACTCAAATTTTTGTTGTTGTGATTCTAGAATTTCTTCTGACTATTGTTTTAGGTCGTTTGACGCTTGGAACAAAAAAAAAATCGCACATTAGAATGCTATTGTGAGACATTGGCTTTTGTAGAGATGTTATGTTGTACAACAGTGGTTTGCAGTGACAAAACCGGTACTATGACCACTAATATGATGTCAATCTTTAAGTTTCGTGTGCTTAAATTTGCCAGTCATGGAGTTGCAATTGCAAAGTACAGGGCTAGTGGTAAGATTTATGCACTTCGAGGTTCTATTTTTTACAGCATGGGATTGCATTCGTTGTTCATGTTCGTTCGTTAAGGATATACGTGTGTTCACGAACGGTTCAAGAAACATGAACTTCATCTGTACTCATAAAAATTGAGATTTTGCAAACTACATACTGGAAGACATGTTTTTGAAAAAAAAAATATGTTTTTGAAAGAAAACCAATCAAATGAAAAGAAAAAATAGAAATATAAGGCATTTGATTCAAAACATCAAAACTCACATGGCATTGATCTAGAAGATGATATCAACCGGAAAACACATGATTAGCATAGTTGCTCAAAAGTCTACAAAATATTTTCTTTTAAAAAATTGCATATGTTCAGAAATAATAAAAATAATCCAAGAGAATATTTTATGCAAATCATTAGCAAATGACTTATAAAAGGCTCAACTTTGATCACAGAAGATAACTTCACTGATGTATTTAAATCTTTTATAAAAAATGTTTTAAATGTGAAATCTCAAGTAACTTTTGTAAAAGATATGCATTATGATGTGAAAATAGGACCAGGACCCAAGATATGTTACTCTGGGTGAAAGTAGTACTAGGATGGGTTAAGAAATAGTGACCCGCATGAGAAACAGGTAAAGGGTTGCCATGAACAAAAACAACTTGAGAATTCCCCAGATATGGAGTTGGGTCATGAAGAGGTCCAGTGGAGTTGGACATATGAGTATAGCATAGGTGCCGGGTTCCCAATGTGGAGAGCCCGTATTGATGTGACACTAGGCTTGAAAATCTTGGGCAAAATGCTCATTGGGATTGGAGGTGACACTTACATGGGAAAACTGGAGTCGGTTTAGTATGTTTGGCTAAATCCTGTGTTAACTTGTTTGTTTCTTGTTATTGGTGATCGTTGTAACTTTGTAATTATGGGGTGTAGCATCTTGCTATAATGAATAAAAGTTTTCTGTTGGCCGTTAAAAAAAAAACAAGTACGACGCAAATTTATGCATGATGGATTTTTATTATGTAACCTCAATTATAATTATATGTTATGTATTATTAATCTTAGGATGATATGTATATGGGTCAATATTAACAAAGAGGTATGATGGTTGGTTATACACCGTTTCAAAGATGGTTGTTCCCGCCCAAAGTAACCACCACATAACGGTCTTTGATAATGTATATTAATAGAATGTTTATATATTAGGAAGTTATTGTAAATAACTAATTCAGTATATCTCCTCTCAATAGGAGATTCACTTTGTAATTTATATAGGGTTGTGTATCAATGAGAAAATCGACGAATTACCAATTCTTTCATGGTATCACACGCCATCCGACCCTGCAACCCTACTACCCTCTTATCGCCGCCGCCGAACACCCTCCTCTCCTGTTCGTCGCCGTCGGTTCACCCCTCTCACTCTCCTGCTTCTTCCCTGTTTCGCACCTCTACTTCTCCCTTCCCCATGGATACTAAATCCCACCCAGCCCTTGCGTCTCGAATATCAAGACCCACGTTCCGGTCACACTCGAGAATGACTCGGCTCACTACCCAACATGGTCTGCCCTCTTCAAGGTCCAATGTCAAGTATTTGATGTTCTTGACCACCTCAGCCCGTGCCCGGAATCCACTTCTTCCTCATCTTCGGATTCAGTGAAAAAGACCGCTGACCCGGCTGACGCAGCTCTTTGGCAGCGTATTGATGCTGTTGTACTTCAATGGATCTACGCGACCATCTCACCTGACCTCCTTCACATCATCCTCTTCCCTAGACAAACGGCTTACGACGCCTGGACAGCCTTGAAGAACCAGTTCAACGACAACAAAACTACCCGGGCAGTCTTTCTCGGTCAGGAATTTGCTCATCTTTGTCTCGATGGTTTCTCCTCCATGTCGGAATATTGTCAGCGGGCGAAGCATCTTGCCGACCAATTGAAATTCGTTGGCTCTCCAGTTGATGACAATATGTTGGTAATTAAAATATTAACTGGACTAACGGAACACTATGACAGTATTTCTGCTGACTTACAAAATCGCGACCCCTTACCCGACTTTACCAGAGGTGCGTTCGCGCCTTATTATGGAAGAAGATAAAAAGAAGCGCCAAACTGCCCGCGCAGCTCAACAGTCCGCCACTGTTCTAACTGCTTCGGTGTCAGCCTTGTCCTCGGCTAACACGACTGATCGCGGTCGTGGCCGCTCACGCGGTCGCGGTCGTGGCCGTGGCCGCAACTATAACAACAACAGAAACTACAACAATCAGGGCTCTCAACCGAACACACCGAATCACCCGTACATTGTTTTTCCGAGCAACTGGACGGCAAACCAATTGGCTTCGCTTTTGCAAGGTACCTCCTCTACTGGTCACTCACCTTCGGCTCAAAACACACCTCCATGCCCCTATCCCTCCAAGCCGAATAACACTAACCAGCACTCGCAAGGCATTCTCGGCCTCGGCCCGATCAAACCACCTACACTCCTACGGATATCGAACAAGCTTTGTACACCATGGCTTTAAATCAACCGGAACACGGCTTCATGGACACTGGTGCAACCTCCCACTCTGCCAACGAACAAGGTATCTACTCCCCGTCTAATTTTAATAAGTGCACTCACAAAAATATCATTGTTGGTAATGGCATGGCCATTCCGGTTTTGGCACAAGGCAACCAAACCTTACCCCCTCCTTTTCCACCTTTAAAATTAAACAATGTCCTTTTTGCCCCCCAAATCATTAAAAATTTAATTTCGGTTCGCCGACTTACTACTGATAATCTTGTTTCAATCGAGTTTGACCCTTTTGGTTTTCTTGTGAAGGATCTCAAAACTCGGGCGCCTATCCTTAGATGCAATAGCACCGGCGATCTTTACCCTCTGACTCAACCACTTTCCACCATTTCTCAACCTTCCGTCTTTGCTGCTGTTACTCAAGATCGCTGGCGCCAACGTCTCGGCCACCCGGGCGACAATCTATTGCATTCTTTAAAAGTTTCTTCTAGTATTTCTTTTGGCAAACAAAACAATAAATTATGTGAACCTTGCGTGTTTGGAAAAAGTGTCAAATTACAATTTCATGATTCGATTAATTGCACTTTTTTACCCTTTGTTATTGTTCATAGCGACTTGTGGACCTCCCCTGTTTTAAGCACAGGAGGGCATCGATACTATGTCTTGTTTCTTGATGATTACTCTAATTTCTTATGGACTTTTCCTCTCTCGACTAAGTCCCAGGTATTTGCAACCTTCACAAAATATTATAATCATATTACTACCCAATTTGAACGAAAAATTAAACAGTTCCAATGTGGCAACTGTAAGGAATATGCTAACAACAATTTCTTGCATTTTTGCAATAATCACGGTATGCATTTCCGTTTCTCGTGTCCTTACACCTCGTCTCAGAATGGTAAAGCGCAGCGCAAAATCCGTACCATCAAAAACATGCTTCGCACATTCCTAGCCCAAGCTAACCTACCGCCGAATATTTGGCACCATGCCCTCGAGACTGCCACATACCTCCTTAACATCCTACTAAATAAAAACGGTGATTTTTTGTCACCTACTACTCTCTTATATAAATGCCAACCCGACTATGAGCATCTCCGAGTCTTCGGGTGCTTATGTTACCCCATCCTACCCGCCACCACAATTAATAAACTTGAAAATCGGTCTCAACCATGTGTGTTCCTTGGCTACCCTCCAAACCACCGTGCCTACAAATGTCTCGACCTCCAAACTCACCAAATTTTCACCTCTCGTCATGTTCACTTTGAAGAAACGATTTTTCCATTCAAATTTCAATCCCCCCCCACTCCTCAATCCTATAATTTTCTCACCTCTCCTCCCTTTCCTGTTCACCCACCCCACATAATCGACCCAACCTCATCTCAGTCCACATCGACTACCCCGGCCCAACCTACCCCGGCCCACATCACCTCCCCACCCGCTTCACCACCGTCTAGCCTAGCCCACACCACCTCTTCCTCCACCTCTCATCCCTCCCCTTCTAGCCCAGCCCATACGACCACTACCACCCAACAGACCCCTTCAACCTCTTTTAATTCCGCTGCCAGCACTCCCCTTTCCAGCCCAAATACCAACAACCCAGTCAACTCCACTGACTCCCCACACCCGAGCTCTCCTTTCGGCTCAAACCAATCCCCTAATTGAAGCCCACCCCCAGCCGCAAACCCATACCCTACTTCAAGCACAAACCTAGCGGCTCCTTTAACCCAGTTACAGACCACCCTCAGTCACAACTCAACCCCGCACCCCCCCCCCCCACTCGGACCATTGGTACTCGCTCCATGAGCGGGATCGTTAAACCTAAACAATTATTCTCTCTCCATACCACCACTATTGCACCAATACCCCAAAACCTACAGGTTGCCTTGTCCATTCCTGAATGGAACCGTGCCATGACCGATGAGTTTAGTGCACTTCTTAAAAATAAGACCTGGGAGTTAATGCCTCGGGAACCCAATATGAATATTATACGTAGCATGTGGCTGTTTAAACACAAGTTCAATTCTGATGGCAGTTTGGCACGTTACAAGGCTCGTCTCGTGTGCGATGGTCGCCGTCAACAACCTGGTATAGACTGCGGGGAGACATTTAGTCCGGTTGTCAAACCGGCTACCATTCGTTTGGTCTTATCTTTGGCACTGGCTCAATCCTAGACTATTAATCAGTTGGATGTCACTAATGCGTTTCTTCACGGAACGTTGAGCGAGACAGTTTACATATATCAACCATTGGGGTTTCGAAGTACTGACTATTCGGACCATGTTTGTCTACTAAAGAAATCTTTATATGGCCTCAGACAGGCACCTCGGGCATGGTACCAACACTTCACCGATTTTGTGGTTTTACAGGGGTTCACGCAGAGCAAGTCTGACAATTCTTTATTTGTCTATCGTCATGGTCGTGACATTGCCTACTTGCTGATTTACGTGGACGATATTATTCTAACCACTTCATCGGATGGTCTTCGTCAACACCTCATGCAATGTTTGGCTGGAGAGTTTGCTATGAAGGATTTGGGATCTTTATCATGCTTTCTGGGTATTCAGGTGACACGCAAAGGCAACAACATGTTTCTCTCTCAGTCGGCCTATGCTAAAGAAATTATTCATCGCGCTGGAATGGATTCGTGCAGGCCTGTTGCCACTCCAATTGATACACAGTCCAAACTCAGTGCTGATTCCGGTCCTATACATGATGATCCTACCACTTATCGGAGTCTCGCGGGTGCTCTTCAGTACTTGACTTTCACCCGTCCTGACATTTCCTATGCCGTTCAACAAATCTGCATGCATATGCACTCTCAGCGGCACATTGGAATGCGTTAAAGCGCATCATCCGTTATATACAGGGAACGGTTGATTTGGGGCTTCATCTTAGTGCCACTGACACTTCCTCTTTGCGGGCTTACACTGATGTCACACCCCGATTTCCACGTGTCTCACCGGTGGCCCGGTGGGGGATTACCGTGACGATGTTGGCAACAATATAGTCAAACCACACAATTATATAATGCACAGCGGAAGCATAAGATAAATATATAAATTTCAACCTCTGATTGTAATATCAAAGTGTATTACAGGGGTTGGATATATCCACAGTGGATCGTAAATAATCATAAATTATTGTTCCATCAGATACTGCAATCAAGCTTGCGAGGCTTATCCCGACGCTAGGGAGCTAATACCAGCCAATTACGTTTAGGTACCTGCACTTAATCTTTTTGGGGAAAATACGTCAGTTTACACTGGTAAATACATTCAACTGACACATTTGAAAATGTTTATTAAAATTGATTTGAATGCACAAGGCACAAACTCTTTTATAACTTGGGAAAATTCATAATGATCTTGTGAACGTTTTACATGTTCTTTTATGCGTTCAGTAGCCCGGGTCGTGCCGGGTTAAAGATTTATAGACACACCACGTTTGCGTAAAACCGTAGTACAAAAAAAACAACGGCTACGTCTTTTAGTTTTAATGTCGACACTTTATACCGGGTGTACGCCTACACCGGGATGTCGATGGTCGTGGCCATTTCGTAAAATGATGCCAAGGATATCCGGGACAACGGTCATTAAACCCCCCAAAGGCTTATAAGCAACAAAACTATTTAAATGAGCCGATCATATTTAATCAATTAACCACCTAAGCGATGGAATTATATAATGCTCAATCAAGCGGTATTATTATACCGTAACCCAAGCCCGTATAGGGGAAATAAGTTAAAGTATTTACCTTTGCAAGTATTAATCCTTAATTTAGATCAAGTCACCGATAGCTTTTACTGGGGCTCCTAATCTGGAACGAAGGTTTTAATTAACCTCTTAGAATCCTAACGGTCCTTGTATTAGCCGTAGCTTAAACCGGTTGATTCCGATATATAGATATGGTTAATTCGCACGAAAAGGCGAAAACCGAGAATGGAGTATGATTTGGTCCCAACAAGTTCAGTGACTTGTTTTATATGGGTTTATAGTTCATACTCTGGATTTTGGGGTTCAAATAATATAATTTGACCCATATCGGCTATTGCACGAAAACTAGTTCCATGAGCCGTACCGTGTGCGCAAATAGGCGAAACGGTTAACCATAAGAGTCGTACGCTTATTTCCTAAGTCAATATGCCTTAAAAGTATTTTGGTATCAGTAGGATACCTTCCGTAATGCCTGTAACGAGTTTAAGTTTATATTATGCCCCGTAGGGGCTTTTCGGTCATTTTAAAGACTTTGAAAGGGATTTTCGAGTTCTACAGGAAATCTGAGTTTCCCGAACAGTTTATAAAGCTTAAAATACTTTATTTATTATTTAAAACCAGTGGCAATTGGAATCGGGTCAAAAGACCTTGTAGAACTCCCGTTTTGGCCAAAAAGGGCATATTCGGTATTTACCGAACCGTAGCCATAACCGCAGGTTATGAGCAAGGTAAAAATTATTAAAAATCTTTAAAATTCCCAAAATATTATTTTACCACAGTGGGTAAAAGTTTTGGTGACGAAAACTTGGGTTAGATGAGCGTTATGCTAATTGCGCCGTTATTTACAAAACTTTCTTAAAAGTGCGCCTTTTAGCATAACTCTCATTCTAGACCTCAGATTGACGTGAAACTTTAAGGACATGCTTATAATTTAACAAGCAAGGTTTTGGTCCGTTCACGTGTCCGAAATACTCGTTTTAATTTTAAAAGGCCGTTACGGTCAACTTTTAGGCGAATGACGGAATTACGTAAAAGACTCGGATAACTCATGAACCGACCACAGAGGCGTATACCAACATGTGACCTGGTCCTAAGAGAGTCCTAAGGTATATTTATACCTCACTAAAACGGGTCAGAACTGAAGTCAAAGCAAAAGTCAAACTTTTGCGACATTCGGCTCCGAACCGGTTCAATATAGCAAATGGTCGATTCAAACGAGCGCAAACAAGTTTATATACTTAATATCATATTTTATGAGTGTCAAAACAGGTTCCATAACATATACATTACAGATTATGCATAAATCGCTAAAATAGCTTTCTGTTGACTTTTTAACCGCACGTTTGACTCGATAATTGACATAGTTAGAGTGGTGATCAGGGGGAACCATTTTAGAGGTTTATTACCCACGTAAATACCAACTCATAACCACTTTTGATTCGTCATAAGACTGAACCATTACTGATTTATTGTAAAGTCAAACCGTAGTTACGACGGTTTGGTTTTTAGCTAAAAACTAAGCATAAACTGAATTATGGATGATCAAGATAACTTACAGAAGTTAGAACTTGAATATGGAACAGAGAAGAAACACTTGGGAGCCTTTAGAATGATCAGAAAGGTGAGTTTTGTGTTGTGTGAATATTATGAACTTAAGGCATGCTATTTATAGCCAATGCCAAGCCTCATTGATCATTACAAGCACTACAATCAGACCAGAGGTAATGGTAGGTGTCCCCTAAGTGTTATGGGTTGAGCATAGGGTGCCCATGCCCCATTTGTTGGTTTTTGATCGTTCAAGACTCCAAAAGTCAAGAAAACATCAATATTCTGCATCTGGGCACTTTACGCGGCCCGCATGGGAGTTCCCATGCATTTTAATGCGGGTCGCCTAAAGATCAAATAACAGACGCGAATCAAAGGAGGCTCGCGGCCCGCCTCAACTAATCCTTAACCTTCACGCGGGCCGCCTAAGGTTAAGATTTCAGGATTTTTAAATCTTTTTGTAATGATTACGGAATCTGGCCATTAATAACGAAATCTTTCGTAATGATTCACCTGACCTTTCGGTTTTGAAGGGGTAACTTTGCGGTTTGGCCCTCGGTTATTTACCGATAGGGGCCTCGTGTTAATTACCCGCATTATTAAGTCCCCGGTTTATTTATTAATTATATTGGAAAGCCTTAACTTTCACTGTTGACGCTTTTAACCCTTCTTCTACGAATTCGATCGTAACTTTCTCGTTTCATATCGAAACTTCGCGAAATTCATATATATTATTTTAGTGAGGGTATAATACCGTTACAAAGTCTTTGGAACGTTAAAGGGTCACTCAGAGGTATTATTAAACATGTTGACACAGTTAACCCCTGTAGTTTGTAATCTCTCACTTTCTTCCGCGTTTTATTTTTGTACGATCTATAATTTATTCGTTTGAAGGTTTAAGCATTATTTAGGGATACTATACAGTATATTTACCCTTGTTGACATTTATAACCCTCGAATTTATATACTTTCAAGGTTTGTCAAAATTAGTCCTTTATTTATTATAGATGCCACGTGTAAACAAATGACACGTGTTAACACATCATTGGACACAAAAATTCGAGGTGTTACATCCTCACCCCCTTAAAATAAATCTCGACCCGAGATTTACTCAAATAAATAGGGGTATTTTTCTTTCATTGTAGCTTCGACTTCCCACGTATATTCAGGACCTCTACGAGCATCCCATTTGACTTTTACAATCGGTACGTGCTTTCTGCGAAGCTTCTTCACCTGTCGATCTTCAATCGACAAAGGTTTTTCTATGAACTTTAAGCTCTCATCTATATGCACATCTGTGTGTGGAATCACCAACGACTCGTCGGCGAAGCACCTTTTGAGATTGCAGATGTGGAACACATTGTGAATTCCATTGAGCTCTTCAGGCAAGTTTAGTTTATAGGCAACTGATCCGACTCGTTCAATGACCTCAAAAGGCCCTATGTATCTCGGACTCAGCTTGCCCTTCTTGCTGAAACGCATCACCCCCTTCCAGGGTGACACCTTAAGTAATACCTTTTCACCCACTTCGAAGTGAAAATCCTTACGCTTTGGATCAGCGTAGCTCTTCTGCCTATCGCGGGCAGCCTTGAGACGTTCCCGGATCTGGACAATCTTGTCCGTCGTCTGGAAAACAATCTCTGGTCCCGATAATTGGATCTCTCCTACTTCCGCCCAACAAACAGGCGATCTACATTTCCTACCATATAATGCCTCAAAAGGCGCAGCCTTTATGCTGGTGTGGTAGCTATTATTGTAGGAGAATTCGATCAGGGGTAGGTTTTTATCCCAGTTACCACCTAAATCGATCGCACATGCACGAAGCATGTCTTCTAGCGTTTGGATAGTACGCTCACTTTGACCGTCCGTCTGTGGATGGTAAGCCGTACTAAAGTTCAAACGCGTGCCCAAAGATTGCTGGAAACTCTTCCAGAAGTGAGATGTGTATCTAGTATCTCTGTCGGAGATAATAGACACAGGTATGCCGTGTAAGGCTACAATCTTATCAACATAAAGTTGGGCTAACATATCGGAGCTATATGTCTCCTTGATGGGTAGAAAATGAGCTGATTTAGTCAGCCTATCGACTATGACCCATATTGTATCGTTTCCTTTCCTGGTCTTGGGTAACTTGGTTATGAAGTCCATAGTTACGCATTCCCATTTCCACTCGGGAAGTTCAGGCTGTTGTAGCAAGCCAGACGGCTTTTGGTGCTCGGCTTTGACTTGAGCACAAGTCAAGCACTTTGCTACATGGGCGGCTACAGACTTTTTCAAGCCTATCCACCAATAATTTGCCTTTAAGTCTTGGTACATTTTATCAGCACCAGGATGGACTGAGTATTTGGAACTATGGGCTTCCTGGAGAACAACATCACGTAGTCCTCCGTAAACTGGAACCCATATACGTCCATTCAGTCTTAGGATTCCATCCTTGCTAAGAGTCAACTGCTCCTCAGTTACTCCCAGTTTTTCATTTGCATAATTAGCTTCCAACACAGCCTCACGCTGCGCAGCTAGTATCCTTTCCATCAAATTATTTTTAATCTCAATGCTCTTGGCATTGATTCGAATGGGTTTTACCCTTTCCTTCCTGCTCAAGGCATCGGCGACCACATTCGCCTTGCCGGGATGGTACCTGATTTCACAGTCATAATCATTCAGGGTTTCCATCCAACGGCGCTGTCTCATGTTCAACTCCTTCTGGTTGAACAGGTGCTGAAGGCTTTTGTGATCTGAATAAATCACAAATTTAATACCATAAAGGTAGTGCCTCCACAACTTAAGTGCAAATACAACGGCACCCAACTCCAAGTCGTGGGTGGTGTAATTCTTTTCATGCACCTTCAATTGCCTTGAAGCATAGGCAATCACTTTGCCCTTCTGCATAAGCACACACCCCATGCCCGTGTGTGATGCATCGCAGTAAACTACGAATTCATATGTACCCTCAGGTAAGGTCAACACAGGTGCGTTGCTTAGCTTCTGCTTCAGTATTTCGAAGGACTCTTGCTGCTTCGGGCCCCAAATGTACTTTTCTTTCTTCTTGGTCAAGGAAGTCAAGGGCGCAGCAATCCTTGAAAAATTTTCAATAAATCTCCGGTAGTATCCTGCTAATCCCAGGAAACTACGAATCTCGGTAGGCGTCTTTGGCTCTTGCCAGTTCATGACTGCCTCTACCTTAGCGGGATCCACTTGGATACCACGCTTACTCACAACGTGTCCTAAAAATTGAACCTCTCGTAGCCAGAATTCACATTTCGAGAATTTGGCGTAGAGTTTCTCACGCTGTAGTAATTCGAGAATGCAACGGAGATGCTTCTCGTGGTCAGCTTGATTCTTGGAATAGATAAGGATATCGTCGATGAAGACTATGACGAATTTGTCCAAGTACGGCTTGCAAACGCGATTCATGAGATCCATGAACGCAGCCGGTGCATTTGTGAGCCCAAAAGGCATCACTAGGAACTCGTAATGACCATAGCGAGTCCTAAATGCAGTCTTGTGTACATCTTCATCTCTGACCCTTAGTTGATGATAGCCCGACCTCAAGTCGATCTTGGAAAAGTAGCTTGCTCCTTGCAGCTGATCGAATAGATCATCGATCCTTGGTAAAGGATATCTATTCTTTATGGTAACTTTATTCAGCTCTCTATAGTCGATGCACAACCGCATTGATCCGTCCTTCTTCTTTACAAATAGGACAGGAGCTCCCCAGGGAGATGAACTAGGTCTGATAAAACCTTTCGCCAGCAGTTCATCCAACTGGGTCCTCAGTTCCTTCATTTCCGTCGGAGCTAATCTGTAAGGTGCTCTGGCTATCGGAGCTGCTCCAGGAATGATGTCAATTCTGAACTCCACTTGTCTATCTGGTGGCAAACCAGGTAGTTCTTCGGGAAAAACTTCGTGGTATTCAGAAATGACAGGAAGATCCTCGATCTTCGGCTTTGGTTCTTCAATTATCACCTGAGCCATGTATATTACACAGCCTCTATTCAAACACCTTGAAGCTTTCAGCATAGATACGTCTTCGGGCAACCCGTAATGCGTATCCCCTCGAATGGTAAGAGATTCACCACTCGGAGTCTTTAAAACTATTTGCCTCTTGCCGCAAATGATTTGGGCCTGGTTATGGGATAACCAGTCCATGCCTAGCACGATGTCAAAACCCGCAAGTTTGAAAGGAAGTAGAGATAAAGGAAAAGAATGGTTCCTAATGGATATTTCACATCCTTCTAGAACGGTAGAGACGGTTTCTATCGTGTCGTCTGCTAACTCTACTTCGTATTTCACGTCAAGGGTTTTGATTGGCATATTTAGTAGTTGGCAAAATTTCTGGTCTACAAAGGACTTGTCAGCGCCAGAATCGAACAGTGCTCTTGCAAATATATTATTTACGAGAAAAGTACCTGTAAGCACATTGTCGTCCTTAACCGCTTCCTTTGCATCCAAGCGAAAAACTCTCGCATTTGACTTCTTCGTCTCTTCCGCCTTCTTGGCATACTTCGGGCAATTACTCTTTATGTGCCCCTCTTCATTACAATTATAGCAGGTTGCATCCTTTATCTTTTTGCACTCCACTGTCTTGTGATCCTTGGACTTGCATAGCCCACAGGGTGGAGTCCTTTGTTGCGACTGTGAACCAGACGCGAACCTACACTTCCCGGAGTGAGGTTTCTTGCAGACCTTGCAGTGAGGTCTTCCATCAGCTTGCCCCTCCTTCTTTGCCTCCGACCCTCTCTTGCCCTCACCGTTTCCACGGTGCTTTTTCCCAGACTTTCGTGAGGTATCATCCTCACGCTTTCGCTTTTCAGCCTCCTTGCTCATTTGTGCCCTCAGACGGACAGCATCAAGTGTAAGAGACAAGGAGAGGTCAGTAACTGACCTGAAGGTCGTTGGCCTAGAGGCCTTTACGCTAGCTTTGATCGCCGGCTCTAAGCCCCCAATGAATCGGGCAATCCTTCTAGGTTCTGGTGTCACAAGATATGGCACCAGGCGTGACATAGTGTTAAAACTTGTCAGATATGCTTGACAATCCAGGTTTGTCATCACTAGTGAGACAAAATCTGCCTCAATCTTCTCAACCTCGTGCTGAGGGCAGTAGTTTTCTTTTATGAGGGTAATAAACTCCCCCCATGACATTTTGTACAAGGCAGACTTACCTGAAGCCTGCACCAGAGCTCTCCACCACGCCAGGGCCTCGCCCTTGAATGACTGGGACACAAACTTAACCACGTCCCTCTCAGCGCACCCGCTGATGTCCACAATCGTGTCCATCTCGTCCAGCCAGGTGATACAATCAACCGCACCTTTTTCCCCTGTAAATTCACGGGGCTTGCATGATACAAAGTATTTGTAGGTGCAACCCTTAGCACTTGACGCATCAGTATATTCCCTATCGCGGTGAACGCTGTGCTCAGTAGACGAATGCTTGTCGTCATCTTTCTTGGGTTCAGAGGGTGGTTTGGAGTGTGTCTTTGGTTTAGAGGGTGGTTTTGACACAGTTCTGCCTTGAGACTCGGTATGTTGACGATCAATAGCTGCCTGGACAGCATTGTTGATCAGAGCCTTTAGCTGTGCGCCTGTCAAATGTACTGACGCATTGTCATAGTCATCTTCATTCGTGTGGCTGTTCTCTCCATTGGGATCCGCCATTGTAACTTGAATCTGTTACAGAAGATAACAAAATTTTAATTTAGGAGATTATTATATGATTGTCTTTTATGACAATTTGTCAACCATGGTACAGAGACCATATTTGGTTAACTTTTTATTTCATTAAATATTAGGATCTGAATATATCCTATTCTAACTATATAAATAGTATTGGCGGCATAAAGCCTAATCATGATGATGTTTTATAATATTAGCCGAGATTTCAGAGAATCAAAGGCATAGAGAATTGAACCGTAGTTCTTTATCTCTTTTCGACAGGGAGTCATAGACCACCACTGTCTTTTGTCGTTATAAGACAATTATTATGGCCCATAGGCACTACACCTCTAATGGATGTCTTAACATGGTTGGCCCGTAGGCACTACATCACTAATGGATGTTTTAATAATTCTGGCCCGTAGGCACTGCATCACTAATGGATGTTTTTATAATACTGGCCCGTAGGCATTGCATCACTAATGGATGTCTTAATAGTTCTGGCCCGTAGGCACTGCATCACTAATGGATGTTTTTATAGTACTGGCCCGTAGGCATTGCATCACTAATGGATGTCTGTATAATATTGATCACCTTCATTGGTGATTTAACCCACGATTTATATATCATTTAGTTGGGTTTTGAAATCCTTAAAGGATTATTGTATAGGAATGACGTGCGTGATTTTAACGAATCACATCTGCCATGAATGTTAACATGCGTACAGAGGTTAACAGGGAATCAGAATCTTTTCAGTTAGGTCGTACCATCTTGACTAGATCTTAACAGACCCCAAGCTAGGTTTCACCTTTTAAGATTCTTTATTTAGGCAGATCAATATAAAAGGAATGGTTTTGATTTATTTTTATATATATTAAAACAAAACTCATAACATACATTCCAAAATCTCAAATACAATTACATATTGCCCTAAACGGGTCTTTCAAATAGTACATACCTCCAGAGAGGTTTTAAAATAAGTGACAAGTCCACGTAGGGACTAATATAAGATAGGTGTCCATGCAAGGACTGAAGATAAGTCCACGTAGGGACTGAAATACGATAAGTTGTCCACACAGGGACTTATTTTAAAGTAGGAATTACATTCGTACAGTTATTAAGGGCTAGTGGTCACGTTTCTTCTTCTTGCCCTTTAGTAGGTTCGCCAAGCCCTTGAGAAATCCTCGGTGGCTTTTCTTTTCTTCCTCGAACTCTCTCTCCACACGATCTAGTCGATGGAGTATTTCTTCCTGTTCAGGAGGAGAGAATCGTGGTTGTGGCGTTTGATGCGGAACTGGAGGTCTGGGAGGTATTGGATACCCATGAGCTGAGTAATCTGGTGGTCCCATGTTTCCATGTGCTCCGTCAGGGTAGCGCGCATTATATCTAGCCGACACCACATATGGGTCGCGCTCATAGCCGTAGTTGTATTGTGCTTGTGATGGTTCAAACGGGTTGTAAGCCGTTGGACCTGTGTAAGCTGGTATGGGTTGGTCATACCCAAATGGTGGCGAATTTCGTGCAGTTGGTGCGGAGTTCGCTTCTTGTATAGGACTTGAAGGTCCTTCTTCTTGTAGTGGCGGATAGTGGCTACTACTAGAATGTCGAGGAGTGCTGAAGTGGATACCCTCTCCTCCTCGTGTAGACATACGAGCATTGGTCCTCCTACGCCTCGGCGGATCAGGTATTACTGGTTGTGCCGGTGGCGGAGGTGGTGGCGTAACTGCCTCAAAGCGTGAATCCTCAGAGGGATCCTGTGGATGTCTCGGTTGCGATGTCTGATGAGATGGTGTGTTGTACCACTCATGTCGGTCAAACAAGGCCATAAAGCTGTCTGGGCCTTGATACTGCGGACCATGATATGAAGATCCATCAGATACTTCTATCGGATGCGTGGGCGTACCACGAGCTGGTTCAGTAGGATCCTCATCTTCCTCCATGGGATCTTCAGAAAAATGGTCTTGTGGCCCTAGTGGAACAAAACCTGAAGGTTCCTGTATGTAGTCAGCCGGATTAAACTGACCTATGTAGTACGGACTAGGGTCGTCGTAGTTTCGGTGCGAAACCGAACGTTGTAGAGGTATGAAGGAAGGTTGTGGGTTGTTGGGATTATTTTCTGAACCTGGCCCAAAGGAGTGCCGGTAGGATGGCGTCGAGCTGTGCGAAGTGGAATGCCTCGCTGGTTCGTAAAGATCTCTTCGTCGTTGTGGCTCTTCGCTTCGTGTCATCGAAGGATGTCTTGTACCAGATGGTCCAGCTTCTTGATCGTGATGTGTCACGATTTCTCCTCGGCCTCTACGTCCCCTTCCTCTTCCTCGGAATATAACAGGTGGCATTTTCCTGCTCCAAAACTTATTAAAAAATCAAATCGAAAAATAAAGACAAAAAGGAGTATTAATCCGAATTTGTCCTAAGTTCTTGTCTAGACTCAAGTATGTGCAATCGTGTCACTGAGATTAAACACAATAGGGTAGTGTTTAATTCACTCAATGTTCGCTCTGATACCAACCTGTCACACCCCGATTTCCACGTGTCTCACCGGTGGGCCCGGTGGGGGATTACCGTGACGATGTTGGCAACAATATAGTCAAACCACACAATTATATAATGCACAGCGGAAGCATAAGATAAATATATAAATTTCAACCTCTGATTGTAATATCAAAGTGTATTACAGGGGTTGGATATATCCACAGTGGATCGTAAATAATCATAAATTATTGTTCCATCAGATACTGCAATCAAGCTTGCGAGGCTTATCCCGACGCTAGGGAGCTAATACCAGCCAATTACGTTTAGGTACCTGCACTTAATCTTTTTGGGGAAAATACGTCAGTTTACACTGGTAAATACATTCAACTGACACATTTGAAAATGTTTATTAAAATTGATTTGAATGCACAAGGCACAAACTCTTTTATAACTTGGGAAAATTCATAATGATCTTGTGAACGTTTTACATGTTCTTTTATGCGTTCAGTAGCCCGGGTCGTGTCGGGTTAAAGATTTATAGACACACCACGTTTGCGTAAAACCGTAGTACAAAAAAAACAACGGCTACGTCTTTTAGTTTTAATGTCGACACTTTATACCGGGTGTACGCCTACACCGGGATGTCGATGGTCGTGGCCATTTCGTAAAATGATGCCAAGGATATCCGGGACAACGGTCATTAAACCCCCCAAAGGCTTATAAGCAACAAAACTGTTTAAATGAGCCGATCATATTTAATCAATTAACCACCTAAGCGATGGAATTATATAATGCTCAATCAAGCGGTATTATTATACCGTAACCCAAGCCCGTATAGGGGAAATAAGTTAAAGTATTTACCTTTGCAAGTATTAATCCTTAATTTAGATCAAGTCACCGATAGCTTTTACTGGGGCTCCTAATCTGGAACGAAGGTTTTAATTAACCTCTTAGAATCCTAACGGTCCTTGTATTAGCCGTAGCTTAAACCGGTTGATTCCGATATATAGATATGGTTAATTCGCACGAAAAGGCGAAAACCGAGAATGGAGTATGATTTGGTCCCAACAAGTTCAGTGACTTGTTTTATATGGGTTTATAGTTCATACTCTGGATTTTGGGGTTCAAATAATATAATTTGACCCATATCGGCTATTGCACGAAAACTAGTTCCATGAGCCGTACCGTGTGCGCAAATAGGCGAAACGGTTAACCATAAGAGTCGTACGCTTATTTCCTAAGTCAATATGCCTTAAAAGTATTTTGGTATCAGTAGGATACCTTCCGTAATGCCTGTAACGAGTTTAAGTTTATATTATGCCCCGTAGGGGCTTTTCGGTCATTTTAAAGACTTTGAAAGGGATTTTCGAGTTCTAAAGGAAATCTGAGTTTCCCGAACAGTTTATAAAGCTTAAAATACTTTATTTATTATTTAAAACCAGTGGCAATTGGAATCGGGTCAAAAGACCTTGTAGAACTCCCGTTTTGGCCAAAAAGGGCATATTCGGTATTTACCGAACCGTAGCCATAACCGCAGGTTATGAGCAAGGTAAAAATTATTAAAAATCTTTAAAATTCCCAAAATATTATTTTACCACAGTGGGTAAAAGTTTTGGTGACGAAAACTTGGGTTAGATGAGCGTTATGCTAATTGCGCCGTTATTTACAAAACTTTCTTAAAAGTGCGCCTTTTAGCATAACTCTCATTCTAGACCTCGGATTGACGTGAAACTTTAAGGACATGCTTATAATTTAACAAGCAAGGTTTTGGTCCGTTCACGTGTCCGAAATACTCGTTTTAATTTTAAAAGGCCGTTACGGTCAACTTTTAGGCGAATGACGGAATTACGTAAAAGACTCGGATAACTCATGAACCGACCACAGAGGCGTATACCAACATGTGACCTGGTCCTGAGAGAGTCCTAAGGTATATTTATACCTCACTAAAACGGGTCAGAACTGAAGTCAAAGCAAAAGTCAAACTTTTGCGACATTCGGCTCCGAACCGGTTCAATATAGCAAATGGTCGATTCAAACGAGCGCAAACAAGTTTATATACTTAATATCATATTTTATGAGTGTCAAAACAGGTTCCATAACATATACATTACAGATTATGCATAAATCGCTAAAATAGCTTTCTGTTGACTTTTTAACCGCACGTTTGACTCGATAATTGACATAGTTAGAGTGGTGATCAGGGGGAACCATTTTAGAGGTTTATTACCCACGTAAATACCAACTCATAACCACTTTTGATTCGTCATAAGACTGAACCATTACTGATTTATTGTAAAGTCAAACCGTTGTTACGACGGTTTGGTTTTTAGCTAAAAACTAAGCATAAACTGAATTATGGATGATCAAGATAACTTACAGAAGTTAGAACTTGAATATGGAACAGAGAAGAAACACTTGGGAGCCTTTAGAATGATCAGAAAGGTGAGTTTTGTGTTGTGTGAATATTATGAACTTAAGGCATGCTATTTATAGCCAATGCCAAGCCTCATTGATCATTACAAGCACTACAATCAGACCAGAGGTAATGGTAGGTGTCCCCTAAGTGTTATGGGTTGAGCATAGGGTGCCCATGCCCCATTTGTTGGTTTTTGATCGTTCAAGACTCCAAAAGTCAAGAAAACATCAATATTCTGCATCTGGGCACTTTACGCGGCCCGCATGGGAGTTCCCATGCATTTTAATGCGGGTCGCCTAAAGATCAAATAACAGACGCGAATCAAAGGAGGCTCGCGGCCCGCCTCAACTAATCCTTAACCTTCACGCGGGCCGCCTAAGGTTAAGATTTCAGGATTTTTAAATCTTTTTGTAATGATTACGGAATCTGGCCATTAATAACGAAATCTTTCGTAATGATTCACCTGACCTTTCGGTTTTGAAGGGGTAACTTTGCGGTTTGGCCCTCGGTTATTTACCGATAGGGGCCTCGTGTTAATTACCCGCATTATTAAGTCCCCGGTTTATTTATTAATTATATTGGAAAGCCTTAACTTTCACTGTTGACGCTTTTAACCCTTCTTCTACGAATTCGATCGTAACTTTCTCGTTTCATATCGAAACTTCGCGAAATTCATATATATTATTTTAGTGAGGGTATAATACCGTTACAAAGTCTTTGGAACGTTAAAGGGTCACTCAGAGGTATTATTAAACATGTTGACACAGTTAACCCCTGTAGTTTGTAATCTCTCACTTTCTTCCGCGTTTTATTTTTGTACGATCTATAATTTATTCGTTTGAAGGTTTAAGCATTATTTAGGGATACTATACAGTATATTTACCCTTGTTGACATTTATAACCCTCGAATTTATATACTTTCAAGGTTTGTCAAAATTAGTCCTTTATTTATTATAGATGCCACGTGTAAACAAATGACACGTGTTAACACATCATTGGACACAAAAATTCGAGGTGTTACAACTGATGCTGACTGGGCAGGTTGCCCTGATACTAGATGATCTACTTCTGGTTACTTTGTGTATCTTGGGGATAATCTGATTTCTTGGTCGTCTAAACGCCAATCTACTATATCTTCGTCTAGTGCTGAAGCCGAGTATCGCGGATTCGCCAATGTAGTCGCTGAAATCTGCTGGCTTTGCAATCTCCTACTCGAGTTGCATCATCCTCTATCACGCGCCACTTTGATTTACTTCGACAACGTTAGTACAATCTACTTGTCCGGTAATCCCGTTCAGCATCAACGCACGAAGCACATCGAACTTGATATTCACTTTGTTCGTGAGCAAGGACAGAAGGGCAATGTTCGTGTGCTTCATGTCCCGTCTCGACATCAGATCACAGATATTTTTACCAAAGGGCTACCGCGTGTCTTGTTTGATGATTTCCGATCTAGTCTCAGCATCCGGCCACCCTTCGCTTCGACTGCGGGGGTGTAATAGAATGTTTATATATTAGGAAGTTATTGTAAATAACTAATTCAGTATATCTCCTCTCAATAGGAGATTCACTTTGTAATTTATATAGGGTTGTGTATCAATGAGAAATCGACGAATTACCAATTCTTTCATATATAAACAACTTGCCAACAATCTTTGCTGGGGACCAAGACATTTCTTATTTCTATTCGAATTGTCCATTTGTCATTGCAAGTCTGCATATATTTGTTCTTGTGAAACTCAAACATGAATCCAAATTCCAATGTTTATTCCGCTGCAAATCAGAATGATTCTCAACAAAGTGGTATCAGAGCCACGGTTGAGCGTGATGATGATGTTCCCAATTCATCATCATCTGCGATGCCTTGCAAGCACTGTTCCGATGAAAAGAAGGAACGAAGGAAGATGAATTCACTGCATAAGAGATGTTACTATTGTAATGAACCAGGTCATCAAATCATCTCATGCAAGACGAAGGAGAATGATGAAGCGACTCAATTAATTCGTCAAGCCATTAACACCGGCATACAACAACAAGATGCCGATGAAGATCAGAGACTGGATTTCATTGTTACTGGAACAGAAGGAGGGTTGTGGTCCGAAATCTGGTATGTTAGCACAAACTTTAAACATCACTACTCGGGTAATTTAGACTTTTTTAAAAGAATCAAAAACATGTTTGGAGTAGAAACCAAAACGGGTGAGAACAATTTCTTTTTCATAAGAGGGATTGGGGCAGTAGATATAATGTCAGGGAACGATAAGTTTTGAATTCCGAGTGCATTCTACACCCCTGAATTAGATCGAAGCATACTGAGTCTGGATCAGTTAGTGATTCAAGGGTATACGGTGAAATTCATTGGAGAAAAATGCAGGATTTTTCCCACTTTTAGTGTTCCAGTAATAAACAAAAGGAATGATATTTCTGGTTTAACGAAAGAAGATGAGATCGGCATGAAGGAAAGGCAATCCATAGTCAACAGAGGATCGGATCATGATGAGTACAAAACAGATTATTTGAATAATTATTTCGAAAGTCTGAATTTGTCTTCAAATGAACCCGATTGGAACATTATGATTCTTCAAGCAATGCAGTTTAATGACTTTCAAGACTGTAAGGCATTGCTTGAGATGTTAAATGATGTTGATTATGTTTGAAAATATAAATTCAATCTGGAAACAAAATTTGATGAAATGGTAGACTGGTTTTTAACGAAGAAATTGGAAATATCAACGAGGCTTGTCCCTGCATATGCATCAGACAATCGAAAAATTAACCTACTTGAACTATATTTAGTGGTGAAATGGGAAGGTGGACACAGAAATGTCACAGAAAACAATTTATGGGCTGTGGTTGCCAAGGATATGGGTTTCGAGTATCAAGATGGAGAGTTTAAGAGGTTAATGTATGCAATGTACCTAGACATTCTAGTTTACTATTACAATCTTAAATCGACACAACAAAGAGTGCATGAGAAAGAGACGGTAAAGAATGTGGTGGACGTGAGACGAAGCCGGAGTCAAGAAGATGATAAACAAGGGACGGCTGCTGATCAGATGGAAAGGAACTCTGGGAGTGATGGCATTGCGGATCAAGAAAGAGAACACTATGCTTTCTTTGCAGGGAATGACTGGCATGGAATGAAAGGGTTGCAGAAAAGAAGGAAATTCGATTTTAAGCAAGCTGAAAAGGCGGTGGATGAAGCAAACAGGAGTGTTATAATGCATTCTCGAAAATATATTTAAGTTTAGGGGAGTGTGTTATTATGTTAACTTAATTCTAATTATATGTTATGTATTATTAACCTAAGGATTATATGTATATGGGTCAATATTAACGAAGAGGTATGATGGTTGGTTATACACCGTTTCAAAGACGGTTGTTCCCGCCCAAAGTAACCACCACATAACCGTCTTTGATAATGTATATAAACAACTTGCCGGCAATCTTTGCCGGGGACCAAGACATTTCTTATTTCTATTCGGATTGTCCCTTTGTCATTGAAAGTCTGCATATATTTGTTCTTTTGAAACTCAAGCATGAATCCAAATTCCCATGTTTATTCCGCTGCAAATCTGAATGATTCTCAACAGGATTTTCGAGTCCCAACCTATTCCTTTTTAAAACAGACATACAAATATAAATACCACATAGTCTTAAACATGCAAATATTATATTGTTAAAGTTATTCATCTTAAATATACTCAAGTCAGTCCTTCCTTAAATTTTAATAAGAGGAAATTGTTATGGGGGATATAATACAAAATAACAAAATTGACGTGCACACTAAAAAATATCTTAATATGTAATATGATTCCTACTTTCACTTAGGATATAATACACACCCATTTATCACCATTACTCAACAATTCCCTTTACTTGAACATCCTGCCTCTATCGACCATCTGCCTCTGTAATACTCATATCGTTCAGTGAACATCCTGTATAAGCAACTGTGGAGAAATTTCCTACAGGAAACTCCTTTTCTATAAAAAACGATGGCTTCTTGGGTTGCATCATTTCACCCTCGCTGTCCATCATCAGAACTACAGATGACATATTGGGCCTATCTCCTGCCTTTTGTTGAACACATAACAATGCAACATTGATTAATCTTATAGCTTCAGGAAGGTGGCAGGATTCAGCGCAGCTTGCATCGATTAATTCCATTGATCTGCCTTCGGTATAGAGACTCCATACCTAATTAATGCAATGTAGATCATATAAGTTATTATGTCGTACTTCAAGTACATGACTCTTTGCAAAAAGAAGGTGTAGTTTGTGAGTAGTAAACATACATGTCCAACAAGATTATTTTCGTTTTCAGGATCGATAAATCCTCTATTTCGCTTCCCACTCAGAACCTCCAGTATCAAGATGCCAAAGCTAAATACATCTGACTTTATGGAGAAAAGACCATCTAGTGCATACTCGGGGGACATGTAACCGCTGCAAGCACCCAACAAAATGATTTTTATAGGATTCCAATTTTTTAAAAGATAAATAAAAAGAATTGAGTAGTTGGTTCCATCATCCATGTCTTACTATGTGCCAACAACTCTGTTTGTGTTTGCTTGGGTTTCATTTCCTCCAAAACTTCTAGCTAAGCCGAAGTCTGATATCTTAGGGTTCATATCCTGATCTAGTAAAATGTTGCTAGCTTTAAGATCTCTATGGATGATTCTTAATCGTGAATCGTGGTGTAGGTAAACTAGTCCTCGAGCGATTCCTTTGATAATGTTGACGCGCTTGGTCCAATCAAGAAGCAGACTTTGAGCTATGTCTGGCCAACATGTTGGGTTAGTAAGTTTTAGTTTCTTGGTATAAAAAGTTCCTAAATTTTAACCAATATAATACTGTAAAATTTTTATTTTGTATATATGATTCCTACCAAAAATAAATGAGTCCAAGCTTTTATTTGGCATGTATTCATATACCAACAACTTCTCATCTCCATGTATGCAACAACCAAGTAGCTTCACTAGATTCCGGTGCTGAAGTTTTGAAATGCAGATGACTTCATTCTTGAACTCTTCAAGTCCTTGACTTGAATACTTGGACAGACGTTTAACTGCAATCTCTTGCCCATCTTCTAAAATACCCTGGAGATTCACCAATTGCAATGTGAAAAACTATACAAACCGAAAAGTTGACCTCCCTGCCTAAGTTTTCTTTTCTTTTTTTATCTTTTTTTTTTTTTTTTTTTGGTAAGAGCCATCAGATTAGTTTTCTTATTATGCATAAGGAATGACAATGCTACTTCTACTTAGGATGTTTCCAATGCAATTTCAGTGTTATGGAACCTTCATATTGATTCTTGTACAGAGATTACCTTATAAACAGCTCCAAATCCACCCTGTCCAAGTTTATTGTCAGATAAAAAATTGGCAGTGGCATTAGCAATCGTAGAGAAGCTAAATAATGGTAGCTCCATTTCTTCTTCAAGGCTAGTAGAGGCATTCAAGATTTTCCCTACACTTACGAAAACGCACACAGGCTTCACACATGGATAATCTGTTTACTGGGGAATTTATGAAAATTCTTACCTTCCCTGGTTGTTTTGGGATGATTCCTTTTCCAATGTGCATAACACAACCATGTAGAGATGATGCCTATAAGAACCCCGGGAATGATTACAACTAAGATGACATTAATGTTGATGACATTAATGTTTGCCCCTCCCTGCCTCTCGTTGGAATGTGATGGAAATTCTGAGCAACATTAACATAGCAACGAAGTTAATTTGCATCGTTAGTAGAAGGTCATGTTACATACTATTGGAGGTTACCTGACTCAGATGAGGCCATCCTTACAAAAATATCCGGACCCGCACGGCCTTCAGGCAACACTCGCATGTCAAGAAGGTCATTGAACCAAAGCACGCAGCCCCTTCGTCTAACACCGGGGTCTGGATTTGCATAAGCCATACAGGAACAATTTTTTAAGCATTTTGTTTTACATTCTTCCAGAGTCATGCTCATGCTAAACCAGGTATTTTCTGTGTCTGGCAATTTTACATTAGAGTATTTGGTAAATTTTTCTGATCCATTTTTGCTGTCCAATGGTGTTAGATACCATTCCTTTCCCCTATAATCAAAACTCTGCCAGAAAACCCTCTCCTGTTGATCAACCACAACTAGATTTCCATTGTCCCGAAGCTTTGCAGTTGCGTTCCCTGATGTCGTTGTGTTAGATGACCAAATCATGCTGATATTGTTGTAGAGGCCGAGATTTCCCTGATCAGCGATCTTTAACACAAGCAGTGATTCACCAGGAAGCGGGTGGTTTCTGTTTGCAACCCAAACAACCGTTCTAACAGAGATTTTCTTGTTCCAAACACCAAGATATGTGTTCTTAGAGTTACCGGGTTGAAAAAATCTGAGTTCAAAAATTCTGGTTGGAGAGACCAATGTATCTCCATATGTCAGAAACCTTGAATCTGAAATCTCGTCGAGTTCAGCAGCGTAACATTTATGAAAATAGAGTAAGGCAAACAGAGCTATGGCTGCTCCCTCCATTTAGGTCCTGCTTTATTTTCACCAAATAATGATTTAGCATATTGTATCTTGACTTCTTGAGTCGTATTTAAATAACCATAAAGAAAAAAAATTACGATTAGATCCAATGCACATTCATTTAGCTCACGCAGCATATGGACCGGCATTCGGGTTGACCGGGTATGTTTAGCATGGAGTTTCTAGCTTTAATCTTTAAAGAAAAAGCTCTTACTCAATTAAAAAGCATTGTTTGGTTGAAGGAGCTTGAAGTTTTTAGGTTAGGGGCTTGAACCTTTTAGTTGAACACTCCTACTAGTAGCGTTTAGAAGGACCTACAAGCTTTTAATAAATATTTTAACCTCTAAAGATATTGAACTTTTTAGTTATGTTTTTTTAGTTATGTCCATTTTGGCCATTTTATACATTTATTAAAAGCTCCAGCTACTCTACCAAACACTTAAATATATCTAAAAAAGCTACAGCTACCAGCTACTTTTGCCAAGCATACCCCATGTTGGTCTGGGGTTACAATCATGAATTACATTTATATGACTACTCACGTTAATGTTGTGTGTGTATCGACATGGGTCGGATTATTGTCACACTTTTCAAAATTAAATCGACACCATCAATACGGATTGTATAGGCTTGTACAACCCGTATTAGGGTGAATTCAATTTCCAAGGTCAGTCAAACGCGCTGACACTATCTTCAGATAACTTTATAATACGCATCGTATAGGCCTATACGATGCGTATTAGTAAAAGGTTGTCCATCAACGCTAACAGATAGGGTTCACATGTTTAGGCCTATACGATACGTATTAAGTACGAGGTTGCTTTCTGTCACTCAACAGTGACATTAAGTGATTGACAGGAACATTACGCCAGCCCTATACGGGTCGTATAGGCCTATAGAAGGTATACTTCATAAAATGACAAAATACACAAATATTCGTCAAAATACGACACGTATACGCGTCGAACTGAGAAAAACACGGTAAATATAAAGATTCAAGTTAATACGATCGTATAGGCCTAAACGATTCCTATTACCCCCCCCCCCGATTTCTCAAAAAACCAGAGGGTCATTTTGAAAAATTCAGGGCATGTAATACGCATCATATAGACCTTTACGATGCATATTAACCCCCCCCTGAAACTTCAAAAAAAGTAGAGGGGTTACATGCATCGTATTGGCCTATACGATTCGTATTAAAGAGCAAAAGGATATAACCCGCTGATTAGTAGGGGGTTATTATCTTAAACGATCCAAATACACACACATACGGTTACACATACGGAGAAGAACATACGGTTTGGATTCAAGTTTAAAGACAAGTAAGATATGTATCTCCGAACCTAATCATTTATACAAATTCAATTTTTGATTTTGAGCGTAGAAATTGTGTGAACTTTGGGTTTAAAGGCCGATAGTTTAGGGGTTTTTTCGTTTGCCGATGAAGTAAAACAATGCGTATGGACCTATATGCAACGTATTACATCAAAACCTCATGTTTTTTTAACTGTATGGACCTATACAATGCGTATACGGGCAAAATCGCTTACTTTTTCTTTTCTGTTTTTTAAAATATAAAAATATGTTTAAAATCTTATTTTCTTTGTAAAAATGTTATATTTTTAAATAGAAATTGATGTTATATTTTTTCTAAAAATAAATTTAAAAATGTTATATTTAATATGTAAAAATTAAAATTATTGTTACATTTTTTAAAAAAAATATTAAAAATTGTTATATTTATTTAAAAATATAATAAAAAGGTTATATTTAATATGAAAAATAAAAAAATTATTGTCACAATTTTTTAAAAACATATAAAAAAATTTATATTTTTTTAAAATATAATAAAAAGTTATATTTAATATTACAAATTAAAAACTATTCTTAGATGTTTTTTTAAGATAATATTAAAAATTGATATATCTTTTAGATTGATATAGCTGACGTTGTCGGGAGAGGGCAGGGTCAGGGTGGTGGAGGCGGAGGTGGCGGGGGTGGAGGGTGGGTGGTGGAGGATGGGGTGGAGGTGGCGGTGGAGGGCAGGGTGGTGGAGGACATGCAGGGGCGGGGGCCGGTGGTAGAGGACGTGGACGGGGGCATGAGCGCGGTGGCCTAGATGTTGACACGTTGCTAGATAGTCCTAATCTAGCATTCGAGGATGGGTTCGAGGCTTTTCACAGATGTGAAAAGTTTCGGGAGATAGAGATCGGTGGCCATGCGGCCGTCGATTGGACGGCCCTGGAGGAGGTGGATGAGTTATGTGCACAAAATACAACATATAAATTACATCAATTGTGGCTTAAAACTAACCCTTTTTAGTACTAATGTTGGAAAAAGCGTGCTTTTGTCTTTCTTTTGTATTTTCAGGATTAAATGAGCTCAAAATAACAAAAGAAGCAAAAAGACAGCAAAATCTAACATAAATACAAGAAAGAAAACAAAAGTGATATGCCCGACCCCCCGAGCAAAACAAAGAAGACAGAAGACTGAACACGCCCCGTGCTCAGCAAGCACGGGGCCGTGCCCAAGAAGCAGCAGAAAAGACAAACCCATAGAAGCTTCTACTGCCCACCACGGGGCCGTGCCCGGCGGACACGGGGGCGTGGTCAAACCTCCTGCAGGCGCATTTATTGTAATTGCGAATTACAATTAATGAAGAGAGAGAGTCAGATGGACACGGGGCCGTGCCCAGTGGACACGAGGCCGTGCCCGAGCTTCTGTTCAGCCTATAAATAGGAGTGTTTGGAGCTCTTGCAACTCATCCCTTGGCACACCACCTCTCTCACACTTCATCCACCACCCACCACCATCACAACACCATCATCCACCACCATCATCCATTGTCCATCATAGAGTGTGTGAGTCGTCTCGGGATCCAAGATTGATCGTAAGAGTTCTTGACAATCAAAGGCCATGTTTGCCTAAGTCTCTTACATCACTTGGTGAAGACAAGTGTTTAGTGTAATACTTTTTAATTTTAATCTTTTGCACTTTTTAATTGGTTTTGTATTAATGACTTTAATTACTAGTTTCTTATGTTGAAGGTGATTCTTCCTTATCGTTTGTCCGTGGTGTCATGGCATTATTTTACTGTCTATATAAAATAAAAGATTTTCACCATTCATATCTCCACGGTCTATATGGAGGTATGTTGGCTACCTGGTCGGGGGTTAAGGAAACGGTTTGGTAAGAGTCTTGCCATTGTTCAGTGTATAGATCCTGCAAAGGACCTGGATCAAATTTAGTAGGACCTCCTTCAATACGCACAGGTATTGGATGGCGGGGGTCCAAACTCTTTGATCCCCTCATAAGTTAAACTACTATTAAAACTTTAACCCGACTACTTAGGACTGTATCCCTGCTGACTCAGACTACTTAGCCGAGGGTAACGTCGCCCTCAAAAGAGGGGCCTACCACATTATGCATTAATAACTTAATTAATTATCTTTCAATAATCCGACCCTTTAGGATTGTATCCTTGCTGACTCAAACTACTGGGTTGAGAGTAACGTCACCTTCAAAAGAGGGGCCTACTACAATAACTAAGATAATCTCTTAAACAAGTGCAAAAGTGCGAAAATAATCAAAGGTTACTTTACACAGGAGTCGGATCCAAGTGATTCATCTTGTCTATCTGTTTTATTTTTATTTTTATTTTCAGCATTTTAGTTAGTTTTATTTTTCTAGTTTAAAAATGTTTTTTCTAACATTTTGATTTGATTAGACGTTGAGGATAAACCGGTACTAAAAGCTCTTGTGTCCTTAGACGACCTCGGTATCTTACCAACACTATACTACGTCCACGATGGGTGCACTTGCCCATATGTGTATTTAGTGTTAGTAAATATCGTGTTTTATAAATTTAAAACTTGGCTAAAAAGTGTAAAAAGGGCTTAAAATATATACCTAAAATATAACACACTTCACGCACATCAATGAGGAGGCGAGAGCCCGAGATTATATTAGACATGATACTCTGTGGAACAGGTATACTCTATTTGTTACTCTGTTTTATTTTTTGTATATGAAATGGATTCTAAGTGTCACAGGTTGTTCTAGTTGGCATACCCTTTGTCGTATCGGGTCATGGTGTGCGAGTTCTTAGCATCGTTCGAGTTCGCTCCCAGGCCTGCAGACCCTGCTGAGGAGGATCAGGACCCCAAGCACTCGTGGGTCGAGGTCAGTTTTCGTTTAGGGGGTTACTGGCATGAAATGTCGTTGAGAGAGTTTGTCGTGCACAATGACACTTATACATTGGAAGAAACACACACCTCTTCTAACCGAGGGCGTCCATGTGTTACCCCGTTCGACACTTGTCAGGTTCTGGCAAGTGATCGGTTGGGGTCGCATTGGCCGCTCGAAGTCGTGGGTTTAATATATCAAAGACCCCATGTTCCATTACTTGCACAGGCTTATTACCAACTCTATTGCGCCGCGCGAGCAGAGTCGCTAATGGTGCAATCAGGGGGTCTATTTTATATGTATTGTCTTATATGGGGGAGACGTGTGCCCTCCGTCACTGCCTAGTCTAGTGGTTTGCGGGGGCGTACCATCGACAGGACGAGTCGTTGTTGTACGAGGGCGTACATCACGCGCATTGCCATCTCGTTGGGCCTTGTTGTGACAATTCGAGTTTTTGACTTACACTTTTGCATTTATTACACGTTGACGTTAACTGTTTAACTGTTTGACTTGTAACTATACATGTTGTGATATGAGGAAACGTATTGTGATTGATATGTTAGATATGGTGGGTCTTAAAAATGTGCTCTTATATATATATATATATATATATGTAAGGTGCAACATATAATTTATATAAGTGTGTTAACTGATATATGCTTAGCATGATGATAATGATAGTTCACTTAATAAAAAAAAAAGAAGGAACCTTTGGCCAAAATCACCCCAACCCAAATGCCCCACCCGAAAACACCCAATGACCGAAAACACTTTAGTGTTTTCGTCCATTGCTAACTACCGAAAACCGAATGGGCTTTAGGCCCAGTAGTGGGTTAGTTAAATATTATTCTAAACATTTATGCGAGAACATTATTCAACAAAACCCTAAACACCCTTCTCCTCTCGTTCCTGGAACACGTCGGCGGACATCGAGACCCCCCTCGAGGCATCATTCCAGCTTTGGTTGGTGGTTAGTGATTCATGTCCTCATAAATCATATTTAATTGATCTTGGTTATGTGAATATTTGATAATACCTGTGCGTATGCCTAGTTTGAGCAGTTACCTACATGGTGTATTAATTTAGGATGCCTACAATTGTTGACAATTTAGCATGTGCAGCCAACTAAATAAACATCATATGGTCGGCCACTATGTCATACTTGCATGTAAATGGTTAGTGCCATGGATATTTCATATGAATGATGATAAGATCGATCATATTATTATATGTGAAAACCGATGATGATGTCTAGAGTTAAGATTGTAGGTGATTCGGAATCTGATGACTTCATTAGTTTATGATATTTTATAAAGGATAATTGTTCATGTAAATTCGTGCTGATGTATTGTGGAGGATAAATTGTGGTGGTTATGTGTTATTATGTTGATTGATTATTGTGTGCCATTGGTTGAGTTATAGGCTAGATCAGTTTTGGTCCAATCACAACATGCCCATACTTAACATTGTCGGCCATTGATATGATAATTTATATGTATCCTCGTACAGCGTGATGATGGTGCTATCCAACAACCAGGCCATGTGCCGTTGACTATTATTGTGAGTGAATATAGGGGTCCAATGGTGGCAAAGGGTTCTAGCGGCCAATGAGGGTTGGTGGTGGAGGTTTGTTGTCGGCTGTTGGTGCACTTGTGTCTGTACTTTGTCTGTATTCGGTCTTATGTAACGATGTCCTGATTTGTGTTGTAAGTTGACCAAGTCAACCATCCTCCGGTTTGACTTGGACAACAGATTGTATGTTGAGAGATGTTCTGATCGAAGGATGATGTAGAGATCGAAGGATAATTTGGATCCTTCGATCTCATCGAAAGATATGCTTCGAACGATAGACCTCGAAAGACTATCCTTCGAGGTCCCTGCTTATCCTTCGAAAGCATTGTATCCGAAAGATGATCCTTCGGCCCATCTTTCGGATCCTTCGAGCAGACCTGCTGAGCTGGGTATATATATACCCATGCATGTGTTGAGTGTGAGTTAGTTCTGTAGTTCTGGTGTTCTGCCATTTGCTCCGAGAGATAGAGAGTGTTGAGAGCATTCTGTCCAGAACTCACACACACACACACTTGAGAGTTTACATGTTAGATTTGTAAACATTGAGCTTGTAACCGAACCCTCATTGCATTAATACGACTAGTGTTAATCGGTGAATCTTTGTGTGTTTGTTTCTCTACTTGCTACTAACTCGGTTTGCTTGCTAGCTTGGATTCCGCACTCGCTAGTAGGTTTGTATAACAAGGTTTAGGTTCGTAATCCTCCGCGAAAAGGGACCTACAAGTGGTATCAGAGCTAAGGCTCTTAACCTTGTTTAAAACCGGGTTTTTACAAGTTGTGGTGTGTTGAAACACTTGGTTTTGCACCTGTTTTTACTTGGTTTCTTGCATTTTCTTTGAGTAAAAACGTGTCTAAACTAACCGGGAGTGTTTTAAAGTGGGGTTGGGTAACTTGAAAACTTGTTTTTGAGTGATTTGGTGAATTCCGGCAAATATTCCGGTTAAGGTTCCGGTCACCGGTTTCTGGGTTAAGTTTTCCTTTTTGGGTAAATTACCTTTGAAAATCTTGGTTGGTGGGAAAGTTGTCAGCCTGCCATACCATTCTGCCGAAAGTTGACTTACCTACCCATCACCTTTTCACCAACCCGTCACATCTGTGTCAGTGTGTCAGTGCTCATTCGAAAGATATCCTTCGACATCGAAAGATATCCTTCGACATCGAAAGACAATCCTTCGATCAGTGACAGCTCGATAGATAAACATCTTTCGAGTAGTCCTTCGAAGTTCGAAACATATCTTTCGATCAGGGAATCTTTTCGAAAGATAGTTGTTTTATCTCGAAAGATAAGGATCTTTCAAGTGTGAATCTTTCGAGATTTTGAGTCTTTCGAAGCCAGTGCTCGAAAGTCAACAGTGATCCTTCGAACACTGTTGATCATTCGAACAAGTGTGATCCTTCGGAAGTTAGCTATTCGAAAGATAAGTGTCCGAAAGATAGGGATTGACTCGAAAGATAAGGATCTTTCAAAAGGGAATCCTTCGAGTTCTTGAATCTTTCGAAATTATTGTTCAAGACTCAACAGTAATCCTTCGAGTACTGTTGATCCTTCGAACAGTAGTTGATCTTTCGATTGTGGTCTGTTTATTGTTAACAAGTTTCTGTGATCTCAGATCTTTCGACCAGGATCCTTCGGCTGTGTGATCTTTCAGGTGGCAATCATCCTTTGTGACTTTGACATAGAATTTATTTTTCTTGTCAAAGATGAATCCGAGTTGGTGGAATCCTGCCCCAGACAGTGGTAAATATACAAGTTCAGGAGTTACTCCTTCATGGTGGGGTACACCGGCTCCTGATAGTGGAAAGTACACGTGTACAAGTCTATCACCATCATGGGCCGAATCTCCAGTATCTACATCTTCACAAGCAAATGCTTTACCATCAAATCAATGGGCATTAGTAACGGGTCAAACTCCGAGTGTACAAAGTATCTTATTAAGCGAAAGCGAAACAGGAAGTTTGAATCGACCCCCAAAACTGATGAGTTTGAATGAATATCCAGGATGGGCTGAGAGGTTTAAAACATATGTTCTTGGTCAAAATACGGAACTGTGGATACGTTTCACCACAGATTTCGATCAAGCCATAGAGGTTGCTGCTTCAGAGACTGCGTCATTTGCTGATCTTCCCGAAGATAAAAAGAAAACGTATGATCTGGAAAAGAAAGCATACGCCATTCTCACCCAGGCTTTGAGCAAGGATATTTATCACCAGTTTGTCAGCTTCAAGACAACTAAGAAGTTGTGGGACGGGTTGAAAACAAGAGGAGTAGGGAATGAAGCAACACGTCAGCTGCGTCATGATCTACTCAAGAAAGAATTTGACAGCTTCGCTTGCCTGGATAAGGAGTCTCTGGGAGACATGACAAGTCGGTTCTATCACCTGCTTACTGAACTGAACAATTTTGGAGTTACAACAACTCAAGCAGAGGTGGTGAAGAAGTTTGCTGATGCCTTACCTCCTCAATGGAGTAGTTTCTTGGAAATCCTTAAGTATAACGGAGCGTTGAGAACTACAACTTTTAACGACTTCGTGCAGCTTTTGGAAAACAAGGATCAGGAGGAAACCTTGAAGGCGAAGAGAGTTCCATTGCCACAGAATCCAGAAATGTATTATGGAACTTCCAGCTCTTCGTCTGCAAGAACTGGTTCACATGCTCCAATTCAAACGGCGTTTGTCACAAGTACAGATTGTTTTGGCAATCCAATACAAGTTCCTGTTAAGCCGCCTCCCACCACAGACATATTTGGAAATCCAATCCAACCACCTCCTCCTCCGCCTCCTGCTCAACAACAACGTGCATGTTATGGAGGAACATCATCTGCTGGTCAACAATCAAAGCCAAATACAGTACAGCTCGACACTTCAAGCTTCTCAAAAGTCAGTGTAGAAGTAGCCAAGGAACACATGGAGCTACTTAACACTATAGTGAGCGCGTACTGTGGATTGATAGAAGGTCAGATTGGCAACATTAATCTGACACAGGAAGACTATCGGCAGATAGATAAAGAAGAGATGGACTTGATGGATATCAAGTGGGCCTTTGCTAGTGCTGTGAGAAGAGCAAAGGATTGGATGGAAAGTACTGGCAGAACCAGCTTGGAAAGTAAGAGAGACACCAAGTATGGGTTCGATAAACAAGCAGTAAGGTGCTTCAACTGTGGTGAACGGGGTCACTTTAAACGGGAATGTGCAAAGCCAGCACAGCATGGAAACCAGAACCCCTTCAGAAACCAGGGCAACCAGCAGAACCAGAACAGGAATAATGAACGTACATTAGTGCCTGTCAACAATCAAGCCAACCGGGCACTTGTAGTTCAGATGGATGAAGGTTGCGACTGGTCAATCCAGTTTGGTGGTGATGGTCCTAATGGTACAGCTTGCTTTGCTCAAGTTGTGAAGGATGTAGTTAGCACCAGTGGTGGAGAATCTTCCGCCAGTGGTGGTGAATCTTCTGAGGATGAAGACTCTTCTGGGTACAGCAGGAGTGTTGATGAAGATTCATCTAGGTCAGGCGATGAGAATATGGGTGAGACATCTGGTGTCTCAGTTGATGCTGATATTGATGAACTTTTGGAAGAAGCTGCAGCAGAAACTCAAAGAAGATCTGTTCTGATGGATCAAGCTGCTTGTACTTCGTCTTCTCTCCATTCAGCCTTTATGGCTAATGTCGACAGTTCTTCAAGTCAGGTATGTGTCGATGAACCCATTGCTGTAAACTGTGATAACTGTGATAGCTTGCAGGCTAAATGTGCTGAGTTTGAGGCAAACATGTCTGAGTTGCAAGCCAAACATGATGCTTTACAAGCTAGTTTGTTTGACTTGCAAGACAAACATGATTCCTTGAATGCTGAGTGGTGTGCATTGCAAAGCAAACACGAGGCTTTGCAAGAAAAATATGATGTGACATTCATCCACAATCAGAAGTTGACTGTGGATCTTTCAAAATGCACAGAAGCCAATATGTTTTATGAAAACCATGAAAAGGAATTTAAGTCAATGATTGAGACATTAAAGAAAGACAAAACTGAATTGACTAAAATGGTTTCCAGAAAACAAACGGACATTAATTTGTACATCTCACGTCTTGAGGCAATGCAAAAAGAAATGGTCTGTGTAAAAACGGAAAGTGAGGCAATCCAACTCAAGCTAGACAGCTATTTGAGCTCTAGCTACGTGTTGGATCACATCATTGACGTTCAGAAAGAAAAACGGGATGTCACATGCATAGGATACAAAAAATGTCCACCACCAGTCAGACACAATTATGATGCCATGCCTGATGAGGAGGATAGAGTGTTCTTCGAACCATCTGTTCCTCTTGATGTGAAGGAGTTTGCAGCAGGACTCGGATACCAGAAAGAAGTATCCTCAGATTCGGATGTGTCAGCAGATACATCTGTAACTGCTGAACAGAAACAGGATCCTCCAGTTGAGGTTGAGGATGCTGATTCTTCAGATGATGAATCTGATGATGCTGCTCCAGCAAAGTCTGATGCGGTAGTCAAAAATGAGGACATACCTCTTGAGAATCACATTCTATGTGATCCCCCTGCCACACCCGCTAAGACTGTTGCAACTGAGTCCTCGTCTGAGAAGGAGTCGGAGAGTGTGACCTTGCTGTACACTTTGGTTGGTGATGATAAAATTTACTCAGACAAAGATTTTCCTATTAAGAACGTTAATCAATCCTTAATCGATAAAGTCTTTGAACATTCGACAAGTAAGTTTTTGGGGAAGAAAGGACCACATGTTACAGTTACACAGTGTCCTCCAATCCCAAAGGCTGAAGTTCGAAAGCAATTTGGCAACAAGAAATTGCCAACAGTGCCAACACAGCAAAATCACACCAAACCCAAAGGTAAAGCACCGGCTCAAGTCCAGAAGAAGCCGAATCAAAAGAAGAAGAAAAATGTTAACTTTGTGAAATCGACGGGAACGGACAAAATTGAAACGTTTGAAAATAAATCTAACTTAGATTTTGTCAAGAAAGCTACTGTTTTGAAAAGGAATGAACAAAACAGCTCAAAGCCTAGTACCTCGAGTTCACAAGGTTCAACATCATCAGCTAAGAGAACACATGATTCTTCGAGGTATGTTGAACGAAGATCATGTTTTGAGTGTGGAACCATTGGGCATATAATTCGAAATTGCCCTTACCTTCATAAGCAAAAAGGGAAGGTTGATGATCCCCGTGACAAGACTGACCGTAAGCCATCTACTTCCACAAAACAAGATCCCCGACTTGTAAAAGAAAGGGAGAAGAAGCAGAAACGCCAACAGGTCAAAAGGATTGAAAAAGCAATTAAAACCGATGTGGTTCAAAAACAATCTGTTTCTGTAAAATCAACACATTCAAAAACTTCAAACTGTAATGAAGTTAAAATGTTAAAGAATGATACTGATAAAACAAAACAGACATGGAAACCTAAATCGGTTACTGAATCAGGGGGACCATCACAATTTACAAACCATCAAAGACAAGAAGTTATTGTCATTGATGAAAATGGAAGACCCAAGACCACAATGGCTTGGGTCCCTCTCTCCAACTAATCTCTGAGTGAGTGTGCAGGAAGTTCCAGGAGGAACTATTGATAGTCTTAGGATTGTTGATAGTGGAATGTCCTTGCACAAGATAGGCGACAGAAGAAATTGTTGCCTTTGATGGAGAGAGAGAAAAGAAAAAGAAAATTTGGATGAATGAAGTTGCAAAATTCGACCAAATGAAGAACGTGTCAAAATTTGGTCAGTATGGTTTTTGATCGGGTCCTCAGGAACGAATGAAGTGAAATGTGTGCCGATGCCTTGGCATGGATTGAACATCCGCACACCATTTCTGAAAGAGAAAGTCAAAGACCTTCGCTGGTGGAATGTGGAAGACCAGCCGGACCCGGAGGTTTATGAGCTTATTGCTGTCAAGAGACTTTTCAGTAGTTGCAAATTCGACCTTGAAGTCCACACCGGGTGGATATCCAGTTGGGAGAGTGCTTAGATTCCTTGCAATGCACGGAACAGTTGCAGGCTACGCCTTTAAATTCTTAATCTCTCCTATACTTGTCGATATTTAAGCTACTTTGTGAATTATTATTATCTCGAACAGCACTCTTTGGCCTGACACGTTGATCTCAAATATCACCTCACACGTGATTGTTTCTTTGTGAAACTCGTCAATGTTGTCATGGTCCGCACCGCTTACCGACATGCCAACTCATTTTTCCAAAATTGGTTAAATCTTTTCTGATAAAACTTAATTTTGGTAAACGGCATTAAGGTCAAGCACAAGAGAAAACCAACATCGGAAAATCATTTTTGTAAATATCTATGTGTGTTTTTAAATTTATCTTAGTTTATTGATTTTAGGGGGAGTAAATCCAAAATCTGAAAATCCAAAAACATCGAAAAATTTCAAAAACACAAAAACAATAGAAAAACAAAAATGAGTTTCCTGGCGAGCAAAAGAGAAAATGATAGTACATCAGTGGTCTATCCAAACCTCTTTAAACCTTAAATGCAAAACGATAAGCAGCTCTATATAAGATGTATCGGTAGGCTCACAATCATTTTAAAGTGTGCAGGGTGATATAAATCTTAATCGACTGAAGATCAGGTGGGAACCATTCATTGGCATATGGTCTTAGTACCGAAATTTCGTTTGATAGATTGCCGAGGTTCTGAGATATTCGGTCTTTATGCTGCTTATCATCTGGGTATCATGGTTGTATCTTTTACCGAAAAATAACGGGGACGCAAGTCTAGATCTTCCATGATACTATACATACGTGTACATATTGCATACTGCATTCGACCTCAATAAGTGATAAACAATCACATGTCCAAATCAAATAAGTGATAAAATATCACATTTTTCCGGGTGTCAAGTTCGTCTCTCTGCTGTACGGAAGTACTGACCTGTTCACGGACTTGCACCTGTGCCCTCATGCATACGAAAATCAAGTTCCTCATCAATAAGTGATTATATCACATAGGACTTGTTTTCAAATCAAAATAAGTGAGAATCTCACATCAATATACGGTCAAACAGATGATAATCGGTATACTCACCGGTAAGATGAACCCTCGTGCATACCTTGATACGGGAATGTGTCGTGATGTGGATGAACACCGGTCGGTAAGTATAAATCATACATTAACGTATCCTCTAAACATGATTACATCTGATAAGTTGAGCTTAAGTGGACAACAATACCGATAATTGTTATAGGATGCTTATCTTAATGTTAACTAACTGAACAACAAGAGCGTTTTGGCATGACCGTACACTGATATGATTCTCTTACCCTCGAAACTCACAAAAAGAATGTCTGTCTATATTTATTTACTGCTTAACTTTTATTATTTCTTTTAAACAGTTTCGTCGTTTGGTGCATATCAGCACGACATTAGCGGTGATGTCGTTTGATAACACTCAAAGGATTTTAAATTGTTGTCTTTTAATTTCAAAAATACCAAAAAGATTTTAGGCTTGTTTTAATATAAACTTTATAAAAGCCAAAAAGATTTTATTTCTGCTTTATTTTCGATCGTACGATGTTGGAGCTCAAGTCTTCGTTACCTGAAACCTGACTGAAAACCGAACTGACTAAATCTTCATAAACGGTCGAAATTTGCATGTTTGAAAGTTAAAAGGCTAAAATTGGCAAATTTATTAAACTTTCAAACTGTCGGACGGTGTTTGATTGTGACATGGTCATACGTGTGTCTTTTGTTTATGCTAACTATATTCCAAGCAGTTGTTCTCATTACGCGTTTAGATTTCTTGCATGTGCAGATTCTAAAGGCTAGGAGAACATGGTCGATGACGAGCTTTGGAATGAAGACACGAAGGCACTCAATGAATGAAGGTGATCGAGTCGCCGCTGGCCATCATCATCACCACAAGGATCTCACTTCATAAAGATAAAGTCTTTTCACGAGCATAACTCAAGGGGGAGCTTATGTTAAGGGGGAGTTTGTCAACACACTTCCTACATGATACGGGTAGTTTGTTGATACACTTTCTACTTTCAAGACGTGAAGACTTTGAAGATCCTCCGACATTGAAGACATGATAGGACATCAGAGTTTTGAAAACCTGAAGACCAAAGACCGTCGAAGTTCAAGACGAGTCTACACTTTTAGAAGAACAAGACAAAGCTTAGAGATCAAAGACAAAGCTACAGCCAAGGGGGAGTTTGTTGGTGCACTTGTGTCTGTACTTTGTCTGTATTCGGTCTTATGTAACGATGTCCTGATTTGTGTTGTAAGTTGACCAAGTCAACCATCCTCCGGTTTGACTTGGACAACAGATTGTATGTTGAGAGATGTTCTGATCGAAGGATGATGTAGAGATCGAAGGATAATTTGGATCCTTCGATCTCATCGAAAGATATGCTTCGAACGATAGACCTCGAAAGACTATCCTTCGAGGTCCCTGCTTATCCTTCGAAAGCATTGTATCCGAAAGATGATCCTTCGGCCCATCTTTCGGATCCTTCGAGCAGACCTGCTGAGCTGGGTATATATATACCCATGCATGTGTTGAGTGTGAGTTAGTTCTGTAGTTCTGGTGTTCTGCCATTTGCTCCGAGAGATAGAGAGTGTTGAGAGCATTCTGTCCAGAACTCACACACACACACACTTGAGAGTTTACATGTTAGATTTGTAAACATTGAGCTTGTAACCGAACCCTCATTGCATTAATACGACTAGTGTTAATCGGTGAATCTTTGTGTGTTTGTTTCTCTACTTGCTACTAACTCGGTTTGCTTGCTAGCTTGGATTCCGCACTCGCTAGTAGGTTTGTATAACAAGGTTTAGGTTCGTAATCCTCCGCGAAAAGGGACCTACATCGGCCACTAAGGCATCTAGGATATTGTGTTGTGTTTGTTACTTGCTACTCGAAGGATAACTGTTAACGAAAGATAAACTTGAACCGAAAGATAGACATGGTCGAAAGATGACTTAGAGTTCGAAACATAATACTTGTGAAAACTGTTGGTCGAAAGAGCATATATGAGTCGAAGGATAATTGTGTAACTGTTTGTTGAAAGATCTGTAATGTGTCGAAAGATAATAGGGTTTATGCTTTGAATAATGGAACATATGTTTGATTTATTTGGCATGCCATGCTTGGGAATGAATGTTAATAATTGTATTCGTGCACACTAACTGATGATTCAATGTGAAATAATACGTGTTGTGCCGATATGCAAACTAACTGTTATGTGAACATTAAATTGCATGCGTATCATTGCGAACATGAACTGATTTGTTGTACGTGCATACAATAGGACGTGATTAATTACTTGTGAGTGCATAACCTAGCATACCGAGCAAACCAAGGTGAGTTCACACAGCCAAGGCATGGGTTCCCAGGGTGGGAATGGGTTGGATGATTATTTGTGCATGCTTAAATGATACTTGTCGAACTGCCTTCGCACACACCCTGGTTGGTAAAGACTATGGTCGCGAACGAACTACTCAACTGCCTTCGCACACACCCTGGTCGGTAAAGACTATGGTCGCGAACGAACTGATCAATTGCCTTCGCACACACCCTGGTCGGTAAAGACTACGGTCGCGAACTAACGAACTAAATCTTCGCACACATGCCTGGGAGGCCGCGATGGAACTGATACGATATGAAACTTAACTGAACGAACGCACTTTTACCCAAACTAAACTATTAACTGTGAACTCGCTCAACTAGTTTGTTGATTATCTGCTGCATGCCTTGCAGGACCTTAGGTACATGATGGAGCTTGCACAAGGAAGGAGCAGGTCGTTGTGGGCAGTGGATTATGAACGTTATGTTTAAACATTTCGAATAATTGAACTTATGGTTTACTTGGGTTATTTACTTATGCTTCCGCTACTGTTACTATGATTGTTTTGAAACATCAATTGTATTGAATGAGGTTTTTACGAACTACTTTATTTATGTTATGCTATGTTCAATATGATTGATGGCTTGATCCTGGTCAGTCACGCCCCTAAGCGGTGATACTCCGCAGGTGGATTTTGGGGGTGTGACACTTGTTCCCCTGGAGGACCCACTGTTCACCGAGGGGGGCACGGTTGAGCCGACCTGGTTTACACGGCAGGCAGATGCTGATCAGCATGCACATCTTGCGTGGCTTCCCTGAGCTCAGGCTTCAATTTATAGGAGAGGATGACCGGATGTTTGTCCTCGCCGACCTCCCAGACGAATTATCAGAGGAGCTGCCGGAGCCAACAGGTGGTGGTGATGACGATGACGCTGATGCTGATGGAGATCAGGCTCACCCACCACCTTCGCCACGGCCATCGCCACTCTAGTCGTAGCCACAGGGGGTGCCTCAGTACCCCCAACACATTCTGTATGACCAGTTCCCACTAGTTGTTGCACTTGCGTTACAATAGATGGAGGGTCGGCTGCAGGCGCGGATAGACGCCCATCATTCCCGTACTGAGGCCTTTCTCATGAAGGCGATCCATGGAATATACAGACGGCTATCGAGCGTGGTCGGACCCCATTACCGATACCGACGTTGTCACCTAGTCCTGGACAAGATTTGGGGTCGTTAGGCGCGATTCAGGGGATGGGGCCCTCAGGCACGAATCGGGAGGGTTAGGGGCGGATCCAGCGGTTTAGGATTGTTGTAATTTTTTTATGTTTTGACTGGTTATGTATTTTGGACGATGTCATTATATATACAAGTTTATTATGTAGTAAAATTTGCAGTTTTAGTTTATTTATATTTGTGATTGTTTATTTTAACTGTTTAGATTGGTTTGCTTGGTGATGTATAAAGTATAAGGTTATAATATCAAACGTCGTGAATACGTGAACATAAAAATATTAAAAAGTTACGGTACAAGGACGATACGATATCATACTACACGTCATGATAAAATATTAAAAAGTTAAAAATGTGATACGATAGACATGATATTGTACAAGGATGATACGATATTATACGACACGTCACTATAAAATATTATAAAGTTAATAATGTGATACGATACGCCACAATATGCTATAATACGATTCGTAACGATAAAAAAAATAATAAAGATTTTAAATTCAATAAAACAAAAATAACCAACAATAAACACTAATAACCAAACCCAAAATACCAAATGACAAACACAACACACAAAAATTCAAACCTCAATAAATCAGTTCCTCAATACGGATCGTATAAGGCTATACATTTCGTATAAGCCAGCCGCCAGACATCCCCTAAACCTCTCTGTCTGGCATATCTTAACTTTATCCAATACGGATCGTATAGACATATATGATCCGTATTGGTTTGTCAAAGTGTGGGGATAGATTCCCCAGTGTGTGAATAGAATCCCCCATTGTCATAGTAATCAACCTACGCCTTTGATGTAACTGATAGAACAATATACATAAAACTATGTTTATGTCTATTAACAAGCAGGGCCGGCCATAAGAATTCAAATGTCCTATCCGTGTTCGGAAAAATGTGCCCCTAAGTAACGCCTTAGCAAAAATGCAAAATCCCAATTTCTAACAAAATAACACCTAAATAATCGACAACAAAAGTCAAATAACACACGTATAAAAATTAACGCCAAATAATCGACAAATAATACCTAACTATTCATGACTAATAAAATAGTATAGAAATAAACTACGAACACAAAGTACAAAAGTTAAATAACCTGAGGAAAAATCAAATAAAAATATATATGTATTTAAATAATAAAAAATCTTAATAATATATATATATATATATGTATATGTATATATATATATGTATATAGAGAGCCGTTAAAATGAAAACCACCCCCAGTTAAACGAACCACGAGAACCACTCTCCACCAATCAGATTATCCCAACCAAAAGGGTATTTAGATAATTTACTTTATATGTCATTTTCAATCTCAATCTGTCTCTTTTTAAAGTCATTTCCATCTCATTCTCTCTCTTCATATATTTTTGAAACTCTCATCCTCACATCTCTCTCTTTATCTCACATCTCCCTCGTCATCTCTGATGAAGAAAAATCATCATCTTCATCATCTTCAGCTTAAGAACAATTCTCTATTACCAGCACCACACCCACACCGGCGACCCTGAAACACCACACCCGCACCGGCAACCCCCTCGTTTCCTTCGGCGACCCCAAACACCACCGTCAAACACTTCGGGCACCCACAAGTTTTTTCAACCAGTGAGTTTATCGGATCCACCACCGGAGCACCCTCCTGTAGCACGACAGAAATGGAAGTCAAACTTCTTCTCCGGTGAGTTCTCGGATCCACCACCGTCGTCATCCGATTTTAAACCCTCACTGTCATCGCCGGAGATATAAAACCACCGTCATCGGCCGGAGATATAAAACCACTGCGGTTCTCTCCAGTGGTGTCGTCGATGTTGGTGGGGCCGGTGGCGGGGGTGTTGTTGGAGGTGGTGGGGATGGCCCGACGGTGTTAGCGGCGATGGTGTTGTAGGTGGTGGCTGTGTGAGCGGTGGTGTCGTCGATGTCGGTGGTGTCGGTGATTGGGTAGTGGGTAGAGGTGGTGCCGGTTTTGGGGATGAAGGAAGAGAGGTGTTTTTTAGGGTGATTGAAGCTGGAATTAATGATCTATAAAATGGGTGTTTGTGTTCTTGATTCTGGTTAGTTTTTTGAATATTAGGAAAGATGTTAATTATGTTTTACTTGAATCTTGGATTGATATGTTTTATTTTGGATTTTGGATTGATTATGCAAGTGATTTGTGTTTTTTATTATGTCGGGGGGTGTTTTCCGGTGGTGGGGGTGGCCCGACGGTGTTGGTGTTGGAGGTGGTGGTTGTGTGAGCGGTGGTGGCAGTGAATGATGGTGAGGGGGTGGGTGAAGGGGTAGTTAATTTTTGAAGGGGTGGGTGAACGATGATGAGGGGGTGGGTGAACGATGCAAAAAGTTTTATGCTGTAAAACGTAAAGCTTTTTTAAACGTAAAACGTAAAGCTTATTTATGTAAAACATAAAACATAAATATTTTTCATGTAAATTGTAAAACGTAAAACTTTTTAACGTAAAACGTAAAACTTTTTAACGTAAAACGTAAACTTTTTTGTAAAAAAATTTATCCCGCAAAACATAAAACGTAAAACGTAAAATGTAAAATTTTGATGTAAAAAATTCTTTCCCGTAAAACATAAAACACAAAACTTAAAACTTTATGTTAAAATTTTTATCTCGTAAAACGTTAAACGTAATACTTTACGTAAGTTGTAAAACGTAAAGCTTTTTTTTATGTAAAACGTAAAGCTTTTTTTATGTAAAACGTAAAACTTTTTTTTATGAAATTTGTAAAACGTAAAACTTTTTTACGTAAATTGTAAAACGGAAAACTTTTTGACTTAAACACTAAACTTTTATGTAAAATATATTATCCCGCAAAATGTAAATCATAGACTTTTAGGCAAACAAATATATGTAAAAAAGTTTATCCCGGAAAACGTAAATACGGGGCATAAAAACGGAGTGAAAAAACAGGGCATAAAAAATGGCTCGTAAAAAACCGGGTGATAAAATGGCGCGTAAATACGGGGCGTAAAAATACGAGGCGTAAAAAACGGGGCGTAAAAAAAGGCGCGTAAACAGGGCATAAAAACGGCTGGTTAAAAACTGGGGCGATAAAACAGTGCTTAAATACGACGTGTAAATAAGGGGCGTAAAAAAAAAACGGCGTATAAAAAACGAGGCGTAAACAAATGGCGCGTAAACGGGGCGTAAAAACAATCATACTTTAAAATATTTTTTAATTAAAGAATTTGATTGTAATAACAAACAATTAATTTAATAAGACAAAAAAAGTAATAAAAAACAATAAATACAGAAAAAATAAAACAAGCAAATTTAATAAATTACCCTTTTGACATTAAAACATTAAAAACATAATAAGATAAAAAGGATTTAATATTGTTTTTATCACTTTTAATCTCATCTATCCATTTTCAAAGATCAATGGTTGGAAAGTGGTTCTCGTGGTTCTCCTAACTGGAGGTGGTTTTCATTTTAGCGGTCTCATATATATATACATATATATATATATATATATATATATATATATATATATATATATATATATAGGGTAAGGATAGTGTAAAAAGGGCCTAAAGTGTGAGAAGTGTAAGAAGTGTATTATAACACTATATATAATACTATATAACACCATATAAACACCGTATAACAATATGTAACACCATATAATACCATATAACACTATGTAACACTATATATCATTATATAACAAATATAACACTATACTTCTATCATAGACATGCTATCAGACACCCTATAGTGTTATATTTGTTATATAATGATATATAGTGTTACAAAGTGTTATATGGTATTATATAGTGTTAAATAATGTTATACGGTGTTTATATGGTGTTATATAGTATTATATATAGTGTTATAATACACTTCTTACACTTCTCACACTTTGAGCACTTTTTACAGGATCCTCTACCTATATATATATATATATATATATATATATATATATATTGGGTAAGGTTCATTTGAGAACCACCCTTATTGCGAGAACCGCGAGAACCAATGTAAACACAAAAAAATACCTAAAAAAATCCAAAAAACCCACAAAATTTTATTTTTAATATTTTTTCTAATAAAAATCGCTATATTTTGTTACAAAAAAAAAAAAAAACTTTTTTTTTCGAGTAGCAGTTATAGATGCACATGTGCATATGTATCATTTTTTGGACAAATTCCATAATATATTACTAGTAGTAGAAAAATGCACTATAATTTACACTACCATTCATAATACACTACTTTTACATTACCAATATTAGAAATGCACATGTACGTCTATATGTATTAATATGAAATAAGGTGTTTTGGTACAAAAAGTTTGTGATTTTAAATGATGAAGTAGGCACATATACATGTGTTTTGGTTAGTTATATCTAGTAGTTGATGGTTTGATTATATTTGTCACTTTATGATGTAATATGTTGTTTGGATGGTATAAAGGGTGTTGATGTACATATTATAAAGTGAAATATTGGTAATAATATTGTATTATGGATGGTAAAAAACAATGGTATTGTATTACGGATGGTAGGAGATAATGGTAGTGTAGTGTGGATGGTATGATAGATGAAAGAGAATGTGTATTCAAAGTGGCGTACTAAAACACATTATAACATGTTCATATATATAGATGCACATGTGGATTTCTAGTGTTGTTAATGTTATAAAAAGTTCATACATATAGATGCACATATGAATTTCTTTTATTGTTAATGTAAAAAGTAGTGTATTATGAATGGTAGTGTAAATGAAACTGCAATTGTCTGATATTTGTAATGAATTACAGAATTTGTCAAAGAAACCATACAAATGCACATGTGCATGGATAACTATTACTCGAAATTTATTTTTTTGAATTTTTTTTATTATTGACGAAATATAGCGATTTTTCCAAAAAAAATAGTTAAAAAAAAAGTTTTTGCGTGTTTTTTAGATGTTTTAAGGTAATTTTTTGTTGTGCTTACATTGGTTTTCGCGGTTCTCGTAATAAAGGGTGGTTCGTAATAGATCCTTCTCATATATATATATATATATATATATATATATATATATATATATATATATATATATATATATATATATATATATATATATATATATATATATATATATATATATATAGTGTGTGAGATTCATTGGGGAACACTAAAAAAGTGGGGAACAGCAGGGAACCAACTCAAACGAACTCCGATTGAACTCATTCCAGCGGCGTTGAAACCGGCTCGTCGAACCCTAACTAGGATCTTTTAACCCTGAACCCTAAATCATAACCCCTAAACCCTAAATATATTAGGGTTTGGCTTTTAGGGTTTTTCTTTAGAGGTTTAGCTTTAGGGTTTAGCTTTAGGGTTTAGATTTAGGGTTTAGGGTTTAGCTTTAGGGTTTAGTTTTAGGGTTTAGCTTAGGGTTTAGCTTAGGGTTTAGCTTTTAGAATTTATAGTTTAGATTTTATGGTTTAGCTTAAGTTTTAGCCTTATTTTTTAGCTTTAGGGTTTAGAGCTTAGGAGTTAGGATTTAGGGTTTAGGGTTAAGAGATCTTAGTTAGGGTTCGACGAGCCGGTTACAACGCCGCTGGAATGAGTCCAATCGTAGTTTCTTTGAGTCGGTTCCCCGCTGTTCCCCACTTTTTTAGTGTTCCCCAATGAACCTTCCCATATATATATATATATATATATATATATATATATATATATATATATATATATATAGGATAAGGATCATGTGAGAAGTGATAGGCTAGTTGAGAAACTTGAGAAGCATTCTGGACCACACATTTTTCTAAGCCTTTCGTAATATACATATATGTATATAGTCAATTTTAAACTATACATATGTGTATATTACCAAAGGCTTAGAAAAATGTGTGGTCCAGAATGCTTCTCAAGTTTCTCATATAGGGTGGACTTCTCTTAGGATCCCTACCCTATATATATATATATATATATATATATATATATATATATATACATATAGGGTAAGAATCTCTTAGAAACCACTCTTTATCGCAAAAACCATGAGAACCAATACGAACACAATCAAAACTACTTAGAAAAACACAAAAAAAAATTCCAATAAAAACCGCAACATATTATTTACAATTTTTTTTATTTTTAATTATCTTTTTTCTAAAAAGTCGCGATTAACCTATTAAAAAAACATTTTTAGTATTTACTTTTGGGATTTTGCTTTAGAGTTTAGTTTTTAGCGTATAATTTGGGTGAGGTGGGTGGTGGGGGTAGGTTTTTGAGGGGTGGGGGGTTTAGATTTTTTTTAAGTTTTTGGGGATGGGTGGGGGGCGGGTTAGGTTTTTTATATTTTATTTATTTGTTTATTTTTTTGAGGGGGGGGGGTTGTTTAGGTTTTTGGGTTGTGGTGGGGTGGGGTGGGTTTTATTTGGTTGTATTCAGATTGGTTCTTGTGGTTCTCGCGATAAAGGTGATTCTTGTATGAAGCCTACCATATATATATATATATATATAAGGGTCAATTAACATACAATTGCCCTTAACGTAGTTTAGATTGGAAACATAAATCACGCATGTTACACAAACTCGGAAGAGTTCTCAAAATCCGCATGTTATATCTCTCAAATCCGTATGTTATATTCTGATCGCGTACACATCTTACGTTAACGAATATTGTAAAGTACACTTTCTCTTTCTCTCTCTCTATCTACCTATCTATATATATGGTAGGGTTATTTTCAGAACGCTAAATATCACCATAACCATGAGAACGAATAAGAAGCCAATCAAAACCAATTTTTTAATACAAAAATCAGCGTAACTAAAATATAACATAAAAAATTAGAACATAAAATAATTCATTTTTCCTCTCAAAATCAATCTTATTAGCTTTTTTACACATGCGTAAATTTTCTTTATTTACGAATTCACGTAAATTTAAATGTGTAAATTTAATTTCTAACATTGTGTTTGAATAATAATAATAATAATAATAATAATAATAATAATAATAATAATAATAATAATAATAATAATAATAAGTGTAAAAGCTAATTTTGAATTTCAATTGTCTTTGACCAAGTTATCGTGGTTTTTTCCTTAGTTCTCTTGGTTCTCACAATATTTATCGTTCTCATTTAAACCTTCCCTTATATATTTAGTGAAAGTGTAAAATACAATATCCCTTAACGTACAATACGTACGAGATGAATTTATAACATCCGTAATTAGTTTATAACATGTGTGATTAGGTTTTTATAGCATGCGTGATTTCTGATTTTGTACATGCGTGATGTATGGTTTTTCAACATGCGTGATTAGTGTTTTGAGTTTAATAACGTGCGTAATTGTATCTTATACGCATCGTACGTTAAGCAATATTGTATGTTAACCCACCCATATATATATATATATATATATATATATATATATATATATATATATATGATAGAGATCAAGAGAAAACTCTATCCAGATGCGAGAATCTGAGAACTCACTTCAGCCAATAGTAATTTGACACAACGCGACAATCAAATAAAAATCGAAAGGGTAATATGGTAACTTAACCTACCTGGCATCCCTACTCTCTCTCTTTTCTTTATTAAAAAACGGATCTCAATATTAGACCATTCTCTCTTCTTTAAATTCTCCATTCTCGCTAAGGTGTGTCTAAATACACCACCTTGTTACACACCCCCTTGTGATGGGAAAAATGGTGGGCCCCACACCCAAGTTTGTGAGATGAGGGGGCGTAACAAGTAAACAGGGGTGTATTTAGTAGCATTGTTCTCTCTATTCTCTATTATCTCTCTTCTCTAATCATTGAATCTCAAAGTTTAAAGCAAATAAGAGCAGGTCCAAAAAATGATGAACGAATTTATTATCTTTGCCATTAAGAGAGAGAGAGAGAGAGAGAGAGAGATCTAGGAGAATAATGGTCGTCCGCCACCGTGAGCAGCGACGGCGTCATAGTAGGACATGGCGGTGTGGGGGTTACACTACCGTTTTTCCGATGCCACAACAGAACACGTCGTTTAGATTGTTTCGTTCAACCCCAAGATCTAAACAATCGAACATGGTGGTCTAGTCTTTCCGGAGGCACTAGGGGTTACACCACCAGTGACGTCATCTTCGAAAACTAGAACAATCGAACATGGTGATGTGGTTTAGATGGCGATGTGGTGCCTAGGTTGAAGATGGTGTGCCGGTCATCTGGAATATGGTTCAGATTTGGGTTCAACTAATATATCTAATATATTCTTAAAGGTATTATTATGGTAGCATGTTGGGTCCTATGGAAGACGCGGAACGATAAAAGGTTCTTGAACTCGGAGGTTAAATTCGAAAAGATCGCTCAAGATATAAAGTCCCTTGGGTATTTATGGTGAAATAGATCGAAAGATAGAATGGTATCATGGGAGAAGTGGTGTAAATTTGATATAATGTATTTAGTTACGATATGTTTTTCAATTTTCTCGCAAGAACTCAAAAAGGATTTTATAATTTTCTTGATTATTTTCTGGAATTTTTATGTTACTAACTAATTTGTGGAGATGTCGGGTTAGTGTAAAACATTGTGGTTTTGTGAGAAGTGTAAGAAGTGTTTTAAGCCCTTAGATCTTGTAGTTGTTGGTTGAGATCAAAAGGGGCTTAAAATGTAAACTATATTTTATTTTATTTTTTGACTAATTTGGCTAGATTAGGGGTAATAGTGTCTTTTTATATTATACTATTTAAATAAAGAAACTGCCCTCAACTTCAATTCAGATGCAAGTTCCACCCATCTTTTTTGAACGTTAATAACTTTTTATACGTAACGCTTTTTAAAAAATGACACCATAATAACGAGTTTTTTTATCTTTAATAAAAGTACCATATTGTTATATTTATATAGAGAAAAAAATTATGTATAACATGATATGAAGCATATAGAATACAGGTTTAAAACACCATACGAAGAACATAATACTGGAATGCATGTATATAACACCATTATAATAACAACTACTGGAATGCAGGTGTAAAACACCATACGAAGAACGCATACTGGAATGCAGGTTTAAAACATCATACGAAAAAGATCTACAGGAATTACAGGTGTAAAACACCACACATAGTGTGCAATGCAATCATTCCAGATGTTAAAACACCATGACTGTATTACGATTCAAGTCGTAGTGTTTTTAGAATATGAATAGTGTTTTATACCTTCAAAATAATAAATCATTCCAGATAAAAAAACATTATGACTATATTGGATTCAAGCTGTGGTGTCTTTTGGAATTCGTATGATGTTTTATACATGTGAATTAAGAATTACGAACTGATGATTCAAAAAAAATAGGAACTGTTCGATCTCTATGAATCAAAAGATAATGATTTATAAAATCTCTGAGTTCGTATATAAAACTGAATTCGTAAATCTTTTTAAAAAAATATAATTATATCACTAAACTAAAATAACTCACTGGAGGTTACAAAAATTATTTTATCAATTAATTGAACTCTGAAGTAAATTACTTATTGCCCTTTTTAATTTATTAAATTGAAAGACACATGTCAGTACCATATGAAGTAAATTACATTATTGCCCTTTTTAATTAATTAAATTGAAGGACACATGTGAACACCGTATTATTTCCTACACTTATCACACTATTAACCTTTTTTATAGGATCCTTAATCTTGTGGAAATGTATTAATATTAATTAATAGGATTGGATGGATCTACTAGCAGGAGATGAAATTTGATCCAACGGAGCAAGAACTGATCAAACATCTTGAAGTTGAAGTTGTGTCAAGAAGTTTAAATCTCACGAGTTGTTTTGAGGTATTTTTACATTATTTTTAGAGTAAAATGCACGAATAGTCCCTGTGGTTTGGTAAAGTTTCACCTTTAGTCCCATCTTTTCAAAATTACATGTATGCTCCCTGTGGTTTGCTCAGTTGTTACTCGGATAGTCCCTGGAGTGGATGGAGGTTAGTTTTCTCAGTTAAGTGAACGTGAAATGACAAAACCACCCTTACTATTAAATATAATAACTTAAAACATTAAAAAAATCTATATCTTTTTATTATTTAATTGATTAATCCCATCCTTATCTTCATCTCATCCCCAATTTAACCCTCAACATCAACAATTCAACAGAGCCATGCAGACGTAACTCCGGTGTAATGCCGACATGAATCCGGTCACAAGAAATCCAGAAAAAAAGATGTAATACGAGTAACAACTGAGCAAACCGCAGGGAGCATACATGTAATTTTGAAAAGGTGGGGACTAAAGGTGAAACTTTACCAAACCACAGGGACTATCTGTGCATTTTACTCTTCTTTTTAAGTCGTTTTATGGGTTTTGTATAAGTTTAAGTTTGGTGCAAATAATAGCTTGAAATGTCGTACATTGTTTTTAAGTTGTTTTGTCTAAGCTTACAGTTGGTGTAAATGATAATTTTAAATGTTGAACATTCTTTTTAAGTCGTTTCGTGGGGTTTTCTTTTTTTTTTTTTTTTTTTTTTTGTTAAGTTTACGATTGGTGTAAATGATAGCTTGAAATGTAGAACACTCATTTTAAGTCGTTTTGTGGGCTTTTGTCTAAGTTTTCGGTTGGTGTAAATGATAGTTTTAAATGTCGAACATTCACTTTAAGTGTTTGTCAAAGTTTACTGTTAGTGTAAATGATAGTTTGAAATGCCGAACTTACTTTTTAAGTCGTTTTGTGGGTTCGTCTAAGGTTACGGTTGGTGTAAATGACAGCTTAAAATGCGGAACATACTTTTTTAATTGTTTTGTGGGTTTTGCCTAAGTTTTACGGTTGGTGTAAATGATAACCCCCACTTTTCATAAGAAATGCCAGAAATAAAAAACAAGGTTTCATACTTTAAGCTATATACACTATAAAGATCGCAAACACAAAACCAAGCTATATACACAAAACCTCTTGACTTTAAAAAAACAAAAGAACTGGCCGGCATCCAATGCGCAAAAAGAAAAAAAAAAAAGAAAAAAAAAACCAGCTTATCAAACGCCTAAGATCGCAGATCTACGTTCAAGAATCGAAAGCGTATAGACAAAAAAAAAAAAGCATCTTCAAACCATGGAAAGTGGGGGCATTAATGTGGTGGGTAGTCACGACAGAATAGCATGAATAGAAGAGAGACAAGAGGGCACCAACAATTAGGGCCGTTCAAATCGCTCGCCGCTCGTCGCTCGTTCGACGCTCGTTCGAAAACTGCTCGGAAAATGCTCGTTCGATTTGTCGCTCGGTTGCAAACGAGCCGCTCTGCTCGATTCGGTTTGTAAACGAGCCAAGCATGAGCAAAGGTCCGCTCGGCTCGGTTCGGCTCGAATTATTATTTTAATTAGTATACATATACATATACCTATACACATACATATATAAACATGTATATACACACACATATATATATATATACACAAGTATAAATTATACATAATACATACACACCTATATATGTATACACACTTAGACATACATATATACTTAAACATAAATTAAATTGATAGTTTTATATGTACCACTCTATTAGATTTTGGTAAACGATATACAAATTTACAATTATATCTATACGTACTAGCCCAACAACGCCAATAAAAAAAATTAATATTAGAACTAAAAGTTAAACCCTAAACCGATAAAAGATAGTTTGTTCATCGCCTCAATGTTTCATGTCGTTACCCTAAGTCGATCATTTCCTGCTCTCAACGTAATTGTTTGTGCAATATGATCATCGCCTCGTCGGCCTCAACATTGTTATTAATAAGAAAAATAGTGTGCTATTAAATGTGCATATTTTTAAAGACATAAAAATTTGAGACCCAACATTGTCAATTTCTTTCTCAGCAAATTTAAATCGGGCAACACGGTTGTCCAAATCGCTCGAATTTCGCTCGGCGCTCGCTCGAGATTTTTATTGCTCGAAAAATGCTCGATTGATTTGAGGCTCGGTTTTAAATGAGTCGCTCCGCTCGATTCGGTTTGTAAACGAGCCAAGCACGAGCAAAGGTCCGCTCGGTTCGGCTCGACTCGTGAATAGCCCTACCAACAATTGCCTAAATTGCCCACTCATTTATTGTTAAATAATTTCCTTTTGTACTTTGAGCACATGTCAAAAGGTGGATAAGATCTACGTCATACAAAGTACAAACATTACCCATGACATTATAGCCTAGTGGTATTTTGATGGTGGGATAAGGCTTATGACCAGTAGGTCATGGGTTCGATTCTTACAAAGGGGGTTTTTCCTAGATTTATTGGGTTTCCTCCTGAATTGGTGTATAGGCATTATTGCCTAGTGGAGATGGATATGATCGGGTGGTTCTGCTGGTGGCACGATGATACTCCAGTGGTCCGTCAATGATCCAAATTTGTCGTTCAAAAAAAAAAAAACAAAGTACAAACATAAAGAATCATTAGACATCTTCTCGAAGTTCATGATCATATTGGTTGTTGGAGTCTTTTAGAGCATTCACATCCTATCCACCATTTTTTACCCTATAATTACACTAAAAACAACTACAATTTCTCTCTGCTGGTAATTAAATAATATATTTTTATACCTTTATCATTACCTTTTCTCTCACTTCTACTCACAATCACTTTCAAAATATATTAAAAAATTAAGGGCTAGAAACACGAAGCAAAGTTCAACAATATAAAGAATCATTAGAGATCTTCTTGGATCTTTAACCAATCGAACATCAAGCCACTGAATTGGGGGGAAATGGTTAGATTTTGATATTTTGGATTCCTTGTAATGTTTAGTTTTCGTTCGTTTGTCTTATTTGTTTTGTAATTTATTCTCCAGCCTCTTACTGACTCTTTATATATATAAAGTATTTTTGCCGTTTAAAAAAATATGAGAAAGTTATTAGTGAAATAAAATCTATTGGGTTCTTGTGGTATTATGTTAGAGCGAAAAGCAGGAATGTTTCTTAGGTAGATTGGTGTAAGTTTGTAATTATGTAATTGTTTTTGTTTTGACGGTCTCGATTTGAGGTTGGTTTGGTTTTGTTATTGAAATTTTCCTTTAAAAAAATGCAAGGAGTTACTTTAGTTATTTTAACTAAGTGGAGTTTCATTTTACGTTAACCGTGTGTGGTATATATATATATATAGGACAAAGATCCGTTAGGAACCACCCTTTATTGCGAGAACCGCGAGAACCAGTGTGAACACAAACAGTAATACCTAAAAAAATCTAAAAAACACCCAAAAAAAAATTTTTTTATTTTTTTACTATTTTTTATATAAAAATCGCTACTTTTAGTATCCAAAAAAAAAAATTTTTTTTTTTTTAAAAAAAAAAAAAAATTTTTTGGCTACTAAAAGTAGCGATTTGAACATAAAAAATAGTAAAAAAATAAAAAAAATTTAGATTTTTTTTTGATTTTTTAGGTTTTTTGGGGGGTTTAGTTTTTAGCATTTTAGCTTGGGGGGGGGGGGGGGGTTTAGGTTTTTGGGGGGTGGGGGAGGGGGGTTTAGGTTTTTGGGGGGTGGGGGGGGGTTAGGTTTTTTGAGGGTTTTAGTTTTTAGCATTTAGCTTTGGGGGGAGGGGGGGTTAGGTTTTTTTTTGGGGGGGGGTGGGTGGGGGGGTTTAGGTTTTTGGGGGGTGGGGGGGTGGGGGTTAGGTTTTTTTTAGGGTTTTTTTAGGTTTTTTTAGCTATTTTAGCTTCTGTTCACATTGGTTCTCGCGGTTCTCGCAATAAAGGTGGTTCTCGCATGAACCTTACCCTATATATTATATATATATATATATATATATATATATATATATATATATATAAATGGTTAGGTTTATTAGTGAACAAACCTTTGATTATGAATACTAGCAAATTAATTTTAGCTCTTAATTATCAATATGCAAGTGTATACATAAGTGTAAATCAATGACTAAGATTTAAGTAGTTAGAATTAAATAAAGTAGACTCGACCTACTCCTATTTGCTTTTTTTTTTTTTAATAAATATCATGTGAGCTATAATTGAGTAGGTTTTGTAAATTGTAGCCTAGTAAATATATAATAAACAGAAAAATATCTATAATATATTTCTTCTTCTTGAGCAACAACCATTCTATCCGTCAACAACGTGTTTCAGTCAACCGGAAAAAAAATCTGGTTTATTTTCTTCACCTTTTTCCACTATTCTAGTACTATGTGTGCCCACCCTCCGTTGTACGTAAATCTGCCACAAATCTATCAGATTTTTTAATGTGGTCATCCCCGCCCACCCCATGTTGACAAGGTAAGCAGTGGCTAAGCCATGACCTCTTTTTGTCCTACAGGTCACTATTTTTTGGTGCTTAGATTTCTAACAACCCGGTCAGAATGTTCCAAGCAGGTCAAGTTTCAACAAGAACAACTAGATTTGATAACTAAAATCAATAACTGTAATCACTATAGTTTCAAGTAAAATCAATAGCTTCAATCAAGTTTCAAGTTTCACTCTGCAAAATGTATACATATAATCACATCTAATTTCACTCTGCATAAGGTTCAATCAAGTGTCAACTATGATTTTTAAAACAACTAGAAAATGTTGGAAAGCTAATTCCTTGAAATGGAATCAAAATCCATACCTTTAACTTCCAACAAAATAACCGAACAAACAATCTTAACACAAATACAAACAAAAGTCTGCCTCAAAAGCAACACTACTTCAAACGCTAATCAGATAAAAAATAAATAAACAAATAACCCCAATTCAAAGATGGAATACACCAATGCATAACATAATAAAAAGCAAGCTTGCCAATGAGCTAGTGGTGGAGTGGTTAGGGAGAGACCTTGTGTTCCAAGTGACTCAAGTTCAATTCCTGCCCCTAGCATTTAGTTTCTGCGGCACCTGGTGATGATGGGAGACTAGGCGAGTAGGCGGCGATCGCTAGTTCGATCCTTGAACTGAGCGGGTTTTACCTCACCGCACTGTCGTGCCTTCGGGCGAGTGTTCACGGGCTTCGGCCCTAGGTGGGGGTTTTCCCTGGTTCGGAAGGCGAGTGTATCCCGATGTGGTGAATTTCGCCAGTAGCCCATTTGGAGGATTCGTTGACCGTTCAAAAAAAAAAAAAGCAAGCTTAATAAAACACTTTATATAATAAACAATTGAGGACTGGAGTTGATTGTACTTGCCAGAAGAATGAAGATCAAAGTAGAGTTTGAATGAGAGGCGAAGGCAGGAAGGAAGAGTTTTTCTTTAAGGAATCTCGAATGTGTATGTGTGATTCCAACTTTTGAAAAAGCACACTCCAGTTGTAAGTATAAGCTGGCAAATGGGAAAAAAACAAGAGTGTTACGCGTTTCACGTATGTGTGCTGTCAAATTTCTCTTATTTTTCACATTTTTATTTTTGTTAGAGACACGATGGTTTAATACTTGACCAACTCAGTCACTCAGAGCATTCTCATTTTTTACCTCAGTCCGTGTTGGGGAGGTAAGCGGAATATCTCTCAGTTTAATAACATGCACACATGTGTTTTGATTATTCGTATATATTATTTATAACATGATCTTAAAAAAATTAGACGTAAATAAAAATACTAATAGCTAACGGTCACCATTCCCCGTTTGATTCGTGATGGTAGCAAAGGTATACTAAAAGAAACAAAAGTAGAGGAGCCAAATGATAGAAAATAAGCTATAAGCTGCTTTAAAATATGAGCACATGCCAAAAAATAAAAGCTAGGCCAAACAACCCCAAACATGTATGTACATTACCAAAAGTTAAAGCAAAGAGACTAAACACACATATAAACAAAGGGGTGAAACCCGTGTATTAGCGAAGCTGAAGGTTTAGAAGTTAAATACAAAAAGAAACGACCAATGAGGGAGTGCTAGACAGCTGTCTGACACTATTCCCTCTCATGCTTTTTTGTAGTTATAAGTAATTAGGGTTGTTCACAAGCCGAACTAAGCCAAGCCAGGGCAAGTTCGGGTTCGACTCCATTATAAACCGAGCTAGCTCAGCTTGGTTGGAATTTAAAACAAAGCTGAAAATCTAAGCTCGGGCTTGGCTTTAGTTTTAAACTGAGTTGGCACGGCTCGGCTTGGTTTAGCTCGATTCTAAAAAAGAAAAATTAATACACAACTCTCAAAATTCGTTAGTCTAAAATATTATTCAATAGTTTAAAAGAACATATCTAAAATTAAGTAAATCTAACACATTACAAGCCACATGTATTAGAAATTTAGAATGATAAATTATATGTATTTTTATATAAATATTTTTTACACTGAGTTGTTTTATTATATTCTACTTGTTTTTGTCTATATGGTAAACTTGATGATTTTTAAGTGAAAATAAGCTAAAAAAATGTTACTTGTTAATGGTCAAACATCATGTAATTTTGTATAATTATAATTGTATAATTATAATTTTGAGCTTTAATTAGTACATATAAATGGCAATGAGCATGCAAAATAAATTAATTAATTAAAAGCCTTACGGTTTGTGTTAGACCACGTGTAATGGGCATTATAAGGGTATGAAAAGATTTGATAATGCCCTCAACACCATCCCCCTTGGGCATTATAAGGGCTTGAAGAGGGTGGGGCATTTCTATAATAATGCCCAAAGAGAAGAAAAATAATGGAAAGTAATAAATGAAATGGGCATTAACCATTACACCTTTTCTAAAAGGGAATTATGATGATGATGTGGTGAAAAATGCCCCTTAGTAGGCATTAACCATTACCTATGGTCTTAGAAGGGTTAGAAGGGGAAGAGGAATGTTTTGGTTCAAGTCCCACAACGACAAATAATTAAAGAAATTTACAGTAAAAAAAAGATAATTTGCGTAACACCAACTGATAAAAACATGAATGCAATTAAATGATGGTTGAAATTTAATTAATCTGTTAGTCAACTTTAATTGGTCTTTAATTCATTCAAGAAACGTAAATGATATATATAATTCAAAGTTATTAAGGTGTTGTTTAGTTTCTGAGAGGTAAAATGTTTTTAGTCTACGGATCAAATCTGCAGACATCTGTAGAAGAAAAGGTTGACAAACCTCTGCAGTATGCAAGAAGAAGGTTGTTTGTTTTTTAACGTATGTAGATTTCTAAAATAAACTGGTGGTGGTGTGCGGACGGTAATGGTGGGTTGTGCTTGTGGTGAACGGTGGACGTGGAAGGTGGGTGGTGGTGGTGGTGGTGAACGGTGGTTGTGATAGACGGTCGTTGTTGTAGATGGTGGGTGGTGGGTGGTGGACGGTGGTGGGTGGTGAACGGTGGTGATGGACGGTGGTGGGTGGTGGTGCTTAACTTTCTACAGACTAACCGTTGCTTGTCCCATCAAAGCCATTTTCAAATGCATAAGCGATCAACATAAATCAAGCATAAACATGTTATCCTTTTACTAACCCTTTCTTAACACCCAAACAACACACCCCTCACTAAATCTCTCCTCTTGGCTACAAGTAAGCACTAGCAAAGATAAGCTAGACACACAAAAGGCAAACGGGTGATTGCACAACTATATGCTTGTACCTAAATCGGTCCTCCACTCAACAAGCGCCAAACATGAATGCAAATCAAAGGGACTTTAAGGTTGTAACGTGGCTAGGCGTACGGGTCGGAAATGGAAAAATATATGTAGTAGCAAAGAACTTAACTCGGTCTTTTATTACACAATGAAACAAACAAACAAGACATAAACTTGAGTTAAATGCCCGGATAGTCCCTGTGGTTTGACATTTTTTCACCAATAGTCCCTAACTTTCTAAAATTACCTCTATAGTCCCCAACTTTTCAATTTTTGTTCCCGGATAGTCCCTGGTGCGGATGGAAGTTAGTTTTTGGTGTTAAGTGAGTGTGAAATGACCTAAATACCCTTTATATTAAAAACTAATAAATAAAACATTTAAAGATTAATTTAAACTTAAATGGGCCCCACCTAAATCACCACCCACCTTTTCTTCATCCCACCACCAACACTGCCACCATCACCCTTCTATCACCCTTCTGGGAACAGACAAATGGTGCGATTAGTCAGATTAGAGCTTTGAAAATCTTGCCACAAATCCAAAGTCAAAACAACTTGTGTGACTAATGTCAAGATCTAACAACTACACACATCGAACAACTTGTATGACTAGTGTGTGTTTTACTTTTTGTTTCTTTGAGGTTTTGGGATTTGGGTTCCAAACCTTGCAATTAATTCATCTTATTGTATAGGAATTTGAATCTTTTTATCTATTTTGGGCCTTTAATTTCGTCATCTTGTTCTATATTAGCTAGTTGGTATTTTAAGGATGTGCTGAACTTGTCAAATTGAGGTTTTTTTTATCATTGAATTTCATCAGTTGGGTGTTGTTTGCCTTGTTCCTATTTCCAGTGGCTTCCGTACACCACTAACCTTTGATTTCGTGACTCCTTATTTCATTCTAGTACCTTCAGTTTTCTTGCGTTCCAAATTAGAAGGAACCTTTCCATCCTTTTTTATTTTTCCTTTGGCCTTTTCAACTTTTACAGCCTCTTTCTGTTGAGAAACAGGCTTGGATCCAGGATTTACACTCTACGCCTTGGATCCAAGATTTATCTTATGTTCTTGTGGCCCTATTTCATATGCAATAAATAGTTTTGAGCATTGCTGGCACCGCAAAGGTCTCTGAATAAATTCCCTGTAATACTCGTACTTAACGCTACAAAACGGAGAATACGTCCAGAATGTTAAGCGAGTGCTTGGGTTTGATGTTAACTGTTGACCACAACTCACACCATTAAACTGAGAACCTGAAGGTGGGTGGTTGCAGGTGGTGTTAGGATGAAGAAGAGGTGAGTGGTGATTTAGGTGGGGCCCATAACATGAGCAATACTTGATACCTCAGGAAACATTCTTATGCAAAGCTGCTTAGAAAGCCCATTCATGATGACTGCAATTGTTTATATGTTAAATATAACCATGTAAAATCTTATACTGATGCAAAGATTTTTGAACTCACCAAAGGGACGCCAAGTGGTTGAGGCTGCAAAGGTGGGTGGAGAGGGTGGTGTCGTGGTGGTGAGAGGGTGATGTTTGGTTCTGGTGGAGTGTGGTGGTGGAAGGGTGAGGTTGCAAAGGTGGGTGAAATAGGTTGAAGATGGAGATGGTGGGTCCCACAAAGAAAGATTGGAGGTGTTTGATTGGGTGAGAGGTTGGGAGGGGTCCATTGAATTTATAAATGTTTTATTGTTTTTATTATTTTGTTTTGAGTAAGGGCATTTTAGTAATTTCACATCCACTTAACACCAAAAACTAACCCCCATCCGTGCTAGGGACTATCTGGGAACGAAATTGCAAAAGTTGGGGACTATAACTGTAATTTTAGAAAGTTAGTGACTAAATGTGAAAAATGGGCAAACCACAGGGACTATCCGAGCATTTTTCTCCATAAACGTCTATATACAAGATAATCAACATCACTTTTTTTCCATCTTTTTCATTGCTTTTTCACTTTTTTTCTTTTCTCTTTTTTTTTAGTAACATAAAGAACAATCAACATAACATATCTAAAACACTATAACAACTACTAACATTATAAGACCGGGTCAAGTCGGATAAATTTTTGAGGAACTAGGTGAAGGGTAACAAATGATCGGCTTTAGGCACAAAATGGGCACTAAATGTCCAAACCCTCACCCCTCTCACTACCAAGCTCATATATATATAATTTATGAGGTCCAACCCCCCCCCCAAAATCCCACACTCGCACACACTATGACAAGGCTACCTAAACGCCCTTATCCTTTCTACATTCATGTTCAACTAAGGTCTCAAACCGAATTCAAGCACAAGTTCTAGTGCACCCCCACCCGATGCCACTCTCATCAAAGACAAGCATTATTTATATACAAGTGTGGCTTCAACTCTCACCAAGAACAAAGGTAATTAAGGGTTGCCGGTGTGCCACTCTGGTGTAGTCCAAGGTGTTCAAATTCTCACAATGTTTTCGATTGATTTAAAAATGTTAAAAACCTCAAAATTTCCCCCCTCATCCCCACACATGGGATACATTGACCCCAATGTATGGTTTTGGGAGGAATTGATCGCTAAAAACATTCAACATTAACCAAAGCTTAAATTCTCAAACCCCAACTTTCTTTTTGATCTTTTTCATTTTATATTTTTTTATATTTTTTCCTTTAAAAACATAAACACCACCAACTCGCACAACCCAACACATCAAACATCTAAACACCACCCATCCACCCTACCATGAACATAACAAACAAATATTCACATAAATATACAAGAGAGAGCACAACCCAACTAGTAGTAGTGTCGCTGAGGAGGCCCAAAAATGGAAGACATCAGATTATTCCATTCTCCGAAAGCAAACGCGCCGCTACCACTTCCACTTCCGCTTTGTTGTGAGGCTCGATGTTGTTGGTCTTGACGGGGGTCCATCCATTGCGAATGACGAAGCGGCGTTGTCGGATATGAAACACTACCATCATAAGGTGGTAGAGACGCATAATCCACCGGAGGTGGATCCACAACCACGGGTCGCCCCGCATGCTAATCTGCATGCATCCGCCGGGCTTGATCATCATTGTACCTGTTGTTCATCTCGTTCTCAAAGGAATAGGCATGTGTGCATTTCCACGACTCCTGTCGGTCAAAGTTGTGCTTCAACGCCCACTCCATACTAGCCCCCATCCATGTCTGATGATCGAAGAACGTGCGCTCGGACCCCGACCATGTGTCAAAAACCGAAACCAGTGGATGTTGGTTTTCGATGATTTCTTGCATAGTTCCATCATATGCCCAGTTTGGCTCATACGAGCGCTCCGTATAGTCAAAGAAACAACCACCATGTCCCCGACTTAGACCTCATTGGCCCACATCCATATGCTCACCATGAGGCTCATCCGCATAATCTTCATCCCCACTCGGGAGCTCATCTTCACTCTCGGGCTCATCCTCTCGCCCGGTAATAGTGCCCTTGCATCAACCTTTAACACTCGCCATCTTTGACCTTCCGACTTAAGCTTGTGGTATCTTTCCGACTCATCGTAGGTCCATCCAACACCCATCCTCCTTATATCAAATGGCTCGTGCCTTTTGGTGCTCCCTTGTCTTCCGATGTGGTAGCCTTGAACTGTTTCAATAACCCCGTGATGATCTGACAATACGGAATGATACTTCTACCCACTTTGTTGTGGCATATCCAAACATGATTCATAATCAAATACCGTATCGGAAAACGGGGTGACCCGTGAACCAATGAGTAAATAACGGGCACCTCTTGAAAGCTCACCTCCTGCTTATCACCTCTCCTTGGAATCACATTCAAGATACAAATAGTAAGCAACAGTTTTGCCTCAATTTTCAAATTTATTCTAGACAACGTGCCACTAAAAGTACCCGGTAAGTACAAGGCAGCCAACATGTCATTCCACCTTGGGTGGGCCTCCGGTTTGATAAGCAAATCATCAAGACTCGGTATTTTATAATCATGAGCAGGCAAACTATCATACTTTGCCAGTTTTCGCAATGTATCGAATGACATCTCCACTTCTATCCCATTCACAGTACCAGTCAACTTCATCTGAGACGGCCTCTCATACTTATTGCATGTCAATGTAGCCATCCACTCCTGAATCTCGTCCATGAACAAATTCTTATTGTCTTTGTCATAACAATTAAGCGCCGCCTCCCAACCTAAGGTGCGAAACTGAGCAAACACATTGAACGGCCTGAACTCTACTTCTCTCACTTCTCATTCACAAATAAATGCAGCAACTTTTTCTTTTAATTTGTTCATTCGGTCATTGAATAATGTAGGCTGCCATTCTTCCGGCTGATCGTCTAACGGACCCGCTTCCCACTTTGTCTTGTCAGCCGGGTCTAACTCCATCACTTCCTCTTCATTGCTTTCTTCACTGTAATCATCCCTTCCTAAATATCTCCTCTTCTTCAGTTGTTGTTCAGGTTGTTTGCCTTTGCCTTTTGAAGAACTAGCTCCTGCTCTTTCTTTAGTTCTCACCATTTTCCTACACACGTCACAAACAAAACAAAACAACCAACATAAAAATCAGTCCCCTTTTCTCCAAAAATCCCCACACTTGCTTGTTACTATAGTTGTAGATGCTAGAGAGTACAAAATTTCATATATTATTTTCACAAAGTTTGGGCATGGTACCTCTACAATGTAGAGGTTCCCAAACGTTCACAACTTTAACATCAATCCTACATCTACAACCATAACAATGTTTCAAGTAACAATTTTTCCATGATGAAAACTAAGAACAAGCAAGTGTGTGTGAACAAGTAACAACAATAACCTTCAATCTTCACAATGCATCATCAAAAGTAAAACATAAACATCACATACCTTGGATTGAAGATGCTAGAACACAAGAAAATTAGAAACTACAAAAATGCCCAAAGATTTCGGCACCTAGGGTTTGTCAATCAGCCAAGAAAACAGGTTTTTCTTGCAAATCTCTTCTCAAAATCAACAAGTTCGTAAAATTTCAGTCAAGATAGACCCAAAATTCACTTGATTTGACCAAGATTTGAAGAAGTTATGGAGTTTTAAGGTTTGGAGGTTGTGGGGTTTTCGTAGATCTTGTGGGGTTTTGTGATAATGATAGATGAGGTTGTGTGGAGGAGAAGGGATGAAGAAAACAAGTAGAGGGGGTTACTTTCACGTGACCTAATTAATTATTTTTTTATAAACTGCTGAAACCGAACACGTCCCTTCATTCTCCAGGGCTACCGTAATTTACTTACGGTGGCACTTGGCGCTAAAACTCCACTGTAAGGCAGTAGCTTCCTGCCGTAAATCCTTTCATTTCCCAGGCCTAACGTAAATTACGGTATGTACCGTAAATTACGGTAGGGTCTAGGCATCAACACTTCGCCAAAAAATGCTTTTTTTTAGTTTTTAGTTTTATAATTTTTTTATATTTTTATAATTTTTCAAAAACATGGAAAATTACCCTACCCCCTTGAAAAATCCCGTGTTGTCCCCAACACTATGCTAGAACTATTCGTAACCCGAACGTCCCCACACTTGTTTCAAACACGAGTTTCAAGCGAATACGATAATTGTGCAAGCTAAATAAAACAAACAAAATAAACTAACTATGTACACTACCAAACCTGGTCCTCTCATGGTTGTTCATCATCTACCGGGCGTAGGATATAGCCCACTTTGTCAAGCTCCAAGTTATTGATGTCGTTTCCTTCCAAGTATGGCTTTAACCGATGTCCATTTACCGTGTGTTGCTTGTTGGTTTGCTCATCTTGAACATCCACATCACCAAATCTACTGACTCGCCGAATGACATATGGGCCCATCCATTTGCTTTTCAACTTGCCCGCAAACATCTTCAATCGCGAATTATACAACCACACCTTTGGACCCACTTCAAAGGTCTTCTTTCTCAGCTTTTCATCATGGACCTTTTTAAGCTTATCCTTGTATGCCGATTCACACTCGTAAGCTTCGTCTCGAATTTCTTATATCTCACTTAGTTGCAACTTTCGCATCTTCCCCGCCTCATCGTAATCTGCATTCACTGTCTTGATTGCCCAATGTGCCCGATGAGCTAACTCCATTGGTAAGTGACAACCCTTTCCATACACCATCCAGTAAGGTGTTGTACCAATTGGAGTCTTGTAGGCCGTCCGGTATGCCCACAACGCATCATCAAGTTTACTTGACCAATCCTTCCTATCCGTTTGAAACGCCTTCTTAAGAATTTCTTTAATTTGACGGTTGGACACTTCGACTTGTCCACTAGTTTGTGGATGGTATGGTGTAGCAATCTGGTGGTTCACGCTATACCCACCATCACTAATGATAACTCTCGGAATACCAAAACGAGCAAAAATGTTGGATTGAACAAATTTACAAACAACCGAATGATCATTTGTTCTTGTTGCAATAGCTTCAATCCACTTCGAGACATAATCCACCGCCACTAGAATGTACAAGAAACCATTGGAATTCGGGAAGGGACCCAAAAAGTCAATGCCCCACACATCAAATATTTCAACAACCAAAATCAGTTGTAATGGCATTTCGTCCCTCTTTGAAATACTTCCCATTCGTTGGCAATTGACACAATTCCTTGCGAACTCACATGCATCTTTGAAAATTGTGGGCCAATAAAACCCACATGAAAGAACCCGGTAGCCCGTTTTATGCCCGCTAAAATGACCTCCACAAGCAGATGAGTGGGCATGAGTCAAGATCTCTAACACCTCCGTTTCGGGCACACACCTCTGAATGACTTGATCGGGCCCGATCTTGAAAAGGTCCGGCTCATCCCAAATATATTGCTTCACTTGGACCATAAATTGTTGTCTTCGCTTCTTGGTCCAATGATTTGGGATGGCACCCGTGGCTAAATAATTCACATAGTGGGCATACCATGGTGCAACGAATGTAGACACTGCTAGTAGTTGCTCATTGGAAAACTGATGTGCACAAAATGCAACATATAAATTACATCAATTGTGGCATAAAACTAAACCTTTTTTAGTACTAATATTGGACAAAGTGTGCTTTTGTCTTCCTTTTGTATTTTCAGGATTAAATGAGCTCAAATGAATAAAAGAAGCAAAAAAGCAGCTAAATCTAACATAAATACAAGAAAAGGAACAAAACGTGGCATGCCTGACCTCCCGATAGCATCTTCCCAAGCAAAACAAGAAGACAGAAGCCTGAACACGCCCCGTGCTCAGTGAGCACGGGGGCGTGTGTCACACCCCCAAAATCCACACGCGGAGTATCACTGCTTGAAGGTGTGACATGACCAGGATCGAACCACCAATCATATTGAACAAGCATGTAAGTAGTTATAAAATCCAACAAAATACAATTGGTCTCTAAACAAAACATAGTTTAAGTTGTAAGCGGAAGCATAAAGTATAAAACCAAATCATAAGTTTAAACGTTTCAATGTTTAGCATGGCACACAACGACTCTTCCCACTCCCATGCAAGCTCCATAGATACCTAACGACCTGCAAGGCATGTAACAGAGAGTCAACAACAAAGTTAAGCGAGTTCACAGTTGAGTGTCCAGTTATTGAGTTCGTTTCAGGAATCGAAAGTTCGTTTCATAACCATGCTGTGTATTACTAGGCCAGTTGTATGTTCAGTTAGTGGGGGCTTCCCATGTTGTATGCTACTAGACTAGTTGAATCTATAGGTGTCCTTCCCAACCCGAGGACAGCCGTAAGTATGACTTTACGTAGGCTTTACGTAAGTGTCCTTCCCTATCCGAGGACAATGGTACCTAGGTTTTACGTAGGTTTAGCGCTGGTGTCCTTCCCCATCCGAGGACAGTAGTACGTAGGTTTTACGTAGGTTTTAACACTAGTGTCCTTCCCAAACCGAGGACAATGGTACGTGGGTTTTACGTAGGTTTTAACACCAGTGTCCTTCCCAAACCGAGGACAATGGTACGTAGGTTTTACATAGGTTTTAGCACTGGCGTCCTTCCCAAATCCGAGGACGGTGTTAAGCAGTCTAGTAGTGATGAAAATATGAGTAATCACTCAATCCCATTCCCAACCCACCGGGAATCCCATGCCTTGGTAAGAGTGTGAACTCACCTTGGTTTGCTCGGCAAATACAAGAAAAGGTCACTTGAGCTATAAGTGGTCAACCACGTCTAACATGGTTACCATACAAGTCAGGTTTTGGTGTTAAGTGGTGCACATAAGTTTTACAGATAACCTAACAGGTTACAACATGTAATGATCATGGCAAACACGTATTGTCACGTTAATAGTCCTAACATGACATTTTCATACTTGTGCGACCCGAAAGATAAGCCCAATGAACAGGCGGCCCAACCTATTGTGCGATCAGCATAACTTGTGCGATCCACAATGGGTTGTGCGATTCAATCATACCCGGCCCAAATAACATAAGCAGTCCAACACGTATACGGCCCAACAAATAAACATGAGTCCTGTGCGGTCCGGATGGTCTTGTGCGACTGGTACATAACTTATGCGATTGGGACTGGGCTTTGAGTCCCAACAGTGAAACAGTTTAAGTAGTTTGTGTGTGGCCCAAGCCTTGTGCGATCGGCACTGTCTTGTGCGATCCACAAGGTCTTGTGCGATCATGCATAACATAGCTGTACTGTGCTTAATTTGTGGTACCAGATCTTGTGCGACTATACTTGTGCGTCTGACACTTGTGCGATCAGTTGCCTTGTGCGATTGAGCTCTTGTGTGATTCAAGAGCTTGTGTGATTGCACTTGTGCGACTGGGGAACTTGTGTGATTTGTTTTAATATCCGAAAGTTATGGTAATCAGTTACATGGTTTCCATATTTGCACACAATCAATCAACAACCAACAGTTTTAGATTATGCAAATTATCGATCAAACAAGGGTTTTATCATCTAATTCATATATACCCTAATTATATTCAAAGCATAAACAATAACTTATCAAATCATATAATTTGGTCTGATTACATGAACATACAACCGATTACATACATTCGATCCTAAATCATCATGCAAACAATCTGAAAACAGGACATGATAGCCGATTAACATCATTTGGGTTTTGGATCATCATCATACAATCCGATTCACTAGAACATCATCGTTCACACAAACAATTCTAGTTATCACATAAAATCATGGCACCCATAATATCATCTTAACAAAACAATAACAGTGAAACACTAACCGGTTAGAAAGTAGATCAAAGATTGATCCGAACAAGGAAAGATCTTCGAGAGGTGGGGATGTGTGATCGCCGGCTTCGAGAGGATAGAAGGAGAGAATAGGGTTTTGTGTGTGTTGTGTTTTGCAAGTAATGAAGAGTATACCCTTTTCCCATAGTGTTATGCGTGTAAAGGGAGTGGGCCGAACCCATCATGGGCTGCCCATTGGTTTCGGATACAAAGAGTGTGGCTCGAATGGGCTTGTGCGATCGAGTGGTTTGTTGTGCGATCAGTTCATTTATGTACATACATTCGTTTCACATAATCACATAACATAACATTCAATTTATCAACAAAGTTCACATAATCACATAATGTTCACATACGTTACATTATACATAAAGATATGTTCTGAAATACGAGTTGTCACATTATCCCCAAGTTGAAAGAAATTTCGTCCCGAAATTTGGTACGTACTCACTGGGGAAGCTAGTTAAGTTGCATGGTTTTCCCGGGGTGTCACATCCTTCCCCCATTGGTTTGGAATTTTGTCCCGAAATTCCGCAGTAGCTTCAGCCTCAGTAGTGGTTGTACTGTTTGCGAACAGTTGGGGATACTTTTGTTTCATTTGGTCTTCTCATTCCTAGGTGAACTCTGGGCCACAACGGGAGTTCCAACGAACTCGAACAAGAGGGATTCTAGTGCGCTTGAGAATCTTAACATCTCGGTCAGTAATCTCTACTGGTTCCTCGACGAATCGCAGCTGATCTTCGATAGTGAGCTCCTTCAAAGGAACTATGAGGGTCTCATCTGACAGACACTTCTTCAGATTCGACACATGGAAAACGTTGTGAACTCCACTGAGTTCTGCTGGTAGGTTTAGTTTGTAGGCCACTCTGCCTATTTTCTCTATGATTTCGAAAGGAACCTGGCTCTGATACCAATCTGTCACACCCCCAAAATCCATACGCGGAGTATCACCGCTTGAAGGCGTGACATGACCAGGATCGAACCACCAATCATATTGAACAAGCATGTAAGTAGTTATAAATCCAACAAAATACAATTGGTGTCCAAACAAAACATAGTTTAAGTTGTAAGCGGAAGCATAAAGTATAAAACCAAATCATCAGTTTTAACGTTTCAATGTTTAGCATGACACACAATGACTCTTCCCACTCCCATGCAAGCTCCATAGATACCTAACAACCTGCAAGGCATGTAATAGAGAGTCAACAACAAAGTTGAGCGAGTTCACAGTTAAGTGTTCAGTTATTGAGTTTGTTTTAGGAATCGAAAGTTCGTTTCATAACCATGCTGTGTATTACTAGGCCAGTTGTATGTTCAGTTAGTGGGGGCTTCCCATGTTGTATGCTACTAGACTAGTTGAATCTATATGTGTCCTTCCCAACCCGAGGACAGCGGTAAGTATGAGTTTACGTAGGCTTTACGTAAGTGTCCTTCCCTATTCGAGGACAATGGTACGTAGGTTTTACGTAGGTTTAGCGCTGGTGTCCTTCCCCATCCGAGGACAGTAGTACGTAGGTTTTACGTAGGTTTTAACACTAGTGTCCTTCCTAAACCGAGGACAATGGTACGTAGGTTTTACGTAGGTTTTAACACTAGTGTCCGTCCCAAACCGAGGACAATGGTACGTAGGTTTTACGTAGGTTTTAGCACTGGCGTCCTTCCCAATCCGTGGACGGTGTTAAGTAGTCTAGTAGTGATGAAAATACGAGTAATCACTCAATCCCATTCCCAACCCACCAGGAATCCCATGCCTTGGTTAGAGTGTGAACTCACCTTGGTTTGCTCGGCAGATACAAGAAAAGGTCACTTGAGCTATAAGTGGTTAACCACGTCCTAACATGGTTACCATACAAGTCAGGTTTTGGTGTTTAGTGGTTCACATAAGTTTTACACATAACCTAACAGGTTACAACACGTAATGATCATGGCAAACACATATTGTCACGTTAACAGTCCTAACATGACATTTTCATACTTGTGCGACCCGAAAGATAAGTCCAATGAACAGGCGGCCCAAACTATTGTGCAATCAGCAAAACTTGTGCGATCCATAATGGGTTGTGCGATTCAATCATACCCGGCCCAAATAACATAACCAGTCCAACACGTATACGGCCCAACAAATAAACATGAGTCCTGTGCGGTCCGGATGGTCTTGTGCGACTGGTACAAAACTTGTGCGATTGGGATTGGGCTTTGAGGCCCAACAGTGAAACAGTTTAAGTAGTTTGTGTGTGGCCCAAGCCTTGTGCGATCGGCACTGTCTTGTGCGATCCACAAGGTCTTGTACGATCATGCATAACATAGCTGTACTGTGCTTAATTGGTGGTACCAGATCTTGTGCGACTATACTTGTGCGTCTGACACTTTTGCCATCAGTTGCCTTGTGCGATTGTGCTCTTGTGTGATTCAAGAGCTTTTGTGATTGCACTTGTGCAACTAGGGAACTTGTGTGATTTGTTTTAATATCCGAAAGTTATGCTAATAAGTTACATGGTTTCCATATTTGCACACAATCAATCAACAACCAACAGTTTTAGATTATGCAAATTATCGATCAAACAAGGGTTTTATCATCTAATTCATATAAACCCTAATTATATTCAAAGCATAAACAATAACTTATCAAATCATATAATTTGGTTCGATTACATGAACATACAACTGATTATATACATTCGATCCTAAATCATCATGCAAACAATCCGAAAACAGGACATGATAGCCGATTAACATCATTTGGGTTTTGGATCATCATCATACAATCCGATTCACTAGAACATCATCGTTCACACAAACAATTCTAGTTATCACATAAAATCATGGCACCCATAATATCATCTTAATAAAACAATAACAGTGAAACACTAACCGGTTAGAAAGTAGATCAAAGATTGATCCGAACAAGGAAAGATCTTCGAGAGGTGGGGATGTGTGATCGCCGGCTTCGAGAGGAGAGAATGAGAGAATAGGGTTTGTGTGTGTGTTGTGTTTTGCAAGTAATAAAGAGTATACCCTTTTCCCATAGTGTTATGCGTGTAAAGGGAGTGGGCCGAACCCATCATGGGTTTCCCATTGGTTTCAGATACAAAGAGTGTGGCCCGAATGGGCTTCTTCGATCGAGTGGTTTGTTGTGCGATCGGTTCATTTATGTACATACATTCGTTTCATATAAATACATAACATAACATTCAATTTATCAAAAAAGTTCACATAATCAGATAATGTTCACATAGGTTACATTATACACAAAGATAGGTTCTAAAATACGAGTTGTCACAGCGTGCCCAAGTGTCAGTAGAAAAGACAAAGTGGTAGAAGCTTCTGTTGCCCACCACGGGGCCGTTCTCAGCGGACACGGGGGCGTGGTCAACTGTTGTAGATGCATTTTATGAAATTGCAAATTGCAATTAATGAAGAGAGAGAGTCGGATGGGCACGGGGCCGTGCCCAGTGGACACGGGGCCGTGCCCGAGCTTCTGTTCAGCCTATAAATAGGAGTGCTTCGAGCTCTTGCAACTCATCCCTTGGCACACCACCTCTCTCACACTTCACCCACCACCCACCACCATCACAACACCATCATCCACCACCATCATCCATTGTCCATCATAGAGTGTGTGAGTCGTCTCGGGATCCAAGATTGATCGTAAAAGTTCTTGACAATCAATGGCCGTGTTTGCCTAAGTCTCTTACATCACTTGGTGAAGACAAGTGTTTAGTGTAATACTTTTTATTTTTAATCTTTTGCACTTTTTAATTGGTTTTGTATTAATGACTTTAATTAATAGTTTCTTATGTTGAAGGTGATTCTTCCTTATCGTTTGTCCGTGGTGTCTTGGCATTATTTTACTGTCTATATAAAATAAAAGATTTTCACCATTCATATCTCCACGGTCTATATGGAGGTATGTTGGCTACCTGGTCGGGGGTTATGGGAACGGTTTGGTAAGAGTCTTGCCATTGTTCAGTGTATAGATCCTGCAAAGGACCTGGGTCAAATTTATTAGGACCTCCTTCAATACCCAACGGTATTGGATGGCGGGGGTCCAAACTCTTTGACCCCCTCATAAGTTAAACTACTATTAAAACTTTAACCCGGCTACTTAGGACTGTATCCCTGCTGACTCAGACTACATAGCCGAGGGTAACGTCGCCTTCAAAAGAGGGGCCTACCACATTATGCATTAATAACTTAATTAATTATCTTTCAATAATTCGACCCTTTAGGATTGTATCCTTGCTGACTCAAACTACTGAGTTAAGGGTAACGTCACCTTCAAAAGATGGGCCTACTACAATAACTAAGATAATCTCTTAAACAAGTGCAAAAGTGCGAAAATAATCAAAGGTTACACTACACACGAGTCGGATCCAAGTGATTCATTTTGTCTATCTGTTTTATTTTTATTTTACTTTTCAGCAGTTTAGTTAGTTTTATTTTCCTAGTTTAAAAACCTTTTTTTCTAACATTTTGATTTTATTAGACGTTGAGGATAAACCGGTACTAAAAGCTCTTGTGTCCTTGGACGACCTCGGTATCATACCAACACTATACTACGTCCACGATGGCTGCACTTGCTCATATGTGTGTTTAGTCTTAGTAAATATCGTGTTTATAAATTTAAAACTTTGCTAAAAAGTGTAAAAAAGGCTTAAAATATACACCTAATATATATACACACTAACACGCATCAAGTTTTTGGCGCCGTTACCGGGGACACAAGGATTTTAAGAAAGTTAGGAATCAGCAGCCTAATCATTTTTTTAGGAATTTTTTTTAATTTATCAGCTTCTGCAGAGCTCAGCACGGGCCGTGCCTGGTCGGACACGGGCCGTGCCCAGTAGTGTCACTGCAGTTTTTATTTTCCGAGTTACAGAGTGTCACACCCGGGCTTTGCGGAAGCGTGGGTTTATTTGGTGTGACTTCTTAATACCATAGCTTAATCACAACAAAGCTATATGAAATAAAACCATGCAGATCATCCATTGGTTCATGTTTTAAAATAAAAGTACCACAACATAGTTTTAAAATGTTTACACATGCAACGGAATTACAACATAACAATATAAAGACATTGTTCAGAAGACATAACCACAAACATGAAACAGATGCAGTTTAAGAACTGTGACTCGTCCACAACCCCTAAACTTGGATGACCCCATAACTCTTACGCAGCGTGAAAATGTAGCATACCGTGCCAGATCCTTAATTCCCTGAAATACATGTAAGTTGGAAAAATCAACAAAAATGTGGAGCGAGTTCATGTGTGAGTGAGTATGTAAAACCTTTGGAATATGAAAATCCCTGGTATGTAGCAAATAAGGAAATAAAGAGATCACCAATGGTTTGCAAGGCCATTGATATGTGTGAAGTGCAGTAGGAAGACTCAAACCTAGCAGATTTTTGCGTCGGGTACCAAGTCACCCCGAGGTCCGTTCTGTTGGGCCTGGCGCTGGGCTCGCTACACCCAGATAGATCTACCGCTAAAGACCCTCGGTCCTACAATGAGGATTAATGGCCTCCAGTTCCCGCCTACCCACTCACATGATCTAAGTAGTAACCCTCCTTACGCTAACCATACCATGTAAAAAGTATTCGTAATCATAGTAACATGTGTTTCAACCCCGCAGTTTAAAAAATGAAAACAGTTAAGAGAAAAGCGGGACATGAACTCACAGAAGTGCGTCTCGAAATAATAATCTCCCAGTCAACCTGCTCAACCTGCTGAGTGACGACCTACACGTACTAACTTCTATTAGACAGACGGTCGTACCTCGTCTTAACGTTTAAGTTTCTGGGAAATAGTTAGACAACTATTTCGTATTTACACTTCTTAATTATTTGGTAATTATATTCCTTCCCAAGGATGGGGGTTTCAATACATGTGCGTTTTCTTATAATTCCAAAAATATATTTTTAAGTCTCACTTAATAAAATATTTTAAATCCATTTGTCTAAAATGCTCTATCTTCAAAATATACATATCTTTCCCAAAAATATTATATTTTACTTCATATAGTTTCGAAAATAATACTTTTATAAAAATACGCATTTAAGAGTATTTTTCCGAAAATACGTAAGTTACATTTGAAGTTCGGGTGGTAATAATAATACCGGTGTAACTTAAATTTTTATTGTGAAGGCGTTAGTATTATTTTGGAGTCGTTACTGTTCAGTGTATTCCAGTAATATTATTTTTGCCTAAAAATAATATTTACGTAGGTCACAAAATAATCATAAAATTCTCACAAGTGTTACTATGAAAAATATATATTCTAAACATATATTTAACAAGTTTCATTTATGAAAATTCCACCTCCGACACTTGGAAATTTTGTAATAAAAATCATGGCGAATTTTATTTGGGAAAACAAGTTAAAAATATATTCACAACACTTGTTACAAAGATATTTCCAAGTGTTATATTTCTGGAAAAATTTCGCCAGAGTTTCCTCTTTAACTGGAGGTAGCCACGCTTACTAGTGTATCATTTTCTTTTCAAAATTCAATCAACAATTTTCCCATCCTCAACAAACAATATTCAAACACTAAACTAGTCAAAACAAGTATAAATCGCAAACACATGAACTTGTAAGTTATGTGAAAATACGTAGTAACCTTCCAACATTTTTAGTAGATCTTTCTATCTTTAAAAATAAAATCGATTTCTTGAAAACTTTATTTTTAAAGAAGATGTAACTTTACAACTTTTTAGTCAAAATTACGAAAATATTTCTTTGTTAAATCCTTTCGTTACACAAGTGTCTACACACTTGTTTGTTCACAAAAATGCTTTGTTTCAAGAAAGATCCGGCTTTTAAACATGATTTGCATCTTACACTTGGTTCTTTGGAAATACCACTTGTAGATCTTTAGATCTTCTAGTTTAGAATTCCATTTTACAAGAAAAACTATTTTTACACAAGTTCATGTTTATGTATGAAAGGGTTCGTCATCTTGTATCTTTCCTACTTAACATATTGCTAGTTTATGTTCTATGAACATGATCTAGCGTTGTTAGATGACGATCCGTTCCACTACTAGCAACCAACAACATAAAATAACCATAACTAAACAAGATTCATAAGTTTTACACCATTATTTTCTCTTTAACCATCTTGTTCATCATTCTTACAAGACTTTTAGATTTGATCTTTAGTGTTCATGATTTTTATCCATTAAATCTCTTATTAACCACTTTAAACATGAAGAAGAGAGTGTTTAGGAGCACTTACAACTAGCTCAAGGCTAGGGAAGAATCAAAGCGAAAACTAGGTGGATAAAAGTGATGTAGAGAGGTCCTTGTGATTCCGTAAGCACCGAGCCTCCTTGTGTGTGACCTTTCACCTTTGTATGTAAGTGGTTTAGCTAGATTGAAACTTGAAGATGGATGGATGTGGGTGATGGGTTTCGGCCGATTGCAAGGAATGGAGAGGGAGAGGGTGTGAAATTTTGTTAAGTGTTTGAATGAAATGGTGAACCTCTCATACATACTTATAATCCATGTCTCCTAAATACCCATTATGTAATGTGTATGGAAGATATTAGACAACCATCAATAAAATAATCAAATGTGTAAGGGTGTGTCCCACATGGGGACCGATTCGGTCAAGGGGGGGGGGGGTATTTAGTTTGTTTTCAACCAAATAGTTAGTGTTTAGTTAAGATAGTTAGGAACTTAAATAAGTTACTAGTGTGTAGTGTTTTGTAACGGGTGTTAGGGTGTTCGCGGACCCTAACTGGCTCAGGAAAGGAAAAACAATGTCATTGTCAATATTTTTATGTTCCGGGTAAAGTCCGGTTGTTCGGTTGGATACTGATCCGTTAAAGTGCTTAATAAGCATTTAAAGTGTCTTTAATATTATTTTTAGTGACACAATGAATTCCCGACACTTTGGAAAGTGTTTTGTATTATTTTCCCATGTTTTTGCACTTTACTAGTCATATTAAATGCTGAATTTTGTATTATAGTGCAGAATTTTGCAATTAGAACATGTTTTAGGCACATCCGGTCACTATAACTATCACCTAGTGACGCAGTTCTACAATCCTCACCTCCCTACACTCCCTACTAGTGTAGTAAACTATTCCCGGCTCATACTAGCCTTAGAGACAATGTCTGTCTGGTGCTGGCTATGTCAGCACGTTTACTGGGTTATCCGTTCATTGTGCTACTGTGCTATTGTGCATCAAGTTTGTCACTATAGTTTGTATTTAAATAATGGAGTGACAGTTAATAAAGTATGATGCATGTATATGTATGTATCAGAATTCAAGTAGCAGTTTAACCACAATTGTAAGCAAGCACAGTAATTAAGCATTAATTAAATATTAATTAATTCATACGGATACCTGATTTGGTGAGGGTTGTCACATTCTCCCCCCGTTAGAAAAATTTCGTCCCGAAATTTTAGGTTCTTCTTCTAGTTGCAGGGGTCCTGGGAAATAAGTGGGGGTATTTCGCCTTCATTCGGTGCTCACGCTCCCAGGTGTATTCTGGACCGTGTCTTGCATTCCAACGAGCCTTGACGAGTTTGACACTGCTCCTGCGGGTTTTGTTTACCTTCCAACCCGTAATCTCAACGGGTTCTTCGACAAAATGGAGCGTGTCGTCAATATGAATTTCGTCTGCGGGAATGACAACAGTATCTTGTGTTGGACTCTTTTTCAGATTTGATACATGAAATGTATCGTGAACACCATTCAGCTCGGCAGGTAAATCCAACTTGTATGCTACTAACCCAATTCTTTCCAAAATCTTGAATGGACCAATATATCGCGGGTTCAACTTTCCACGCTTCCTGAAGCGTGCCACACCCTTCCAGGGTGATACTTTCAACAATACCATGTCACCTACCTCAAACTTTAGAGGTTTCCTTCTTCGGTCCGCATAACATTTCTGACGATCGCGAGCCGCCTTGATGCGATCTCGGATCTGTGCGATCTTATCTGTGGTTTCCTGGACCACATCAGGACCAACCAATTGCCTATCACCTGCATCAGACCAACAAAGCGGTGATCTGCACTTGCGGCCATATAGAGCTTCAAATGGCGCGGCACCAATACTGGTGTGGTAGCTGTTATTGTATGAAAACTCGACCAATGGTAAATGTTTATCCCAGCTACCACCCAAATCCATAACACATGCTCTCAGTATATCTTCCAAAGTCTGTATCGTCCGTTCGCTTTGTCCATCGGTCTGTGGGTGAAATACAGTGCTCAGATCCAATTGTGAGCCAAAAGCTTCTTGGAAGGACTGCCAAATCCTTGACACAAACCTTCCGTCCCTATCAGTGATGATCGAGAGAGGCACTCCATGACGTGCAACGATTTCTCTCATGTATATTTCGGCCAACTTGCTTGTGTTATCTTTCTCTCTGATGGGTTAAAAGTGCGCAGATTTCGTTAATCGGTCCACTATTACCCAAATAGTGTCATGACCTCTTGGTGTTCTTGGCAACTTCGTTATAAAATCCATTGAAATTTGTTCCCATTTCCACTTGGGAATCTTAGCTTGTTGCAGAAGTCCTGAAGGCTTCTGGTATTCAGCTTTCACCTTAGCACACGTTAAACACTTGCTCACATAAACAGCAACGTCGCCTTTCATCCTAGGCCACTAATAGTAATCTTTAAGGTCCTGGTACATCTTATCCGCTCCTGGATGGATAGAGTACCGCGATTTGTGAGCTTCATAAAAAATAACCCTTCTCAAACCACCAAACAGAGGAACCCAAATCCTTTTCAGAAGCATAACGTTCCTTCCTCGTTTGGTATCAACTGCTTCTCCATCCCACGCTGATATTCCTCTTCAAGGTTCCTTTCCTTAAGACCTTCTTTCTGCGCGGCACGAATGCGCAGAGAAAGATCTGTCTGAATAATCATCTCCAAAGCCCTAACCATTATGGGCTTGATCCTCTCTTTTCGACTTAGGGCATCGGCGACCACATTCGCCTTCCCTATATGGGTACTTGATCTCGCAGTCGTAATCGTTCAACAACTCGACCCAACGTCTTTGTCTCATATTCAGCTCTTTCTGGTCGAATATGTGCTGCAGACTCTTATGATCTGTGAAGATTGTACATTTCGTACCATATAGATATTGTCTCCAGATCTTCAATGCAAATATCATTGCGCCTAGTTCCAAGTCATGCTTGGTATAGTTCTTTTCATGTACTTTCAACTGGCGCGAAGCGTAAGCTATAACTTTCTGGCGTTGCATCAACACGCAACCCAAGCCTTGACGTGATGCGTCACAATATACCACAAAATCATCAGTTCCTTCTGGTAGCGCTAAGATCGGCGCATTGCAGAGCTTGTCTTTTAACAGCTGAAACGCTTCTTCCTGTTTGATTTCCCAATCAAACTTCTTATCTTTCTGCGTGAGGAGTGTCAGTGGTTGTGCGATTTTTGAAAAATCCTCGATGAACCTTCGATAATACCCAGCCAAACCTAAGAATTGACGAATCTCGGTTGGCGTCTTTGGGGTTTCCCAATTCTTTATCGCCTCAATCTTGGTGGGGTCCACATGAATCCCATCCCCATTCACTACATGTCCAAGGAATTGGACTTCGCGCAACCAAAATTCGCACTTTGAGAATTTGGCATACAACTGTTCCTTTTTCAGCAACTCCAGAATGGCTCTTTAATGCTGTTCGTGTTCAGCCTTCGTCTTTGAATAAATCAAAATATCGTCGATAAACACAATCACGAAATTGTCGAGATACGGCTTGCAAACTCTATTCATCAAATCCATAAAAACTGCAGGTGCGTTTGTCAACCCAAACGGCATAACTAGGAACTCGTAATGTCCATAACGAGTCCTAAAGGCTGTCTTCGGGATACTTTCCTCCTGTATCCTTAGCTGATGGTAACCTGATCGCAAATCGATCTTCGAGTAAAAGCTTGAACCTTGCAGTTGATCGAATAGATCATCAATCCTTGGCAAAGGATACATATTCTTGATCGTCAACTTGTTGAACTCCCGGTAGTCAATGCACATACGAAAACTACCATCTTTCTTCTTAACAAACAAGACCGGAGCTCCCCAAGGTGAGAAGCTTGGTCTGATGAATCCTTTGTCTAACAACTCTTGAAGTTGTGTCGACAATTCCTGCATCTCAGACGGGGCAAGTCGATATGGTGCCTTAGCCACAGGCGCGGCTCCTGAAACTAAGTCAATGTGGAATTCCACTTGCCTTTAGGGTGGCAATCCTGGCAAGTCCTCTGGAAAGACTTCAGGATATTCCCTCACGACAGGGATGTCTTCGATCCAAAGTAAACTCACGCTCTCCCAACTCGATTACACATCCTCTGACAACTTCATTAGCTTCAACTAGCTTTCCATTAGCCAATTCAATCGAGTACGGGATATCTAATTTACTAGCGGCTAACCCAAGCATATTCTTAAATTCTAACGACACGAAGCTATATCGGCATCAGTATCAAACAAAACGGATGCAAAGCGTTGGTTTATAGGGAACGTACCGGTAACACCATTGGGATCCTGGCGCGCTTCCCTCGCCTCGATGTTAAAGACTCTTCCCCGTGCTTGGTTCAATTCCGGGCTGTTTCTCTTAAAGTGTCCAATGTCACCACAGTTAAAACAGCCAAGTTTCTGCCCGTTTCCACCTCCATTCCCAGCTTGATTGTGTTTTGATTTCGGTTCACATTACCTGCTTGATTCGCGTTGTTGCCTCGGTTTCCATTTCCTCCGTTATTTCCTTGTGCATGATTTCCATTACCTCCACGATTATTGTTCCTATTTCCAAAACCTCCTTGGCTACCCCGGCCAGCATTAGCCCAGCAGTTATCCTTCAAATGTCCAACTTTTCCACAAGCTTCGCATACTTTTGGCCCACACCGGCCAGAATGGTGACGCTGGCAGGTGTTACACTTAGGGTGTGTACCCATATAACCCTTTCCTTTCTTTCCAGCACCGGTTGCAGCTTGGACAGGTGTGCTTGATTTTCCTTTCTCGTCAACACCTCTTGTTCCTTGTTTGAAGTTCGAGAACTTCCTTTTGTTCTCGCCAGATAACTCTACATGAGTCTCTTTCTTTTTCTGCTCAACATTTGAAAACTTGTTCAAACGGATGGCTTCCTCAGTAAGAGCTACGCTCAGATCGATGGCCTCCGTGATTGTCGCAGGCTTGGAAGTTGTGACCATACTCATGATCTGTGGTGCTAAACCCCAAATAAAGCGCTCGATGCATTTGAATTCCGGTGTAACCACGTAAGGTACCACATGAGACAAGTCGTGAAACCTTTGAACATACTCCGCAATTTTGGGTCCTTCCATCTTCAGATGCCAAAACTCAGTCTCCAACTTTTGAATTTCAGCGCGTGAACAATACTTCCTTCGCATGAGCTCTTTTAACTCATTCCACGTCATTGCATAAGCAGCGGCTTCACCAAGAGTTTGCACTTGTAAGTTCCACCAGGACACGGCTCCGTCCAAGAATAGCACAGAAATGTAGGTAACTTGTTGGTCTGGAGCGCACTTGCTCATCCGGAGAACAGATTCCGTCTTCTCGGCCCATCTGACAAAAGCAACAGCACCTCCGGTGCCGTCAAAATTTACAGGCTTGCAGTCAAGGAACTGCTTGTAAGTGCACCCTGCACATATGTTAGAATATACAAATGGTATTAGCGAACGTGCTAAAAATGTCCAAATGTATTGTAGTATGTCTCAACGACTTAACATTACCATGAGGCGGATTGTTATTGCCGTTATTTTTCGAATTACTTTCGTTGGTTCCTCCTTGTGAGGTTGCATACTGCGCTATGGCAGCAGCAATGATTCCCTGAAGTTCGGCCTCGTTGGCAGGCATACGTGTCTCGCGTCTTGGATGCGTCTTCTAAAAAGATGTTTTACGTTGGTCAGGTCATAGTAAGTAAAGTGTACGTATATAACAACAATATCAACACATAACATCTCATGTTACAAATAAACCAAACACATAACATCTCATGTTATAAAATATAAACAATCAATCCAACATCAAGAATAATGAGAATACTGCGATTGCGCTGTCATAAATCAAGACCACAATGTAAGGTTTACAAGATCAATGACTAAGGGCCACATCGCCCTAGTCCAAACTATCACATCAGTGTCAATAACATCCAATATACAAAACATCAAAAATCATAATCCTCCAAAATGCGGTCCCCAAAAAGGTTGTGCAATCTATGCAATCGCAGTCCTGTCATCAACAGTCTACCCGTGTCGTACAAAATAGCCTAAGCTGATGGCAGTGGAGGAGGGGGAAAACGAGAAAAGAGTTCGCATATGAAGCCAATCCTCCTCCATAGAGCGATGAGATCGCAACAGATATGCTATCTACTGCTCAGGAGTCCAAAAACGAGCAGCAGAATCGGGAGATAACGGGCGAGGAGGGTGTGATACTGCAGGGTGGGTCAGGCACTGGCACGGTGGTCGCTGAGCTCTCTCCAACTCCTGTAAGCGACGGGTCAGCGCCTCCTGCTGTATCATGAAAGATCTGAGAATATCCTCTGTAGAATGCCCTATGTGATATGGGTGATATGGATCAGATGGCAACATAATGGGGGGCGTGGTCCAGAGGAACGGCTCACTAGATGGAGCGAAGGATGGTACAGCAAACGGTGCAACAGGGGGAATAAAATTAGGATGAGAAATCTGAGACAAAAACTGATCTCCTCCTGACACGAAAGGTATATGACCAAATGGTTGTCAAGATGAACCCTCTCCAGGACGTGGCGGAGGGATGTCCTGGAGAAATGTAACAGGATGGTCTGCGCGATGCGCATCTGTGACGTGTGTGGGAAACAAAGGTACATCAATAGGAACTGAAGCAGGACTGAAGCAGGTGTAACAGGTACCACGAAAGGCGGGTAATCATCGTCGTCGTCTATCCACGCATTGTGGGTGTCAGCATATCGTGGGTCAACATGGGTCGCAAAAGGTGCGCGGTCGATCAACACCGGCACTGGATCAGGAAGAGGTGCAACAACAAGATCCTCTAACAAAAGTGGGGCATCAGAAGGAATGTCAGCAATATGATCATCCACCAATGGTGGAGTAACAACAAGATGGTCGTCAACAGGTATATCATCAACAAAAGGAGCAATAGCAGGTGCATCGGCATGAACAGGGTCATGCTCTAGTGCGGGGTCAGGAGCAACAACTGGCTCAGGGGCCACAGCAAGCTCTGGATCAACAAACTCCATCTCAAAATCAGCTGGATCAGCAAACAAGGGATCAACAGGGGCTACAGGATCCTCCATGGGCTGGTCTAAGTGTACAAACTCAATCTCCTGGTCTGGATCAAAACCAGGTGGGAAAACAGGATCAGAATCATCATCAACATCATGATCAAACTCAAAACTGTGCGCAGGAAACGGTGCAGCCGATGACGCCATATCAGGGTCGGCGTCGTGCGAGTGGTGCTGCACTCCCTGTGTGTGCGATGGGGCGGATGCCACAGACTCAAAGGAGTCTGGAACAGGCGAATGAATGGGAGCCTCCTCCGCAGGAACATCAGCAAGAAGTAGGATATCACCAGCAGCAATATGGGCCTCGCCCTCAAAGTCATCCTCGAGTGGGTCCTCCTCAAACAAGTCGACGCCATCGTCAGCGACTACATCGAGGGGCATATCAACAATAGGGTAAGCGGCAAGGGGCACAGGAGCAGGGATCACTGCGAGTGGCAAATCCCCAACGATATGGCCATCAGCAGGCTCTGCTATGACATCAGGCAGCGCAAAGGGCTGGAAGTCTTCATCGTCCATGCTGGTAGTATCGGATGTGTACACCTCATGCTCCGATGAAACTATGTCGTCTGATACTATAGCCATGGGGTTCAGAGTGTCTGAAACTCCAGTATCTGATGAAAAGGGCATGGTATCTGTAACAAACACATATATGCACAAATAGTCAATCATATAATCAAATAAGCATGTTAGTCACCAACAATCAAGCAAGTGATTCTTCCTAGTCCCACTAGACTATCCTCCCAGCCTCTCAGACTGAATCTCCTAGTCTCTCAGACTACCTTCCCAGCCTCTCAGACTGAATCTCCTAGTCTCTCAGACTAACTCCCTGGTCCCTCGACCAGAACCTCCCTAGCCACCCGGCTGAACCTCCGCAGCCACCCGGCTGAACTCCCCAGCCACCCGGCTGAATTCCCTCAGTCTCCCCGACCGAATCCCTGGTCTCCCGACCAACCAAAAATTTTAAGAAAAAGATGCTCAACTTTTGTTTGTAAAAATGTTTTGTACCTGGGATCTGGACGTGATGTATGCAATGTAAAAATGTTTTCGTGAGAGCCCTAGTGATTATAGTCTAGACTCGAGAAGGAATCCTAGTTCGCTATGATCAAAGCTCTGATACCAAGCTGTCACACCCTGGCTTTGCGAAAGCGTGTGTTTATTTGGTGTGACTTCTTAATACCATAGCTTAATCACAACAAAGCTATATGACAGTAAAACCATGCAGATCATCCATTAGTTCATGTTTTAAAATAAAAGTACCACAACATAGTTTTAAAATGTCGACACACGCAACGGAATTACAACATAACAATATAAAGACATTGTTCAGAAGACATAACCACAAACATGAAACAGACGCAGTTTAAGAACTGTGACTCGTCCACAACCCCTAAACTTGGATGACCCCATAACTCTTACGCAGCGTGAAAACGTAGCATACCGTGCCAGATCCTTAATTGCGTGAAATACATGTAAGTTGGAAAAATCAACAAAAATGTTGAGCGAGTTCATGTGTGAGTGAGTATGTAAAACCTTTGTAATATGAAAATCCCTGGTATGTAGCAAATAAGGAAATAAAGAGATCACCAATGGTTTGCAAGGCCATTGATATGTGTGAAGTGCAGTAGGAAGATTCAAACCTAGCAGATTTTTGCGTCGGGTACCAAGTCACCCCGAGGTCCGTTCTGTTGGGCCTGGGGCTGGGCTCGCTACACTCAGATAGATCTACCGCTAAAGACCCTCGGTCCTACAATGAGGATTAATGGCCTCCAGTTCCCGCCTACCCACTCACATGATCTAAGTAGTAACCCTCCTTACGCTAACCATACCATGTAAAAAGTATTCGTAATCATAGTAACATGTGTTTCACCCCCGCAGTTTAAAAACTGAAAACAGTTAAGAGAAAAGGGGGACATGAACTCACAGAAGTGCGTCTCAAAATAGTAATCTCCCAGTCAACCTACTGAGTGACGACCTACTCGTACTAACTTCTATTAGACGGACGACCGTGCCTTGGCTTAAGGTTTAAGTTTCTGGGAAATAGTTAGACAACTATTTTGTATTTACACTTCTTAATTATTTGGTAATTATATTCCTTCCCAAGGATGGGGGTTACAATACATGTGTGTTTTCTTATAATTCCAAAAATATATTATTAGGTCTCACTTAATAAAATATTTTAAATTCATTTGTCTAAAATGCTCTATCTCCAAAATATACATATCTTTCCCAAAAATATTATATTTTACTTCATATAGTTTCCAAAATAATACTTTTATCAAAATACGCATTTAAGAGTATTTTTCCCAAAATACGTAAGTTACATTTGAAGTTCGGGTGGTAATAATAATACCGGTGTAACTTAAATTTTTATATGCGAAGGCGTTAGTATTATTTTGGAGTCGTTACTGTTCAGTGTATTCCAGTAATATTATTTTTTCACTAAAAATAATATTTAATTATGTAGTTCACAAAATAATCATAAAATTCTCACAAGTGTTACTATGAAAAATATATATTCTAAACATATATTTAACAAGTTTCATTTATGAAAATTCCATCTTCGACACTTGGAAATTTTGTAATAAAAATCATGGCGAATTTTATTTGGGAAAACAAGTTAAAAATATATTCACAACACTTGTTACAAAAATATTTCCAAGTGTTATATTTCTGGAAAAATTTCGCTAGAGTTCCTCTGTAACTGGAGGTGGCCACGCTTACTAGCATATCATTTTCTTTTCAAAATTCAATCAACAATTTTCCCATCCTCAACAAACAATATTCAAACACTAAACTAGTCAAAACAAGTATAAATCGCAAACGTAAGTTATGTGAAAATACATAGTAACCTTCCAACATTTTTAGTAGATCTTTCTATCTTTAAAAATAAAATCGGTTTCTTGAAAACTTTATTTTTAAAGAAGATGCAACTTTACAACTTCTTAGTCAAAATTACGAAAATATTTCTTTGTTAAATCCTTTCATTACACAAGTGTCTACACACTTGTTTGTTCACAAAAATGCTTTTGTTTCAAGAAAGATCCGGCTTTTAAACATGATTTGCATCTTACACTTGGTTCTTTGGAAATACCACTTGTAGATCTTTAGATCTACTAGTTTAGAATTCCATTTTACACGAAAAACTATTTTTACACAAGTTCATGTTTATGTATGAAAGGGTTCGTCATCTTGTATCTTTCCTACTTAACATATTGCTAGTTCATGTTCTATGAACATGATCTAGCGTGGTTAGATGACGATCCGTTCCACTACTAGCAACCAACAACATAAAATAACCATAACTAAACAAGATTCATAAGTTTTACACCATTATTTTCTCTTTAACCATCTTGTTCATCATTCTTACAAGACTTTTAGATTTGATCTTTAGTGTTCATGATTTTTATCCGTTAAATCTCTTATTAACCACTTTAAACATGAACAAGAGAGTGTTTAGGAGCACTTACAACTAGCTCAAGTCTAGGGAAGAATCAAAGCGAAAACTAGGTGGATAAAAGCAATGTAGAGAGGTCCTTGTGATTCCGTAAGCACCGAGCCTCGTTGTGTGTGACCTTTCACCTTTGTATGTAAGTGGTTTAGCTAGATTGAAACTTGAAGATGGGTGGATGTGGGTGATGGGTTTCGGCCGATTGCAATGAGAGGAGAGGGAGAGTGTGTGAAATTTTGTTAAGTGTTTGAATGAAATGGTGAACCTCTCATACATACTTATAATCCATGTCTCCTAAATACCCATTATGTAATGTGTATGGAATATATTAGACAACCATCAATAAAATAATCAAATGTGTAAGGGTGTGTCCCACATGGGGACCGATTCGGTCAAGGGGGGGGGGGGGTATTTAGTTTGTTTTCAACCAAATAGTTAGTGTTTAGTTAAGATAGTTAGGAACTTAAATAAGTTACTAGTGTGTAGTGTTTTGTAACGGGTGTTAGGGTGTTCGGGGACCCTAACTGGCTCAGGAAAGGAAAAACAATGTCATTGTCAATATTTTTATGTTCCGGGTAAAGTCCGGTTGTTCGGTTGGATACTGATCCGTTAAAGTGCTTAATAAGCATTTAAAGTGTCTTTAATATTATTTTTAGTGACACGATGAATTCCCGACAATTTGGAAAGTGTCTAGTATTATTTTCCCATGTTTTTGCACTTTACTAGTCATATTAAATGCTGAATTTTGTATTATAGTGCATAATTTTGCAATTAGAACATGTTTTAGGCACATCTGGTCACTATAACTATCACCTAGTGACGCAGTTCTACAATCCTCACCTCCCTACACTCCCTACTAGTGTAGTAAACTATTCCCGGCTCATACTGGCCTTATAGACAGTGTCTGTCTGGTGCTGGCTATGTCAGCACATTTACTGGGTTATCCGTTCATTGTGCTACTGTGCTATTGTGCATCAAGTTTGTCACTATAGTTTGTATGTAAATAATGGAGTGACAGTTAATAAAGTATGATGCATGTATATGTATGTATCAGAATTCAAGTAGCAGTTTAACCACAATTGTAAGCTAGCACAATAATTAAGCATTAATTAAATATTAATTAATTCGTACGGATACCTGATTTGGTGAGGGTTGTCACACAGAGAGCTGAGCACGGGGCCGTGTCGGTGCAACACGGGGCCGTGTCCAACTTTCCAGTAAAGAGGATCCGGAAAACAATCGCTGTATCTCCGACCACGGGCCGTGTTCACTAAGCACGGGGCCGTGGTGAACTTCCTGACCAACATTCTTTTCTGTTTTTATCGCAGGACTTGGAACCGGACACCACATCTGAACTTTCTACGTAGTGTATGAGCTCCAGTTCTAGTAGAGACATAAAAGAACCTCTAGAAGAACCCGAATGCTTTCTCAAAAAAAGACTTAAAGCTAAAAACCAAGAGAAGGTTTCGGGGGACCCACCTCCAATGGCGGACCAACGTACCCTCATGGATTACCTACGACCCACCGTGGGTAATATCGGCGCCGCTATCAATGCACCGAATGTTGAAGCTAACAACTTCGAACTTCGGCCACATTTGATACAAATGCTTCAAAACTCCGCAACCTTCCATGGGCTTGCGGACGAGGATCCCCATCTACATATTACTAATTTCTTAGAAATATGTGATACTCTTCGGATCAATGGAGCATCAAATGATGCCATCCGCCTTCGAATGTTTCCATTTTCACTTAGAGACCGAGCAAAAGCTTGGCTCAACGCCCTCCCAGTTGGTTCGGTAAACACCTGGGATGAACTAGCCCAAAAGTTTCCATATAAGTATTTCCCTCCCGCTAAAACGGCTAAATTAATGACTGAAATTAATACATATTCACAAGAGGATGGGGAATCCTTATATGAAACTTGGGAAAGGTTCAAGGAGTTATTGCGAAAGTGTCCTCATCACGGTCTTGCGGTATGGCAACAAGTATCCACTTTCTACAATGGGTTGTTGCCACACACAAGACAAACACTTGACTCTAGCTCCAGGGGACTTTTAGGTAATCACCGCCCACATGAAATATACAATCAAATTGAGGAAATTGCTCAAACCAATTTTCAGTGGCACACTCCCGAGGCAATAAATCTATTGCCCCGGGCGCCCATAAAGTTGATGAAAGCACTTCTTTACAAGCCCAAATCGAGGCCCTTTCTTAAAAAAAATCAAAAAGTTAGAAAGGACAAAAAGGGTCTCGGTTATGGCTTGTGAAGGGTGTGGTGGGCCACATGAAAATTGGAGTTGTATGAAAGAAACAAATGATCAACAAGAGTCGGTAAACTACATTGATAACAGACATAGGCCGCCGGGTCCTCCAACGGGTACCTACAACCAAGGATGGCGTAACCACCCTAACCTTGGATGGAGAGAACCCGACAATAGTAGCAACCAACAAAACCGAAACCAACGAACAAACTTTCAACAGCCAAGAAATGAGTCACAAAATTTCCCTCAACAATAAGGTGGACGAGAAAGGCTTGAAGATGCTGTATCTCGCCTCATCTCCGACACTGAAAAGAAAAACTCGGATCGATTTCAACAATTGGAATCGAATTTTAGAAATCAACAAGCTAGTATACAAAACATTGGAAAACAAATAAATCAATTAGCTCAAAATTTCTCCAAGAGACCACAAGGCGCGTTACCTAGTAATACCGAAACAAACCCAAAAGCACAAGTCCATCTCATAACCTTAAGAAACCGTACCGTGGGTTCCGAAGAAGCTCCACCACCGCCAACTGAGGGAAGCACAACTCCTCAAGAGAAGGCTTCTCCTCTAACTCAAGAGCCTACCAAGGCTCCTCCGGTTCCATACCCCGGTAGGTTAATTCGTCAAAAGACCAATGAGCAATTCGCAAAATTCGAAAATCAACTAAAACAATTGCATGTTAATATTCCTTTTATCGAAGTCCTAACTCAAATGCCTAAATACTCGAAATTCATGAGAGGCTTCCTCACTCATAAAAGGAAAATTGAATCATTGCAATTAGTTAACTTAGGCGAAGAATGCTCCGCCCTCGTACTCAACAAACTCCCACAAAAGAAGATTGATCCTGGAAGTTTCACAATTCCTTGCTCGATCGGGGAATCCCCCGTTCGTAATGCGCTAGCCGACCTTAGGGCTAGCATTAACCTCATGCCTGCATCAATGTTCAAACGACTCGGCCTAGGAAAAACAAACCCTACCAAGATGAGTATACAACTTGCCGACAGATCCGTCAAATACCCGCAAGGTGTCGCTGAAAATCTATTGGTCAAAGTCGACAATTTCGTCTACCCGGCCGACTTTGTCATACTAGATATGGAAGAGGACACCGAAGTCCCCCTCATACTAGGGAGGGCATTTCTAGCCACCGCGCAAGCAGTAGTAGACATGAATGACGGAACACTTACTTTGAAGTTTGGGGATAAGGAAGTGAAGTTTGGGGTTGGGAAGAGAGTAGAGGGCATTGACCCGGTCAATTACATGAAGGTCATTTATTCGAGTCTGGATGATGCTCTCCGACGGTGCAACATGGGATGCAAAATGTCCCGCTCGGAAAATATATGACCTCACTTTGGGTCTAGCCAAGGACCCTTATAAACGTGGCGCACCACAGAGGCATTCCGCGGAACTATCCTTAGTTTAGCTTAGATTAATTTTTAGTTTAGTTTTAATTTGCAGGAATAAAACACACTCGGGATGGTAAAGGATAACAAGGGAAACGGGAAACATCACCCCATGCACGAAAACAGGGCCATCCGACAAAAATTTCTTCATTACAGCAAGTTCAGCACGGGCCGTGTCCGCCCAACACGGCCCCGTGCTGCACAATCTGCAGAAAACGCCCAGTTCAGGTAACTGGACACGAGCCGTGTTCACTGAACACGCCCCTGTGTCCAGACTTCTGTTTCTTTTTACTAAATTTTGTCACTGGCACCTGAACACGGGGCCGTGCCCGGTCACCACGGGGCCGTGTCCAGAGTGCCAGTAACATAAAATTTTTGCTTTTAACACCCTTTTACATATTCAATTAACCTAAAAACTTGTTTTTGGGACACATTGAGGAAAATGTGTAATTTAAGTGTGGGGGGATGCTAAAACTTTGAATCTTGCAAGTCCTAATCAACAAGCCTTACACAAAACTCTATTGGAACCGCTAATCACCCCAAATGTTTTCAAAAAAAATTTCATTTTTTTACTTGTCTAAGTTTAAGTTGGGAATTTCAAGTTCTAAAAAAAGATTATATTTTTACAAGTTTACAACCGATAGCGTCGTGATAAAAAGAACCAACATCAGAAAATTATGAAACGACATGACAAGCTTAGTTAAAATTCGATTATATATACTTGATCACATAAAAACCCATTCCCACAAAAGTGAGTTTTGAGCCTTTATTGAGCATACAAATACATATCTTTACACTAAATGCTCATTTTTCGTTTCTTGTGTGAATAGCCGCTTGGTTCGTACGACTCTAGAACTTACCGCAACAATGCATCCCCGGTCCTTACCAACTTAAACCCGAGTAAGTAAATGATGGAGGCATTAGGACTAACCGTTTTTTTTTTCTTTCTACACCATTATTTTTCATTTTTTTACCACCTACCAAAAATCCCCCTAGTTAACCCCTTTGAGCCTAAACCTTTTCATTTCTTAATCCAAAACAATCACCATTTTTACCCACCTAAACCTTTTTATTTTAACCTTTTCTTTTAGTAACAAAGCTCGGTTTTCTTATGACTTAAAAAAATATTTTGATGATGAAACCAAATAAACAAACAAGTTCATCAAAAATTACTTTGTTTGAAAGAAATGGTTCATCAAAATAAAATAAAATTGTGAAAAATAAAAAGTCTTTCAAAAACCGACGCTTTTTACGCTTTTCGCCCTTTCACTAACCACTAACCCAACCACCCACCTTTAGCCCAAGCCTAACCCTTCACCCAAAAAGTCCTCTTGATATTTACAAAGGTATATAGTTAAAAAGGAGGAGGATTGATTGCTTGGCAAGCTTATGGTAGGAGTAAGTTCCATGCCGCTCTCGAGTGATTCACTATAAAAAAATACACCTTCAGCCGAGTGTTGAGTGATCCCCCGTGAGGTATGTGAACTTGTATATAAATGGAATTTTAAAAAGGCATGTTATGCCCTAATAAGTAATTTATCTTATGGAACGTTTTTAATAAATCATGACGAGTAGGATTGTAAATAAATAAAAATAAAACTTAAATAACGAATCTTGGAAATCCCGACACTCTATGACAAGCCTAAAAACCTTCTCTTCTACCCATTCCATTTGGGAGTGAAAAAAAAGGCCACATTATAAAGAGTTTTGCTTGAGGACAAGCAAAGATTCAAGTGTGGGGGTATTTGATGTGCACAAAATGCAACATATAAATAACATCAATTGTGCCATAAAACTAACCCTTTTTAGTACTAATGTTGGAAAAAGTGTGCTTTTGTCTTCCTTTTGTATTTTCAGGAATAAATGAGCTCAAATGAACAAAAGAAGCAAAAAGGCACCTAAATCTAACATAAATACAAGAAAAGGAACAAAACGTGGCATGCCCAACCTCCCGACAGCATCTTCCCAAGCAAAACAAGAAGACAGAAGCCTAAACACGCCCTGTGCTCAGTGAGCACGGGGGTGTGCCCAAGTGTCAGCAGAAAAGACAAAGTGGTAGAATCTTCTATTGCCCACCACGGGGCCGTGCTCAGCGGACACGGGGGCGTGGTCAACCGTTGCAGACGCATTTAATGAAATTGCAATTAATGAAGAGAGAGAGTCGGATGGGCACGGGGCCGTGCCTGAGCTTCTGTTCAGCCTATAAATAGGAGTGCTTGGAGCTCTTGCAACTCATCCCTTGGCACACCACCTCTCTCACACTTCACCCACCACCCACCACCATCACAACACCATCATCCACCACCATCATCCATTGTCCATCATAGAGTGTGTGAGTCATCTCAGGATCCAAGAATGATCGTAAGAGTTCTTGACAATCAAAGGCTATGTTTGCCTAAGTCTCTTACATCACTTGGTGAAGACAAGTGTTTAGTGTAATACTTTTTATTTTTAATCTTTTACACTTTTTAATTGGTTTTGTATTAATGACTTTAATTACTAGTTTCTTATGTTGAAGGTGATTCTTCCTCATCGATTGTCCGTGGTGTCTTGGCATTATTTTACTGTCTATATAAAATAAAAGATTTTCACCATTCATATCTCCACGGTCTATATGGAGGTATGTTGGCTACCTGGTCGGGGGTTAAGGGAACGGTTTGGTAAGAGTCTTGCCATTGTTTAGTGTATAGATCCTTCAAAGGACCTGGGTCAAATTTAGTAGGACCTCCTTCAATACCCAACGGTATTGGATGGCGGGGGTCCAAACTCTTTGACCCCCTCATAAGTTAAACTACTAGTAAAACTTTAACCCGGCTACTTAGGGCTGTATCCCTGCAGACTCAGACTACTTAGCCGAGGGTAACGTCGCCTTCAAAAGAGGGGCCTACCACATTATGCATTAATAACTTAATTAATTATCATTCAATAATCCGACCCTTTAGGATTGTATCCTTGCTGACTCAAACTACTGGGTTGAAGGTAACGTCACCTTCAAAAGAGGGGCCTACTACAATAACTAAGATAATCTCTTAAACAAGTGCAAAAGTGCGAAAATAATCAAAGGTTACACTACACACGAGTCAGATCCAAGTGATTCATCTTGTCTATCTGTTTTATTTTTATTTTACTTTTCAGCATTTTAGTTAGTTTTATTTTCCTAGTTTAAAAACCTTTTTTCTAACATTTTGATTTGATTAGACGTTGAGGATAAACCGGTACTAAAAGCTCTTGTGTCCTTGGACGACCTCGGTATCTTACTAACACTATACTACGTCCACGATGGGTGCACTTGCCCATATGTGTGTTTAGTGTTAGTAAATATCGTGTTTATAAATTTAAAACTTGGCTAAAAAGTGTAAAAAAGGCTTAAAATATACACCTAATATATATACACAATGACACGCATCAAAAACCTTTCGTTTATCTCGCTAAAATCATCAATCCCGTGTAAGACCCTAAACACGTTTTGACTAGAACGACGCAGCGGAAAAAATGAACTACAAAATTTCTTCCTTTATAGTTGTTCTAATGTGCTTTAAACCATTTAAATCAATCTTTCTTTAACTTAAGTACATCATTAATTCTAGATCAAAATAACTACATTAACATACAATTACAACTATATCGCCACTTCTCCGTACAATCCACGTTCTTCAACTCGATCATCGTCCACTTATCTCCCATGATAATAATGATGATCTGACTAACCTGCGATCACCATATATAACCAACACGTTAGTAAAATGGTAACACCATACATTTGAAACAATTTCATAATAACTAATGATCACATAGCCATCTATCAATGAATGGAACTCCAATAGCACGTTCTTCGAATTCGTTCCGTACACCAGGACTCAAACCTTCGAGAGTCCATCACTTGCATACTTGTATTTCTAAAACCATTCTCAAAAGCAAAACGGTTAGCAGCACTTATCCTCCAACGTATTGAAAACTTACATCTTCATATAAACACATAACATTGATTTACCCATGTGTGGACGCTACCATATATCCACAAAATACATATATATTTCATACATACGTATTACAATAACATTGGCAGCTAACTCTTACACTCTACAATTATATGCCTCCATACGTGCATTCGAATCATACTCACTTAACCACCTCCAATTATTGTACTTTAATCACGCGTAATAATTTATCTATAAGCATTCTTATGAACAAGTTTTATCTTTTCATCCGTATGTCACATTCTAACACATTCGTTCACACAATTTAATTGTTTATGGATCCACACCTTTACATGAACTTGAGTTCTTAGTTACCTATTTTAATAAGGTTGGTGTTTTCTTAAGTCTGACAAAGTTTACGGAGCCTTTCCAAAACTTTACGAAGCATCAGGACGAAAACAAGATCAACCGGAAGCGCGAAACAGCGAAAACAGAAAACAGGAAACAGAGGCACCGTCGCTGACGCCTCACCGGGCCGTCGGCGACGCCCTCTAGTGTTGTCCGTCGGGAAAAAGGATCCATAGACAGCAATTTAGAGCGTCGGAAGCACTGAGCCAACCAAGCACCGTCGCCGACGGTCCTTTAGGGCATCGGCGACGCCCCTTCTGCATTCCAGACACTGTTTTCTACTTTTTGATGATTAGGGATGATTATACTCATTCCGCGAACGTCCCAAACGTATAGTAACATCCTTACAAGTCCCCAATTCCTACCAACACTTTACCCCATGCCTTAATGGCCGAAACCTTACTTTACCCCACTTCCTAGTTTTGACCCGTTTGATCTTTATTACACACTTTCCGACTTAGTTAACCATTTTTGACCCATTACCACAAAAACTAAACTTAGTACTTCATTTGATTTTTCGTTCTTGCACACCTCACGATTGGTAACATACAACAAAATTAACAATTCTTTTTCTAAATACTAAAAAGTGATTTCGGAGATCCCTTACTTAATACTACCTACTTGACATCGTTATTAATAGCTCATTTCAACATAACTTCTAACATTTATAATACACACAATCTGTTTTACAACTAAAGAGAGAGTCCGGGAGTTTACTTACCATGAGCGTCCAAGTTCAAGCATAGGTTCCATGATTACTTTTGACCCGTTAGCCTCCGTGCTTGAGCCCGTAGACATGTTATCCATCCTTACATGACCATACATTGATATCCTTGTTAGTAAACAAGAACGCGCATAACATCAATCATGACAAATTTATGCTCTACACTTGGCTTTCATTAGTCAATTTCTAACAACACATAGTATAGACTAACAATGCGATCCTTCCTACTCGTATGATATGAACGCGCCATCACATATCTCATTATAAACATATCATGCATCACTTGACTTCCTAAACGTACATTTATGTTAAGAGATCCAAATCACAACATTCCTGCCATTCTTGACTTTCCAGAAAGTCAACCATCAAGCATTTCCAACTTTGACACGCAATTATTAACAATTTAACATGTTAGAACATAGTTATTATGCCATCTATGCTTCATACTCATATTGTAGGACACATTCGGCCACATGATTAAAATAGTTACCTATACACATACACATTCCATTCCGTTCATAGCAACATCATTTAAGTTTACTCTTTTCTAGGATTCTCATTTGTTCCATAATTATTCTTAGGTCGAAACTAATACGATCAAACAATCCATAGATATACATCATATCATTCAAGCGTATAATGAAATTTCATACATTATTGTCGTTTATACATTTCATCAAACACCTTGTGTGCGTACTGCCATCTAAGCTAAATGTGCAATCCTTTTATGCTTTCATTCCCTATCTTTGCATTTATTCATCCCTAGCTAACCATCAATAAATTTCATGTTATACTTCAACTTAACTAGCAAGAATTCACCATATTCAACATACTCTATCAAATTTACACATGATTTAGACATGAATGCTACACTCATGTTGTCATCTACATCATCACCAAATGGGTTTCAAGTCAAGACATCCAATTACTTGAACTTGTTCATCATATACTATCTACTTGGTGATTCCAACACCTCTACATGTTTAATTCTATACAATTTCATGAGCTAATCATGGATTCAGTTCATACTAAATCACTAAAATAACTTCTACAACTTACCTTATGTGTAGAATGGCTGGATAATCATGAATCTAAACCCATGCATCAGTTTCTTGCCAATTTCCTCTTTCAATTTGAAGGTTTTTGGTGAGCTAGGGTTTTGTCCCATTCCCATCTTCTTCCTGGTCGATATATCGACACCCACACACACCCACAATGTGTGTGTTGGGTTTTTAATATTAATCAATAAAAGATCTCCCATTTTGGCAACCTAGGCCCTCTTAGTTGTTACTTAATCACTATTTTTCCCATTTCATTCTCTTAATTGTTTTGTAAAGTATTTAACCAAGTTTTATTAACTTAGTTATTGTTGTTCATATTATTAAATATGGCAATACTCCAACGAATTTTATAATTCGAGTTTTGGGGTGTTACATCCCGTCCACCGGAATTCGAGACAAGTGATCTGCCACTACATTTTCACTTCCTTTTTTATCTCGAATTTCTAAATCAAATTCTTTTAGCAACAACACCCAACAGATCAAACCGGGCTTCACATCTTTTTTCTCCATCAAATACCGGACCGCACTATGGTCCGAGTATACCACCACTTTGCTCCCCCAAATGTAAGAACGGAACTTATCCAAAGCATACACCACCGCTAATAACTCCTTTTCGGTTGTGGTGTAATTCAGTTGCACTTCGGACAACGTCTTTCTTGCATAGTAAATCACCACCGGCTTTTTATCAATTCGTTGACCCAAAACTGCACCAATTGTAGTGTCGCTTGCGTCACACATGATTTCAAATGGCTTTGACCAATCCGGCGGTTGCAAGATGGGAGCTTTCATCAAGTGTTGCTTCAAAACATTAAATGCTTGCAAACACTCATTAGTAAAATCAAATGGAACATCCTTTAACAACAAATTACATAAAGGTTTTGTAATTACACTAAACCTTTAATGAAACGTCTATAAAATCCCGCGTGTCCCAAAAATGATCTTACCCCTTTCACATTTTTCGGTGGAGGCAAAGATGATATTACCAATATTTTTGCCTTATCCACCTCCATACCCCTCTCCAAAATCACGTGGCCCAACACAATACCCTCTTGCACCATGAAATGACTTTTCTCCCAACTAAGCACTAAATTTTTCACAACACATCTTTTTAAAACTTTTTCTAACTCGTTGAGACAAGATTCAAAACTAGTGCCAAAAATTGAAAAGTCATCCATAAAAACTTCAAGCGACTCTCCAACCATGCCCGAGAAAATACTCATCATACATCGTTGGAAAGTTGTCGGTGCATTGCACAAGCCAAATGGCATTCGCCGAAAGGCAAAAGTGCCATATGGACAAGTGAAGGTGGTCTTGTGTTGGTCATCCGGGTGTATTGCGATTTGATTGTAACCGAATACCCGTCCAAAAAGCAGTAATAATTTTAACCCTATAATTTTTCAATGATTTAGTCAATAAAAGGTAGCGAGAAATGGTCCTTAGAAGTGGCAGCATTCAATTTGCGGTAATCAATACAAACCCGCCACCCGGTGACCGGTCGGGTGGCTATGTTGTCACACCCCCAAAATCCACCTGCGGAGTATCATCCGCTTGAGGGCGTGACTGACCAGGATCCAGCCACCAATTATACTAAGCATTGATTAATAGCAAAATTATTCACCAACAAAAGTAGTTAGTAAACATCACAGTTTAAGTTCGATAATTAGTTTAGATAAACAGCGGAAGCATAATCCAAATAGTTTTAAAGACAGGTTCATAGTTCAAGATAATTAAAACCCAACACGCGGGTTTTGACGACCACTACACGTTCCCAAGCTGCGAGCTCCTGAGTCACTGGTTACCTGCAAAGCATGCAGTAAGGTGTCAACAATAATGTTGAGCGAGTTCACTAGTTGTCCAGTTTTTAATTACCAAAAACTTGTTTCACCAGTTAATTTATCCGTTTATACATGCCATGGGGAGCTACCCCAAAAGTAAGCGACTAAGCTGTTTTTCCAATACCGAATACTAGGTAACCGTACGTTTCCGCAGAATGCCCCGATGTCAATGTTCTATCATCATTGACGGATGCCTGAGTCCATTAGTTCACTCCCGATCCCATACACGGGCACGGTGTGAGGTTGGTAAGACCTAAATAGCGCTATCAACTAATAACCCGTTCGCCTGGCCCCGACGACTAATCGGTATTATGTAGTAGGGACTTGAGTGATAGAGTTTCGTTTAGTGCTGTTTGTTGCAATCCGTATAAATAGTAATTAACTAAAGGTTCCCAATAACATGGGAAGAAAAGTAAGTTGTATCCCTCATAAGGGGATAGCGTTGTTTTTAGTTCCGTTTCCCAAACCACCGGGAACACATGCTTTAAGTTGTGAACTCACCTTGGGTTGCTCGGTAGATTATTTACTCGGTCAATCACGTTGGTCACCACGTCCTAGCATGGTTACCAATATAGGTCAAGTTTGGGGTACAGTAATCACGTATATCATACACGTATTAAACACATAGGATGCATACAGTTATACATTGGGTTATTGGGCCGGCCCTAACATTTGCACAATCATACAGAATTTCAGCAACACATAGTCCAGTCAAACAGGTAGCCCAAACAAAACACATTGTGGCCCAATAACCAAAGTAGGCAGCCCAGTCGAGACAAGGCGGTCTCGACTCGAGAACGCACGGTCTCGAGTCGCAACCAGGAGATCTCGTGTTATCATGTTTTGGTCTCGAGTGGTGCCGGTTAGGAGTCGCAACCTCAGAGGCCTCGAGTCCAGTCTCGAGTCGAGATCATGAAGTCTCAAGTCGAGACCTTGCCGGTCTCGAGTCCCTGAAGTCCGTCTCGATTTGTCATGAAGTGTTCTCGAGTCGTAACCGAGGGTCTCGACTCGCAACCCCGGATACGTGCACAAGAATCCTTCTAGAACCTGTCCAATTGTACTATCCAATAGAATTGCATAATCGTGATTTGGTGTACTATCCAATAAAACCACACAAACATGTTCCTTTGTCTGTTTTATTACCAAATCAGATCAAATAATAACAATTTCAAATGTTTTTGGTGGTCTTCAAGCTGTTCATCAAGCATATTCAACAATTCAGCTAACATATAATCCTTGGTTCAAAAACACATCTACAACACATAACATGAGATTTATGAACAGAATCATGTGACATATAAGACAATCATTAAACACAATATTTACCCTATTTTATCATCATAAATCGGATGGTAACAATCATCATCAAACATTCTAAGCACAATAGTTCACATTTCATTCATCATTTAACCAATCAAGCAAATAAAACCCTTATTCATAAAAATGCCTAACGAGCATCTAAACAAAATACTAACCGATTGATTTATACTTAACTTATCATCTATTTTTAACCAAACAACTATAAGGCACTAACCGGTTAGAAGAATCAATGAACCAACTTCCGAGTGATGGTATCGAGCTTGATCCGAGAGTCTTGGTTGAATCCGAGAGAAGGAAATGAGAGGAGGTTTGATGCTTGATTGCTAGGGTTTAAGGTTTTCAAGAGAGAGAGAGAGAGAGAGAGAGAGAGTGAGGATGAAGTGAGAGAGAGTGTAAAGGAGAAAGTGTGAGGGTTTGGGTTTATATATAACAAAAGGTGCACCCTAAAGGTTTCCGAGTGGGCTAAGGGGAGGTTGCGGCCCAACCGGCCCAACCGTTCACTGTTTACTAGAGGCCGAGTGGTCTCGAGTCGTGGTTTGGTGGTCTCGGCTCACCCCTACTCTTATATATATATATATATATATATATACACAACCTATACACAACATCGACACATCGCACGTCAAGATAAATCACAGTTTTCATTTAATATTAAGTACATGCCAATACAATACAAAATGGTTGCTCGGGAAGACCCAGAGTGTCACATTATCCCCAAGTTTTAAGAACTTTCGTCCCGAAAGTTGAGGCAGCCACTGACAAGCTAGTATAAGTGAGAGTGTTTCAACGGGGCGTCACATCATCCCCCAGTTAGTTTGGAATTTCGTCCCGAAATTCGGTTGTAGCTTCATTGCCGGAGGTTTCGTTTGGGAACAACTGGGGATACTTGTGCTTCATCTGGTCTTCCCGCTCCCAGGTAAACTCTGGGCCACGTCGCGAGTTCCAACGGACTCGCACAAGGGGTATCTGGCTACGTTTGAGGGTTTTGATCTCTCGATCCGTGATCTCAATCGGTTCCTCAGTAAAGTGTAGCTGTTCGTCAATAGTTAGTTCCTTGAAAGGAATTACGAGTGTTTCATCTGACAGACACTTCTTCAGATTTGATACGTGAAATACGTTGTGTACCGCACTCAGTTCTTCAGGCAGATTCAATCTATAAGCAACCTTACCGATTCTCTCGGTAATTTCAAATGGTCCGATATATCGCGGATTAAGCTTGCCCCGTTTACCAAAGCGAACCACACCCTTCCAGGGTGAGACTTTAAGTAGAACCCGGTCACCGACCTGGAATTCTAGTGGTTTCCTACGCTTATCAGCGTAGTCTTTCTGACGGTCCCGAGCTGCCGCCATGCGTTGTCTGATCTGGGCAATCTTTTCCGTTGTGTCTACCACCAGTTCTGGGCCTGTGATTTGGCTGTTGCTAACTTCCGCCCAGCAGAGAGGTGATCGGCATTTACGACCGTACAATGCCTCGAAAGGTGCTGCCTGAATGCTAGTGTGGTAGCTGTTATTATACAAGAACTCTACTAGCGGTAGGTGCCTTTCCCAATTCTTGCCAAAATCGATCACACATGCCCTAAGCATGTCTTCCAGGGTTTGGATGGTCCGTTCAGACTGCCCATCCGTTTGTGGGTGATAAGCGGTGCTCATGTCCAAACGTGAGGCAAAGGATTTGTGCATAGCTTGCCACAAATCCAAAGTAAAACGAGCATCTCGGTCGGAAATAATGGAAGTTGGCACCCCGTGCATCGAAACTACCTCCTTTAAGTAAACCTCTGCCAAGGTAGAAAACTTGTCTGTCTCCTTAATAGCCAAAAAGTGTGCGGACTTGGTCAATCGATCTACTATTACCCAAATAGTGTCATTTCCGCGTTGAGACCTAGGTAGCCCTGTGACAAAATCCATGGAAATTTGTTCCCATTTCCATTTCGGGATTTCTGGTTACTGGAGTAGGCCTGCTGGTTTCTGGTACTCTGTCTTGACTCTTGCGCAAGTCAAACATTTGCTGACATATGTTGCTATGTGGGCCTTCATGCCAGGCCACCAGTATGTAGTCCTCAAGTCATGGTACATCTTATCCGAGCCAGGATGTACTGAGTAACGGGACTTATGGGCTTCGTCCATCACGAGTTCACGTAAACCTCCATAGAGTGGAACCCAAATACGCCCTGTTACATAGTAAGCGCCATCTTCTTTTTGTTCTAATCGCTGTCTCGATCCTCGCAGGGACTCATCCCTGATGTTTTCCGGTTTCAATGCTTCGACTTGAGCATTTCGAATCTGAGTAGGGAGGTTAGACTGGATGGTAAGTTGCAATGCTCGCACGCGCTTTGGTGTAGTGTCCTTTCGGCTGAGGGCGTCTGCCACGACATTGGCTTTGCCCGGATGGTACTTGATGGCGCATTCGTAATCATTCAAGAGTTCAACCCATCGACGTTGTCGCATGTTTAATTCCTTCTACCTAAAGATATGTTAAGACTCCTGTGATCGGTGTAAACAGTGCACTTGGTACCGTACAGGTAATGTCTCCATATCTTAAGAGCAAAAATCACTGCTGATGCGTGTGTAGTGTAATATAATTTTAGATATATTTTTAAGCCCTTTTTACACTTTTAGCCAAGTTTTAAATTTATAAAACACGATATTTACTAACACTAGACACACATATGGGCAAGTGCACCCATCGTGGACGTAGTATAGTGTTGGTAAGATACCGAGGTCGTCCAAGGACACAAGAGCTTTTAATACCGGTTTATCCTCAACGTCTAATCAAATCAAAAAGTTAGAAAAATGTTTTAAACTAAGAAAGATAAAAACTAACTAAATGCTGAAAAATAAAATAAAATAAAAACAGATAGACAAGATGAATCACTTGGATCCGACACGTGTATTAGTATAACCTTTGATTATTTTCGCACTTTTGCACTTGTTTAAGAGATTATCTTAGTTATTGTAGTAGGCCCCTTTTTCGGAGGTGACGTTACCCTCAACCCAGTAGTTTGAGTCAGCAAGGATACAATCCTAAAGGGTTGGATTATTGAAAGATAATGAATTAAGTTATTAATGCAAATTATGGTAGGCCCCGCTTTTGGCGGTGACGTTACCCTCGGCTAAGTAGTCTGAGTCAGCAGGGATACAGTCCTAAATAGCCGGGTTATAGTATTAATAGTAGTTAGCTTATGAGGGGGTCAAAGAGTTTGGATCCCCGCCATCCAATACCTATGGGCATTGAAGGAGATCCTACTAAATTTGACCCAGGTCCCAAGCAGGATGTGACAACTCGAAATTTAGAACCTTTCGTTGTAACTTGCTTGTACGTTATGTGACTAGTTAAAAATGATAACGTGAACCTTTTTATGTGATAAGTGCTTTGTATATGTGTACGTGTTATATGTGAACCGAGAACCCGACACGAAACAACAAAGAACCCGACTCGAGACCATGAGGTCTCGAGTGGACTTGGGCCGAGAACCTTTGGCCGGTTGGGCCTTTGGGCCGTGAACCCCACTCGAAACCCACTAAGGGTGCACACTTGGAACTTGACTATATATATACCATACATTAGTTAGTTTTGCCATTTGTTGAACATTATACAACACACACTCTCCTACTTCTCTCTCTAAACCTAAGAACACAAACACTTCATCATTCTTGGATCTTTGGACTTGGATCGGCTCACACACACACACCCGGTTGGAAGTTTTACACACACCCTCGAAACCCATTAACCGGTTAGTGTTTTTAAAGATTATGGTTGAATGCTTAGTGTTAATATGTTCATGTTATGTTTGTATGATGAGATTATGTGATAATATGGTAGTTAACTTAGTTATGCATGATGTTTTGAAAAGAAATCGGTTCATGAATGTTCTTGTTATGTGTGGAACTATGCATAAATGCTTAATGTAAAAATGGGTTCATTGTATGTTAAAAGGTGAATGATGATATTGGTTGCACTTGGATTTGGATCCGAAAAGTTGGGTGTTTATACTAAACAAATCGGCTAATGAACATGTTTGTCATATAGGATGCATGATAGTAAATTGTATTTTGATTGTTGTTCATAGTGTTGGTTGAATAAGTGATTAATATGTTATGAACTTGATGAACACATGTTTGAATATGTGAAGAACACTTTGAATGATAGTTGAAGATAGAAAACCCTTGTGATTTGATCCATCTTTGACCAATAACCTGATTAGGAAAACTGTTAGTGGAATGCTATTGGTTATTTCCGGATTTGGGCCTGATTATATTGTACCACTAATCTGACTACATCTGCATCAACACGTGAACTTGAAAACGACTGCTACCGACTCGCAATCACGCAGTTGCGACTCGCAACCACAGCGTGATGACTCGAGACCACGCGGTTGCGACTCGCAACCATAGCAGGACAAGCCGAAACCACAGGTTACGAGTCCCGTTGCGACTCGAGACCTTAGCATGATGAACCGAGACTACGGTTGCGACACCGGTTGCGACTCGCAACCATCCATGATCAACACACACAGCATGACTCGAGACCATGCTTGCGAGTCCGGTTGCGACTCGAGACCATACTTTTGGGCCTTAGTTAATGGGCCAGACTGATGGGCTCCTGTGTTAACTGCTTTTACGTGCTTGGGCCTAAGTAGTTGGGCTGAACTTGTGAACCGTATGTGTTACTGTTGACTATTAACTGTTACTGCTAAACGTGCTTGCCAAACGTGTTGAACATTTGTGCACTACTTGGTTCGAATCTGATTATACGTGATATCCGTGTTAGGACGTTATTGACTACTTGCGACTTGATTGACATTCTGTGATTAACTGCCGAGCAAACCGAGGTGAGTTCACACCCTTTACAAAGCATGGGATTCCCTGGGTTGGGAACGGGGTTAAGGAACGTGGTTCCTCGTCTACCTTGGGTAGAACGTCAGTGGTTCAGGAATGTGATTCCTCGTCCGGATGGACGGATAAACGTACTAGACTAAAACTCTATCACGAAGTCCCTCCTTTTTGTATCGACTAATCGCCGGGCCAATGGCGAGCGGGTCATTAGTTAGATAGCGCTATTTAGGTCTGACAAGCCTCACACCGTGCCGCAGAGGACGGGCGTGAACTAATGGATCTGGGGCACGTCAATGATGATAGACATTGATGTTTTCAGGGCACATAAACATGACTACAGTCAGCAATCGATACGGTAACGAGTCTAGTATACACATGGGGTAGCCCCCACGGCTGGAGAGCCAGATGATGTACATGGGGTAGCCCCCACGGCCGAAATGCCTGATAACTACATGGGGTAGCCCCCACGGCCGGAGTGCCGGAGTAACTGGGAACGAACTGGTCACGTTTTTAAAACTATGGGGTAACCCCCACGGCAGGATGCCAGATAAAGTAAACTGTTTTCGAAACAACTAAAACGAACGCCCACCCGTGAACTCACTCAACTAGTTGTTGACTCGTTACTACATGCTTTGCAGGACCATAGGTACTCAGTGGGAGCTTGCATGGAGGAGGATCGTTGTGGGACAGGGATTGCTACAAGACTATGTTAAACTTGAAACTTTTGGAACTTATGTTACAACTTTAAACTTATGCTTCCGCTTACAACTTAAACTTATTTGTTTTGGAACACCAATCGTAGTGGTTAAACTTTTATAATTACTTATATGCTTGTTCAGTATGATTGGTGGCTGGATCCTGGTCAGTCACGCCTCCAAGCGGTAGTACTCCGCAGGTGGGATTTTGGGGGTGTGACAGATTGGTATCAGAGCCATTGGTTATAGTGAACTTGGTTTTAATAAAGGAGAAACGTTTTTGTTAAAACCAGACTATAACCGGAACAGTGCTCAACGGTCCACAACGACACTTCGCTCCTCATGCAAGGCTCGACGTTCTAGGTAATATGATGTATGTATATTGCCTACTTGTTAGTTGCGTAGTACATTGCTCATGGTATGCTTGACTAGTATAACTACTGTTGTTTGAACACATGCGTACTTACTCTGTCCTACTATCGTGCTTTCGCGAACCTCTCTCACACGTATTGCTTTTGTTATGAAGAACCATGTCTGGACGCGTTAACATGACACAAGCCCAGTTGACGGCTTTGATCAACGAGCGAGTTGCCGCAGCGCTCGCAGCTGCACACGCAGGAGGTATATCCTGCAGTCCGAAATTGTTCTAGGATCATTTGGATCCTACTCTCGTGAACCAACCTTTGTGTTAAACTCTGTCTTTTCTTTCACCTACCTTAGGTCAGTATGCTCAGGCACCGGTGTGCACTTTTAAGACCTTTATGGACTGTCGACCCACTACTTTTAGCGGCACTGAAGGAGCAGTAGGTCTCCTACACTGGTTTGAGAAACTGGAGTCTGTGTTCGAAATGTGTGAATGCCCTGAAGCGCGCAGGGTGAAGTATGCTACTGGTACTCTCGAGGGTTTGGCTCTCACGTGGTGGAATGCTCAAGTGCAGATGTTAGGGTTGGTTGCTGCCAACGCCACCCCATGGGAAACTTTCAAGGAAATGATCAGGGAAGAATACTGCAGTCGTGACGACATTCACAAACTGGAAGATGAGTTCTACAATCTCAAGATGTCGGGGTCGGAGATTGAGGCATACACTAAGAGATCGCATGAGCTTGCCTTGTTGTGTCCTACTATGGTGGATCCTCCCTACAAGCGAATTGAACTCTATCTCAAGGGCTTGGTGCCAGAGATCCAAAGTCATGTGACTTCAGCGAACTTGACTACTATCCAGCAGGTTGTACAGTTGGCTCACCGTCTCACTGACCAAGCGGTGGAGCAGAACAAGTTACCGAAGCGCATAGGTGCTGCAACTACTTCTGGTGCTTCTAGTGGGGATAAACGGAAATGGGATGGAACTTCAAGCAGGGGTTCAACTTCGGTGTAAACTCAGTCTCAGCAGAGAAAGACGGACGATCACAAGAGCCCCAGTCAGCAATCGTCTGGTGGTCAAAGTCATGGTGGGTACAAAGGAAATCACCCCAAGTGCAATCGTTGTAGCCTACACCACAGTGGGCCATGCACCAGGGGCAACTGTCATCGGTGCAACAAGCCTGGTCATGTTGCAAAGGATTGCAGGAGCGCATACCCCGCCAATCAGAATCGTCAGCAACCTCAGCAGAACCAGCGACAGCAGCAGGGTAACAACAAAGGGTGCTTTCAGTGTGGAGCTGAAGGTCACTTCAAGAAAGATTGTCCCCAACTGAACCAGAACAACAACAACAATCAGGGGAATGGTAACAATGGGAACAACAACAACAATGGTGCTAGGGGACGTGTGTTCGTGATTGGTCAAGGTGAAGCGAGGAATGATCCCAACGTGGTGACGGGTAAGTTCCTTCTCGACGACTTTTATGTTACAGTCTTATTTGATTCGGGTGCCGATACTAGCTATGTGTCACTAGAAGTTAGTAAGATGCTTAAGCGTATTCCTACACCCCTGGGCGACAAGCACACTGTAGAACTAGCTAATGGTAAGAGTTTGGAAGCCTCTCACGTAGTCAAGGGTTGCCAGCTTATTCTCGATAACCAGACCTTCTCTATTGATCTTATTCCTATTGTCTTGGGTAGTTTCGACGTTGTCATTGGGATGGATTGGTTATCCCAACACCGAGCAGAGATTCTTTGCAACGAGAAGATCGTTCGTATTCCTAGTTTAGGTAGTGATCCTCTCATGATTCGAGGCGACAAGAGAAGTGCTGTTGAGAACATCATCTCTCTTCTTAAGGCCCAGAAATGCTTACGAAAGGGCCACACTGCGATTTTGGCTCTAGTTACTGATACCACAGAGAAGGAGAAGAAGCTAGAAGATTATCCAGTTGTACGCGACTATCCTGAGGTATTCCCTGAGGAATTACCTGGTCTTCCGCCCCATCGCCAAGTCGAGTTTCAGATTGATCTAGCTCCTGGAGCCGCGCCTGTAGCCCGTGCACCTTATCGTTTAGCGCCATCAGAATTGGAAGAACTCTCCACGCAACTACAAGAACTCTTAGATAAAGGTTTTATTCGTCCTAGCTCATCGCCTTGGGGAGCTCCAGTGTTATTTGTGAAGAAGAAGGATGGTACCTTCAGAATGTGTATCGACTATCGCGAGCTCAACAAAGTGACTGTGAAGAATCGTTATCCTCTACCGCGTATTGACGACTTGTTCGACCAGTTGCAGGGGTCGAGTTACTACTCAAAGATCGATCTGAGATCGGGATATCACCAGTTGAGAGTTCGGGAAGAGGATGTCTCTAAAACGGCCTTTAGGACTCGATATGGGCACTATGAGTTTTTGGTCATGCCGTTTGGGCTGACGAACGCACCGGCAGTTTTTATGGATTTGATGAATCGAGTGTGCAAACCGTATCTGGACAAGTTTGTTATAGTCTTCATCGACGACATCCTGATCTATTCTAAGAGCAAAGAAGAGCACGAACAACATCTACGACTTATTTTGGAACTCCTTCGGAAGGAACAGCTTTACGCAAAATTCTCGAAATGCGACTTCTGGCTTCGTGAAGTCCATTTCCTAGGGCATGTGGTGAACAAGGATGGGATTCACGTTGATCCATCCAAAGTGGAATCTATTAAGAACTGGCCTGCGCCTCGCACACCAAAGGAAATTCGCCAATTTTTGGGATTGGCAGGTTATTACAGGAGATTCATTAAGGATTTTTCTAAGATCGCGCAGCCCCTCACGTTGTTAACACAGAAAGGCGTTGTTTATCATTGGGGAAATGCACAAGAGTTAGCTTTTCAGCATCTAAAGGATAGACTTTGTAGTGCACCTATCCTTTCACTGCCAGAGGGCACAGAAGATTTTGTGGTTTACTGTGATGCATCAATTCAAGGTCTTGGTTGTGTATTGATGCAACGAGATAAAGTCATAGCTTACGCCTCACGACAACTTAAAGTTCACGAGAAGAACTACACTACGCATGATTTAGAGCTGGGAGCTGTTGTTTTTGCACTTAAGTTATGGCGGCATTACCTGTACGGAACCAAGTGCGCCATCTACACCGACCACAGAAGTTTAGAACACATATTCAAGCAGAAGGAACTGAATATGCGGCAGCGACGATGGGTCGAGCTGCTGAATGACTACGAGTGCTCTATCAGGTATCACCCGGGCAAGGCCAACGTAGTGGCGGACGCCCTCAGTCGAAAGGACACTACGCCTAAGCGTGTAAGAGCTTTACAACTCACGATACATTCTAGTCTACCTTCGCAAATACGAGCTGCTCAGATAGAAGCACTGAAACCAGAAAACGTTAGAGCTGAAGCTCTACGCGGGTCAAGGCAACGCTTAGAACAGAAGGAAGACGGTGCTTATTATGTAACAGGACGCATTTGGGTCCCGCACTATGGCGATTTACGAGAACTTGTGATGGATGAAGCGCACAAATCTCGCTACTCGGTACACCCTGGTTCGGACAAGATGTACCACGATATCAAAACTACGTATTGGTGGCCTAGCATGAAGGCCCACATAGCAACCTACGTCAGCAAGTGTTTGACTTGTGCGCGAGTCAAGACAGAATATCAGAAACCTTCAGGCCTACTTCAGCAACCAGAGATACCACAATGGAAATGGGAGCAAATTTCCATGGATTTCGTTACTGGCTTACCTAGATCACAGCGCGGAAACGATACTATCTGGGTGATCGTGGATCGACTCACAAAATCCGCACACTTCTTGGCAATCAAAGAAACAGATAAATTCTCCACTCTAGCGGAAATATACCTCAAGGAAGTTGTTTCGAGGCACGGGGTGCCCACTTCTATTATCTCTGATCGAGATGCACGTTTTACTTCGGAACTGTGGCAGGCAATGCACAAGTCTTTTGGCTCACGTTTAGATATGAGCACAGCGTATCACCCACAGACGGACGGGCAGTCCGAGCGAACTATTCAGACATTAGAAGACATGCTTCGCGCTTGTGTAATCGACTTTGGCAACAGCTGGGAAAGGCATCTGCCACTCGTGGAATTCTCGTATAATAACAGCTACCACACCAGCATTAAAGCTGCTCCGTTTGAGGCATTGTACGGACGTAAATGCCGGTCACCCCTCTGTTGGGCAGAAGTGGGGGATAGTCAAATCACTGGTCCAGAACATGTGGTAGACACTACTGAGCGGATTGCTCAAATACGACAACGCATGGCGGCGGCTCGTGACCGTCAGAAGGCCTACGCCGATAAGGGCAGGAAACCACTTGAGCTCCAGGTTGGGGAGCGGGTGTTACTCAAAGTCTCACCCTGGAAGGGTGTGGTTCGTTTTGGTAAACGCGGCAAACTTAACCCACGATACGTTGGACCTTTCGAAATCCTTGAGAAAATAGGCAAGGTGGCCTACAGACTGAAATTACCAGCAGAACTCGGTGCAGTTCACAACGTTTTCCATGTGTCGAATCTGAAGAAGTGTCTGTCAGATGAGACGCACGTAGTTCCTCTGAAGGAACTTACGATCGACGAACAGTTGAAATTCGTCGAAGAACCTGTCGAAATCACGGACCGGGATGTTAAGGTCCTCAAGAGCACTAGAATACCTCTTGTTCGAGTTCGTTGGAACTCACGTCGCGGCCCAGAGTTTACCTGGGAGCGCGAAGATCGGATGAAACACAAGTATCCCCAACTGTTTGAGAACAGTACAAACGCTACCGAGGCTGAAGCTACGGAAATTTCGGGACGAAATTCCAGATCAACGGGGGGTGGATGTGACACCCCAGGATAACCGGGAAAACCTTGCAACCTAACTAGCTTCCTCAGTGAGTGCCATCAAATTTCGGGACGAAATTTCTTTCAACTTGGGGATGATGTGACAACTCGAAATTTAGAACCTTTCGTTGTAACTTGCTTGTACGTTATGTGACTAGTTAAAAATGATAACGTGAACCTTTTTATGTGATAAGTGCTTTGTATATGTGTACGTGTTATATGTGAACCGAGAACCCGACACGAAACAACAAAGAACCCGACTCGAGACCATGAGGTCTCGAGTGGACTTGGGCCGAGAACCTTTGGCCGGTTGGGCCTTTGGGCCGTGAACCCCACTCGAAACCCACTAAGGGTGCACACTTGGAACTTGACTATATATATACCATACATTAGTTAGTTTTGCCATTTGTTGAACATTATACAACACACACTCTCCTACTTCTCTCTCTAAACCTAAGAACACAAACACTTCATCATTCTTGGATCTTTGGACTTGGATCGGCTCACACACACACACCCGGTTGGAAGTTTTACACACACCCTCGAAACCCATTAACCGGTTAGTGTTTTTAAAGATTATGGTTGAATGCTTAGTGTTAATATGTTCATGTTATGTTTGTATGATGAGATTATGTGATAATATGGTAGTTAACTTAGTTATGCATGATGTTTTGAAAAGAAATCGGTTCATGAATGTTCTTGTTATGTGTGGAACTATGCATAAATGCTTAATGTAAAAATGGGTTCATTGTATGTTAAAAGGTGAATGATGATATTGGTTGCACTTGGATTTGGATCCGAAAAGTTGGGTGTTTATACTAAACAAATCGGCTAATGAACATGTTTGTCATATAGGATGCATGATAGTAAATTGTATTTTGATTGTTGTTCATAGTGTTGGTTGAATAAGTGATTAATATGTTATGAACTTGATGAACACATGTTTGAATATGTGAAGAACACTTTGAATGATAGTTGAAGATAGAAAACCCTTGTGATTTGATCCATCTTTGACCAATAACCTGATTAGGAAAACTGTTAGTGGAATGCTATTGGTTATTTCCGGATTTGGGCCTGATTATATTGTACCACTAATCTGACTACATCTGCATCAACACGTGAACTTGAAAACGACTGCTACCGACTCGCAATCACGCAGTTGCGACTCGCAACCACAGCGTGATGACTCGAGACCACGCGGTTGCGACTCGCAACCATAGCAGGACAAGCCGAAACCACAGGTTACGAGTCCCGTTGCGACTCGAGACCTTAGCATGATGAACCGAGACTACGGTTGCGACACCGGTTGCGACTCGCAACCATCCATGATCAACACACACAGCATGACTCGAGACCATGCTTGCGAGTCCGGTTGCGACTCGAGACCATACTTTTGGGCCTTAGTTAATGGGCCAGACTGATGGGCTCCTGTGTTAACTGCTTTTACGTGCTTGGGCCTAAGTAGTTGGGCTGAACTTGTGAACCGTATGTGTTACTGTTGACTATTAACTGTTACTGCTAAACGTGCTTGCCAAACGTGTTGAACATTTGTGCACTACTTGGTTCGAATCTGATTATACGTGATATCCGTGTTAGGACGTTATTGACTACTTGCGACTTGATTGACATTCTGTGATTAACTGCCGAGCAAACCGAGGTGAGTTCACACCCTTTACAAAGCATGGGATTCCCTGGGTTGGGAACGGGGTTAAGGAACGTGGTTCCTCGTCTACCTTGGGTAGAACGTCAGTGGTTCAGGAATGTGATTCCTCGTCCGGATGGACGGATAAACGTACTAGACTAAAACTCTATCACGAAGTCCCTCCTTTTTGTATCGACTAATCGCCGGGCCAATGGCGAGCGGGTCATTAGTTAGATAGCGCTATTTAGGTCTGACAAGCCTCACACCGTGCCGCAGAGGACGGGCGTGAACTAATGGATCTGGGGCACGTCAATGATGATAGACATTGATGTTTTCAGGGCACATAAACATGACTACAGTCAGCAATCGATACGGTAACGAGTCTAGTATACACATGGGGTAGCCCCCACGGCTGGAGAGCCAGATGATGTACATGGGGTAGCCCCCACGGCCGAAATGCCTGATAACTACATGGGGTAGCCCCCACGGCCGGAGTGCCGGAGTAACTGGGAACGAACTGGTCACGTTTTTAAAACTATGGGGTAACCCCCACGGCAGGATGCCAGATAAAGTAAACTGTTTTCGAAACAACTAAAACGAACGCCCACCCGTGAACTCACTCAACTAGTTGTTGACTCGTTACTACATGCTTTGCAGGACCATAGGTACTCAGTGGGAGCTTGCATGGAGGAGGATCGTTGTGGGACAGGGATTGCTACAAGACTATGTTAAACTTGAAACTTTTGGAACTTATGTTACAACTTTAAACTTATGCTTCCGCTTACAACTTAAACTTATTTGTTTTGGAACACCAATCGTAGTGGTTAAACTTTTATAATTACTTATATGCTTGTTCAGTATGATTGGTGGCTGGATCCTGGTCAGTCACGCCTCCAAGCGGTAGTACTCCGCAGGTGGGATTTTGGGGGTGTGACACAGGACCTCTAAACGCTGAACAAGGGCAAGACCTTTACCAAACCGTTCCCTTAACCCCCGACCAGGTAGCCAACATACCTCCATATAGACCGTGGAGATATGAATGGTGAAAATCTTTTATTTTATATAGACAGTAAAATAATGCCAAGACACCACGGACAAACGATAAGGAAAGATCACCTTCAACATAAGTAACTAGTTATTAAAGTCATTAATACAAAACCAAATAAAAAGTGCAAAAGATTAAAAATAAAAAGTATTATACTAAACACTGGTCTTCACCAAGTGATGTAAGAGACTTAGGCAAACATGGCCTTGATTGTCAAGAACTCTTACGATCAATCTTGGATCCCGAGACGACTCACACACTCTATGATGGACAATGGATGATGGTGGTGGATGATGGTGTTATGGTGGTGGTGGGTGGTGGATGAAGTGTGAGAGAGGTGGTGTGCCAAGGGATGAGTTGAAATGAAGCCAAGCACTCCTATTTATAGGCTGAACAGAAGCCTGGGCACGGCCCCGTGTCCGCTGGACACGCCCCCGTGTCCGCTGGACACGCCCCCGTGTCCGCTGGACACGCCCCCGTGCCCGTCTGACACTCTCTCTCTTCATTAATTGTAATTCAGAATTACAATAAATGCACCTGCAGCACTCTGACCACGCCCCCGTGTCCGCTGGGCACGGCCCCGTGGTGGGCAATAGAAGCTTCTATAACTTTGTCTTTTCTGACCATCCTGAACACGGCCCCGTGTTGAGCTGGACACACCCCGTGTCCGCTGGACACTGCCCCGTGTTCAGCTGGGCACAGCCCCATGCTCAGCTGGGCACAGCCCCATGCTCAGCTTTCTTCTTGTTTTTGCTTTGAGAGATGCTGTCTAGGAGTCGGGCATGCCACGTTTCTTCCTTTTCTTTGTATTTATGTTGGATTTGGCTGCATTTTTGCTTCTTTTGTTCATTTAAGCTCTTTTAACCCTGAAAATACAAAAGGAAGACAAAAGCACACTTTTTCCAACATTAGTACTTAAAAAGGGTTGGTTTTATGCCTCATTTGATGTAATTTATATGTTGCATTTTACACACATCAAATACCCCCACACTTGAATCTTTGCTTGTCCTCAAGCAAAACTCTTTAATATGTGGCTTACACTCCCAAATGGAATGGGTAGAAGAGAAGGTTTTGGTCTTGTCTTGAGTGTCGGGAATCCAAGATCTTTATTAGGTTTTATTTTTATACTATTTACAATCCTATTCGTTGTGATTTATTTAGAACGTTTCATAAGACAAATTACTTATTTGGGCATAACATGCCTTTTTAAAATTTCATTTATATACAAGTTCACATACCTCACGGGGGATCACTCAACACTCGGCCGAAGGTGTATTTTTAGTGAATCACTCGAGAGCGGCATGGAACTTATTCCTACCATAAGCTTGCCAAGCAATCAATCCTCCTCCTTTTTAACTTTATACCTTTGTAAATATCAAGAGGACTTTTTGGGTGAAGGGTTAGGCTTGGGCTAAAGGTGGGTGGTTGGGTTAGTGGTTAGTAAAAGGGCGAAAAGCGTAAAAAGCGTCGGTTTTCGTAAAACACTTTGTTTTTTTTTTTCTTTTTTTTTTTCTTCACTTTTTTTTTCTAATGAAGTATTTTTCAAACAAGGTTTCTTTTGATGAGCTTGTTTGTTTATTGCTAACTTCATCTCTTTTTTTTTTTCTTTTTTTTTTTTTTTTTTTTTGTGTCACAAGAAAACCGAGCTTTGTTACTAAAATAAAGGGTTTAAAATGAAAAAGGTTTTGGTGGGTAAAGGGTGTTTGTTTTGGGGAAAGAAACGAAAAGGTTTAGGCTCAAAGGGGTTAACTAGGGGGGTTTTGGGTAGGTGGTAAAAAGAAAAGAAAAATAATGGTGTAGAAATAAAAAAGGGGTTAGTCCTAATGCCTCTATCATTTACTTACTCGGGTTTAAGTTGGTAAGGACCGGGAATGTATCGTCGTGGCAAGTTCTAGAGTCGTAAGAAACCAAGCGGCTATTCACACAAGAAACGAAAAATGAGCATTTAGTTTAAAGATGTATATTTGTATGCTCAATAAAGGCTCAAAACTCACTTTTGTGGGAATGGGTTTTTAATGTGTTCAAGTATATATAATCAAATTTTAACTAAGCTTGTCATGCCGTTTCATAATCTTCTTATTTGGTTCTTTTTATCACGACGCTATCGGTTGTAAATTTATAAAAATGTAACCTTTTTAGAACTTGTTATTCCCAAATTAAACCAAGACAAGTAAAAAAATGAAAAGTTTTTGAAAAAATTTGGGGTGATTAGCGGTTCCAATAGAGTTTTGTGTAAGGCTTGTTATTAGGACTTGCAAAACTCAAGGTTTTAGCATCCCCCCACACTTAAATTACACATTGTCCTCAATGTGTCCCAAAAATAAGTTTTTCGGTTGATTAAAATGTGTAAAAGTGGGTTAAAAACAAGATTTTATGGTACTGTGTAGCTGAACACGGGGTGGTGTTGGCTGAACACGGCCCCATGTCCAGACTGCCAGTACCAAAAGTAAACAGAAGGCTGGGCACGGGGGCGTGTTCAGTGAGCACGGTCCCGTGTCCAGGTACCTGAACTGGGCATTTCTGCAGATTTTTGGGCACGGGGGCGTGTTGGGTGAGCACGGCCCCGTGCTGAACTTGCAGTAATGAAGAAAAATTGTTGAGAGGCTCTGTTTTTGCGCATGGGGTGTTGGTTCAAGCTTCCCTTAGTATCCTTCACCATCCCGAGTGTGTTTTATTCCTGCAAATTAAAGCTAAACTAGAAAGCATAAAAGTTAAACTAATCTAAAACTAAGGATAGTTCCGCGGAATGCCTCCGTGGTGCGCCACGTTTATAAAGGTCCTTGGCTAGACCCTCCTTATCGGGTGGTTCAGGCTCATCTTCAATTGGGGGGTCATTATTGCCAAAAGGATATTTCATTGAGCGCTCAAGATCTATGCTCCTTTTGAATGCCCCTAATTGAAGAGGTAGATTTTTGAATTTCCGGTTTTTCAAAGCTCTATGAGTTTGTACAAAAGGTTTTCCCAAGACTAAGGGGGCGTCATCTAAGATGACGAAGTCGGTTGGGATTACCATTTGATTTGTTTGAACCAAAATATCTTCGACTACACCGATTGATTTCATTACTTTTCGGTCGGATAGAAAAATGGGTATTTGAAGTGGAGTAAAATCACTAATACTTAACTTTTCAAAAATGTAGTTGGGCATTATGTTAACACAAAGATCTTTATCAATAGTGACATTACTAATAAACGAATTTTGAAAGAAACATGGAACCGGTGTGATGTTAATTTCAAAAGGATCTTCTTTTATTAGCGAGGTTTGATCATTAGTTAACTTAACACTTACCATTTCTTTGATTTTAGCACTAGTGTTTAACTCTTTTAAAAACTTGGCGTGAGGGGTTATTAAACAATGGTTTTCGAAAGTAGGTGACAAGAGAATAATTTCATCTAAATTAGACTCTTCTTGAATTTTAACATTATCGGACTCACCATTTTCGTTGTTTAACTCATGCGTCTGTTTTTCACTTTCTTGTTCTTCCATTTTTACATTTTTAACTATCTCTACGTTATTATTACTTTTTAACTCTTCTCTCGCGCGGGATTCCTCTTCCCTTGCGCGAGATTCTTTTATGCAACGCTCGATAGTTTTAATGTGTTCTAATATCCTATTGGTCACTTCGGTGAGATTGAAAGAATTTGGATCCTCAAAGCTTGAATCCGGTTGTTCGATCCTTGGTTCCTCATAGTACTCATATGAAGTAGATGGTTCACACCATTGTTCTTCATTGTAAGTATATGATGGATAAGGGTCGAAACTTTGTTCTTCATAGTACTCATATGAGGTGGGTTGTTCACGCCATGTTTCCTCATAATAAGAGTATGAAGGTGGTGACTCATATGTTGAATCTTCAAAGTATGAGTATGAAGGCTCATACCTTGGTTCATCAAAATATGAGTACGAGGAAGGAGGTTCATACCTTTGGTCTTCATAGGATGTGTATGAAGTTGATGGCTCGTACCTGGGCTCCTCATAATGGTTGTATGAATTGGATGGTTGATATGAGTTATTATATTGAACCGAGCGTGCGTTACGACAATTAGTGCAATAATTACCCCTATAATCATCCTCATCATAGGTGTAGTTGCAACCTCTTGAGTATTGATCCATAAGAATCACTCAACAGATCACAACTGAGTCTCGGGACCAGAAAACAAAAATAAAGACGGAAACAGAAGCTGGACACGGCCCCGTGTTGAGTGAACACGGCCCCGTGTTCAGGGTCTGTATCTGGGCGTTTTAATTAAAGTTACTGGTCACGTTGAACACGGGGGCGTGTTGAGTGAACACGGCCCCGTGGTCAGACTCTGTATCTGGGTATTTACTCTAAAAATATGCAGCACGGGGGCGTGTTCAGCGAGCACGGCCCCGTGTTCAAGCTACTGTAAATGCAAAACTAAGCTAAAATGCAGAAAAAAATGCGCGCGTTTTAAAAAACTGATTAGGCCGTCGATTTTAAACTTTCTTAAAATCCTTGTGTCCCCGGCAGCGGCGCCAAAAACTTGATGCGTGTGTAGTGTAATATAATTTTAGATATATTTTTAAGCCCTTTTTACACTTTTAGCCAAGTTTTAAATTTATAAAACACGATATTTACTAACACTAGACACACATATGGGCAAGTGCACCCATCGTGGACGTAGTATAGTGTTGGTAAGATACCGAGGTCGTCCAAGGACACAAGAGCTTTTAATACCGGTTTATCCTCAACGTCTAATCAAATCAAAAAGTTAGAAAAATGTTTTAAACTAAGAAAGATAAAAACTAACTAAATGCTGAAAAATAAAATAAAATAAAAACAGATAGACAAGATGAATCACTTGGATCCGACACGTGTATTAGTATAACCTTTGATTATTTTCGCACTTTTGCACTTGTTTAAGAGATTATCTTAGTTATTGTAGTAGGCCCCTTTTTCGGAGGTGACGTTACCCTCAACCCAGTAGTTTGAGTCAGCAAGGATACAATCCTAAAGGGTTGGATTATTGAAAGATAATGAATTAAGTTATTAATGCAAATTATGGTAGGCCCCGCTTTTGGCGGTGACGTTACCCTCGGCTAAGTAGTCTGAGTCAGCAGGGATACAGTCCTAAATAGCCGGGTTATAGTATTAATAGTAGTTAGCTTATGAGGGGGTCAAAGAGTTTGGATCCCCGCCATCCAATACCTATGGGCATTGAAGGAGATCCTACTAAATTTGACCCAGGTCCCAAGCAGGACCTCTAAACGCTGAACAAGGGCAAGACCTTTACCAAACCGTTCCCTTAACCCCCGACCAGGTAGCCAACATACCTCCATATAGACCGTGGAGATATGAATGGTGAAAATCTTTTATTTTATATAGACAGTAAAATAATGCCAAGACACCACGGACAAACGATAAGGAAAGATCACCTTCAACATAAGTAACTAGTTATTAAAGTCATTAATACAAAACCAAATAAAAAGTGCAAAAGATTAAAAATAAAAAGTATTATACTAAACACTGGTCTTCACCAAGTGATGTAAGAGACTTAGGCAAACATGGCCTTGATTGTCAAGAACTCTTACGATCAATCTTGGATCCCGAGACGACTCACACACTCTATGATGGACAATGGATGATGGTGGTGGATGATGGTGTTATGGTGGTGGTGGGTGGTGGATGAAGTGTGAGAGAGGTGGTGTGCCAAGGGATGAGTTGAAATGAAGCCAAGCACTCCTATTTATAGGCTGAACAGAAGCCTGGGCACGGCCCCGTGTCCGCTGGACACGCCCCCGTGTCCGCTGGACACGCCCCCGTGTCCGCTGGACACGCCCCCGTGCCCGTCTGACACTCTCTCTCTTCATTAATTGTAATTCAGAATTACAATAAATGCACCTGCAGCACTCTGACCACGCCCCCGTGTCCGCTGGGCACGGCCCCGTGGTGGGCAATAGAAGCTTCTATAACTTTGTCTTTTCTGACCATCCTGAACACGGCCCCGTGTTGAGCTGGACACACCCCGTGTCCGCTGGACACTGCCCCGTGTTCAGCTGGGCACAGCCCCATGCTCAGCTGGGCACAGCCCCATGCTCAGCTTTCTTCTTGTTTTTGCTTTGAGAGATGCTGTCTAGGAGTCGGGCATGCCACGTTTCTTCCTTTTCTTTGTATTTATGTTGGATTTGGCTGCATTTTTGCTTCTTTTGTTCATTTAAGCTCTTTTAACCCTGAAAATACAAAAGGAAGACAAAAGCACACTTTTTCCAACATTAGTACTTAAAAAGGGTTGGTTTTATGCCTCATTTGATGTAATTTATATGTTGCATTTTACACACATCAACTGCTCCCAGTTCCAAGTCGTGCGTAGTGTAGTTTCTTTCGTGCGTCTTAAGTTGTCGAGAAGCGTAGGCAATAACTTTCTCGCGTTGCATCAATACGCAACCGAGCCCATGGATAGACGCATCGCAGTAAACCACAAAGTCGTCAGTGCCTTCAGGCAACGAGAGAATAGGAGCACTACAAAGGTTATCCTTTAGCCTTTGAAAAGCGGATTCGTGAGCTTCATTCCACTTGTAAGCAATACCTTTCTGAGTGAGAGTCGTGAGGGGTTGAGCAATCTTTGAGAATTCCTTGATGAATCTGCGGTAGTATCCTGCCAATCCCAAGAATTGGCGAACTTTGGTTGGAGTCTTGGGCGTAGGCCAATTCTTTATCGAGTCGATCTTAGCGGGGTCGACGTGAATCCCGTCCTTATTGACCACGTGCCCAAGGAAATGAACCTCTCGAAGCCAGAAGTCACATTTCGAGAATTTGGCGTACAATTGTTCATTGCGTAAGAGTTCGAGGATAAGGCGTAGGTGTTGTTCATGCTCTTCTTGACTTTTCGAGTAGATCAGGATGTCGTCGATAAACACAATCACGAATTTGTCGAGGTAAGGCTTGCACACTCGGTTCATGAGATCCATAAAAACCGCAGGTGCGTTAGTCATCCCGAAAGGCATGACGAGGAACTCGTAATGACCATAACGAGTCGTGAACGCAGTTTTGGAGATGTCTTCATTACGAACTCTCAGCTGATGATAACCTGATCGCATGTCAATCTTAGAATAGTAGCTCGATCCTTGCAACTGATCGAACAGGTCGTCGATGCGCGGGAGAGGGTAACGATTCTTGATGGTAACCTTGTTCAGCTCACGATAGTCGATGCACATTCGAAATGTGCCATCCTTCTTCTTCACGAAGAGTACTGGTGCTCCCCAGGGTGATGAACTAGGACGGATAAATCCTTTATCCAATAGTTCCTGTAATTGTGTAGAGAGTTCCTTCAGTTCTGCAGGGGCTAGTCGATAGGGCGCACGAGCTATGGGCGCTGCTCCGGGGGCTAGCTCGATTTGGAATTCGACCTGACGGTGGGGAGGGAGTCCAGGTAGTTCCTCAGGAAATACCTCGGGGTAGTCACGTACTACTGGAAAATCTTCAATCCTCTTTTCCTTTTCGTGTGTGTTGGTGACAAGTGCTAAGATAGCGGTGTGCCCTTTTTGTAAACACTTCTGGGCTTTTAGAAGCGAGATAATGCCTGTGACTTCTCCGCCTTTGTTACCTTGAACGATGAGGGGTTTGCCAAAACGGCGAGGAATACGAACTGCTTTCTCTTGACAGAGGATCTCAGCGCGATGTTTGGACAACCAATCCATACCGATGACGACGTCGAAGCTTCCAAGCTTGACAGGGAAAAGATCGATACTAAATGTCTGACCGGACAATTCTAGCTTGCAGTCGTGAATCGCGTGCGAGGCCTCGATGTTTCTACCATTGGCTATCTCGACAATGTGCTTAGAACTTAATAATGCAGGTGGGTGCTTAAGCTTCTTACTAATACGTAGGGATACATAACTAGCGTCGGCTCCAGAATCAAATAACACAGAAACATAACGATCATCAAGTAGGAACTTACCCGCGACGACGTTGGGGTCATTCCTTGCCTCTCCAGCTCCAATCACAAAAGCTCTTCCTCTCGCACCATTTCCCGCATTGTTGTTTTGATCATTGTTCCCAGCTCCCTGGTTGTTGTTGCAATTCTGGTTTAGTTCAGGGAAATCCTTTCGCATGTGCCCTGTTGCCCCACATTTGTAACATCCGCGGTTGTTTCCCTGCTGCTGTTGCTGTTGGGGTTGTTGTTGATTTTGCCTAGCCGGAAACTGACTCCTACAGTCCTTGGCTTCATGCCCCAACTTGTTGCATCGCTGGCACTGACCCTTGTTACATGCCCCATTGTGGTGCCTGTTACACTTGTTGCACTTAGGGTAGCTTCCCCGATAGCCACCCTGTTGCTGAGGGCCTTTGTTGTTTTCGGTTTTCCTTTGCTGGGCTGGGGCCTGAGTAGAGTTAGCATCCTTGCCCTGATTTCCATCCCACTTTCGTTTGCCATCACTAGAAGTTCCTTCCGTAACACTGATCCTCTTGGGCAACTTGCCCTCCTCCACAGCCTGGTTGGTGAGTTTGTGGGCAAGACGGACCACGGGCTGTATGGTATCGAGGTTGGCCGAGGTCACATGGCTCCGGATTTCTGGGACCAAGCCTTTGATGTACAATTCGATCCTTCGATACATGGGTCGGGACATGTTTGGGCAAAGTGCAGCGTAGTCGTTGGACAGCTTGGTGTAGGTCTCTATCTCTGACCCAACCATCTTGAGACCATAGTACTCGTCCTCGAGTTTGTGGATGTCATCCCTGTGACAATACTCTTCCTTGATCATATCCTTGAAATCTTCCCATGCAGTGGCATTAGCAGTCTCTAAACCAAGCATTTGGATTTGCGCTTTCCACCACGAAAGCGCGCTTCCCTCAAGAGTACCAGTGGCAAACTTTACCCAATTAGCAGGGGGACATTCGCAGACAGCAAAGACAGCTTCGACCTTCTCGATCCAATGCAGAAGACCTATGGCACCCTCAGTGCCATTGAAAGGAAGAGGCTTGCAATCCATGAAGGTCTTGAAAGTACAAACACGTGGTTGCACAGGCGCATGCTGACCTGTTGTGAGAAGTGATGCGAATAGGTTTAGAGGTGAAAAGACGATGCGGCGGTAGGATCTAAACAACCTAAAACAACGAGCTTACCTCCAGGGTGAGCTGCGAAAGCTGCAGCCACCGTGTTGATCAGGTTAGTGAACTGAGCCTGAGTCATGTTGACGTTTCCTCGTCCGCGTCCACTCATTGTCTTCATAACCAGAAAACATAGTATGAGTGTGATGTCGTAGTATAGCGAGAATGAGATAGAAGACGGGAGGCGCATCTATCTAATTAGGCAAACTAGTACGTATAGCAGAGTGGAAAGCATAAGACCAACAAGCAAGTAGACACGGGTCCGAGCTATGAGGTCAGATAAATCGAGTCTTGCACTTGGAGTGTAGTGTCGTCACGAGTCACGGGTTATAGTCTGGTTTTTTCTCAAAAAGATTTTTCCCCCCTTTTTTTAAAAAAAAAAACCGAGTTCACTATAACCAATGGCTCTGATACCAATCTGTCACACCCCCAAAATCCACCTGCGGAGTATCATCCGCTTGAGGGCGTGACTGACCAGGATCCAGCCACCAATTATACTGAGCATTGATTAATAGCAAAATTATTCACCAACCAAAGTAGTTAGTAAACATCACAGTTTAAGTTCGATAATCAGTTTAGATAAACAGCGGAAGCATAATCCAAATAGTTTTAAAGACAGGTTCATAGTTCAAGATAATTAAAACCCAACACGCGGGTTTTGACGACCACTACACGTTCCCAAGCTGCGAGCTCCTGAGTCACTGGTTACCTGCAAAGCATGCAGTAAGGTGTCAACAATAATGTTGAGCGAGTTCACTAGTTGTCCAGTTTTTAGTTACCAAAAACTTGTTTCACCAGTTAATTTATCCGTTTATACATGCCATGGGGAGCTACCCCAAAAGTAAGCGACTAAACTGTTTTTCCAATACCGAATACTAGGTAACCGTATGTTTCCGTAGAATGCCCCGATGTCAATGTTCTATCATCATTGACGGATGCCTGAGTCCATTAGTTCACTCCCGATCCCATACACGGGCACGGTGTGAGGTTGGTAAGACCTAAATAGCGCTATAACCTAATAACCCGTTCGCCTGGCCCCGGCGACTAATCGGTATTATGTAGTAGGGACTTGAGTGATAGAGTTTCGTTTAGTGCTGTTTGTTGCAATCCGTATAAACAGTAATTAACTAAAGGTTCCCAATAACATGGGAAGAAAAGTAAGTTGTATCCCTCATAAGGGGATAGCGTTGTTTTTAGTTCCGTTTCCCAAACCACCGGGAACGCATGCTTTAAGTTGTGAACTCACCTTGGGTTGCTCGGTAGATTATTTACTCGGTCAATCACGTTGGTCACCACGTCCTAGCATGGTTACCAATATAGGTCAAGTTTGGGGTACAGTAATCACGTATATCATACACGTATTAAACACATAGGATGCATACAATTATACATTGGGTTATTGGGCCGGCCCTAACATTTGCACAATCATACAGAATTTCAGCAACACATAGTCCAGTCAAACAGGTAGCCCAAACAAAACACATTGTGGCCCAATAACCAAAGTAGGCCGCCCAGTCGAGACAAGGCGGTCTCGACTCGAGAACGCACGGTCTCGAGTCGCAACCAGGAGATCTCGTGTTATCATGTTTTGGTCTCGAGTGGTGCCGGTTAGGAGTCGCAACCTCAGAGGCCTCGAGTCCAGTCTCGAGTCGAGATCATGAAGTCTCAAGTCGAGACCTTGCCGGTCTCGAGTCCCTGAAGTCCGTCTCGAGTTGTCATGAAGTGGTCTCGAGTCGTAACCGAGGTTCTCGACTCGCAACCCCGGATACGTGCACAAGAATCCTTCTAGAACCTGTCCAATTGTACTATCCAATAGAATTGCATAATCGTGATTTGGTGTACTATCCAATAAAACCACACAAACATGTTCCTTTGTCTGTTTTATTACCAAATCAGATCAAATAATAACAATTTGAAATGTTTTTGGTGGTCTTCAAGCTGTTCATCAAGCATATTCAACAATTCAGCTAACATATATTCCTTGGTTCAAAAACACATCTACAACACATAACATGAGATTTATGAACAGAATCATGTGACATATAAGACAATCATTAAACACAATATTTGCCCTATTTTATCATCATAAATCGGATGGTAACAATCATCATCAAACATTCTAAGCACAATAGTTCACATTTCATTCATCATTTAACCAATCAAGCAAATTAAACCCTTATTCACAAAAATGCCTAACGAGCATCTAAACAAAATACTAACCGATTGATTTATACTTAACTTATCATCTATTTTTAACCAAACAACTATAAGGCACTAACCGGTTAGAAGAATCAATGAACCAACTTCCGAGTGATGGTATCGAGCTTGATCCGAGAGTCTTGGTTGAATCCGAGAGAAGGAAATGAGAGGAGGTTTGATGCTTGATTGCTAGGGTTTAAGGTTTTCTAGAGAGAGAGAGAGAGTGAGGATGAAGTGAGAGAGAGTGTAAAGGAGAAAGTGTGAGGGTTTGGGTTTATATATAACAAAAGGTGCACCCTAAAGGTTTCCGAGTGGGCTAAGGGGAGGTTGCGGCCCAACCGTTCACTGTTTACTCGAGGCCGAGTGGTATCGAGTCGTGGTTTGGTGGTCTCGGCTCACCCCTACTCTTATATATATATATATATATACACAACCTATACACAACATCGACACATCGCACGTCAAGATAAATCACAGTTTTCATTTAATATTAAGTACATGCCAATACAATACAAAATGGTTGCTCGGGAAGACCCAGAGTGTCACATATGTGTTCACCATTTTCGTCCTTGACCACTTGAATGTCGGCCTTCTTAGGCACAACTTGGGTAGAACTTACCCAAGCACTATCCGAAATAGGATAGATAATTCCTGCAAAGTGACAATCTGAGACTAACCTATCAGGGACTAATCAATCAGTTTCGGACACGTAACATTAGGGACTGATTTTTCAGTTACTGGTTATACTAGGGACTGACTTTTATACGACTAATATTAGTGACTAATAATCAGTCGCTAATATTTTTCCATCTCATATGAGACTAAATTTCAGTGACAAATATGTCCAGATGATACAAGGTTTTGGAGGAAACCATTTTCGTGACTGAATTTTAGTCCCAAGTACATTCCATTTGTAATGCAAAATGGCATAAATGTATTAGCAACTGATCTTCAGTCTCTAATACGTGGGGAACTTATTAGAGACTAAAAATTAGTTCTTAATATTCCCAAAAGTATATGTAATTAGGGATAGATATTCAGTCTTTAAGGCCTTATATTAGCCCATTCTTGTTAATGGTTAATATGGGTCATGTATGATCACTTAGGCCATTAATAAAAGGACCAATGATGGTTAATTAAGGTCATTATTGACCAATTATAGTCAATAATGATCAATTATTGGTGATTTTTAGCGTCATTGATAGTTATTTAGGGTTATTGATGGTTAAGTAGGGTCAAACATGATTTATAATGACTCATAAGGCCCAATTTGACCTATATCGTTACTTAAGACATATTACTAGCTAATATGACCCATTAAGACAACTAGCACCCACAATATCCCATTAAGACAACCATGGTCAATGATGGTCTTTTGAGTAAGTAAACCATGGTCTTTGATTGTAAATTACGTGGGGTGAATCATGACAAATATTATGATGCATAGTCAAATATGATTAGATGAGCACATGTGTCACTTTAAAACTCTCGATGGCCTAATGTGACTCATGGTCACCCAATATAACATGTTAATACATGTATTAATAATATATCTCAGTAAGACATATAATTACTCGTTAATATTATGTATCACCAAATACATCCTATAAGGTCATTGATACTGATCAATGACGATTAAACATGGTAAATGAGAGTCATAGATACAAATTACTCATATAAGTCTTAGTTTTTTTTTTATAAGTTATATCCATACCAAATTATTTTTCTTTTTTAGCTTTTTAGGAATAAAGTTATATCCACACCTAATTATTTTTCGTTTTTAGCTTTTTAGGAAAAAAAGGAACTTTTAGTTTAAATTTCCTTTCTAATTTCATTTCCCTCCAAGCGCCAAATAAAATTCACCCCTCATCCTCCTCAAAAGATTTTGAATTCCCCTCCCATACTCAAATAAAATTCACCCCTATCTCTCTGCTAAAGTTTTTGGTTTTCCCTCCCATTCTCAAATCTAATCTGACCATCCAAATCGACTCCCACCCCCTTCTCATTTAGAAAATTAGGGTTTGTGAGAGCAATATGAGAAGCCGTATGTGAAGAATATGACGTGTTTGTGCATCTATCTTTAGATCCCAATCCCTAAACCTAACATTCTGATCGTTCGATTTAAACCCATGGAACCTAATGTCTATGAACCGATTGAAGCTCAGAAAATCAGTTCTCGAAAATGGAAGGAAAACGAAGCGTTGCCAGGTTGAATAATCAAAAGTTGCAGATTTAAGCGACAAACAATTAAAGTTCTCACGATGAAGGTATTAAGATAAACAAAAATCACAGCCTCCTCTGCCCTTTACAATATTCTAATTGTGATATTCTGTTGGTTGTGATAATCTAACGTTCTTCCAGTTATGAGTTATGTGTTGATGTTTCTTTCAAAATTTTGTTTTTGTTGGCTTAATTTTGATAGACTTGTGCAGCAATAGCCTACGCAGTATGCAACGTGTGTATAACATAGTATTGATCAGTCCATTGTTAGTGCTTCTATCTACCTTTTTTATTTAGCGATTGGGGCGACAACGTTTCAAGGCGATGTTTGCTTATTTCATGACTTAGAAAATGGAGGTTTGTTTTACTTATCTTTTTAATTAGATTTATTTATAATTCTGTTCCTTATGAGTATATGACAGATTCTTAAAGAAATAGTTTTTAATTTATTTTGTTGGTATTTCACTTGTCAGGATGAACCAAGTTTTAACCCTTTTTGGTTTTTAGATCATGTTGGTGTTACCACTTCCCGTGTTCATCTTTAAGGTAAACAAGTTATAAATAAGCTTTCTCATGGTATTAGTCTACTGGTTTCATTCTTGATATGTTCATGTTCAATTTGTGAATACTCAATTTGAGCTAGTTATTGACGTGATTTTGAATCTTATATGACACTAGGGGTGCAAATGAGCTTGAGCTTGTTTAATTTATGAAAGTTGAGGGCATGTTTGGCTAAGCTTTTTGAAACAACTTATTGACATATTGGCTTTTTGGAAAAGTTAGTATAGAGTGACTTTTTAGAAAAGTCATTTTCCCCTCACATACAAGCTCATTGCCAAACATTATCTAGAGCTTATAACTTTTTAAAAAGCCAACAAGTCAATAAGTTATTTCAAAAAACTTAGCCAAACATGCCCGGAGCTTGGCTCGTTAATATTTATTAAATTTAATCATTATTTATGTATATGTTAGTTATTTTTTCATAAATTTTCAAATAGAAATTTTAGTTATTTAAATATATATATATACACATGTACATATAATATATTAATTAAATGTTATATAAATATTGGGTTCGTTTAGGCTCATGAGTCGGCTCGAGCTTGTTGAAGCCATACTCGTTTTTTTTAGGTTTTTTTCGAGCCAAGCTTGAGTATTTTGTGAGTAGCTCGGCTTGTTTGCACCCCTAGATGACACTATTAGAATCCGTTATATTTATATAACTCAGCTACATTGGGATCCCATTTATTATATTTATATAACCCTACTTGACAATTTTAATGATTTAGTAGCCCTCGTATGTGGGACAAGAACCTTCACTAACTCAACGGCGACTTAGTAAGGATGAAATACGGAAGTGTTAACTGGCCAACATAAATTGTAGTTCAGAGCACAAAGGCGTGATTTTTCTTTTTAAAAAGTGCCTTTATTCTAAACTGACTAACATGCTATAATTACAAATCTTAATAATTTTAATTATAGGAGTAATATTTTCTTATTAAAATAACTCAGTGAACCTCTTATAAGAATTTCTACACATAATATTTGATCAACAGTCAGGATCAAACCATCTTTTCGTTTGCTTTGGTGTTTGGTTTATGCACCTTGTGGATGTTTATTTTTTGGGAAATCTTTGTATAGAAGCTGAACTTTGAGTCATGAGGTACTGACTTGTTTTGTAGCCTTGAAGGGCATTAACTTGGATGTCCTTACATTAGCTACAAATGAATGGTTTTCAACAAACAAAATTAAAGTGCATTATTTTGTGTTTTGTAATATAGGGGGGCTATCAGCTATGGATGAATTTGGATTGAGATCTATTCCCAATTTGCATAATATATATATCGGCACTTGTTTCCTTATCATCAAGGTATACGGATTTTAATATTGCATTCTATTGATTATTTAGTTAGATACTTAGGTCTATGAGGTACCCAACGAGTCTATGTTTGTCTTTCAATGTGTTGACAAGAGTTCAGGAAGCCGTTTGATCTATTATAATTATTGTTTGACAGGTTGGGCGGCAGGGGTGTATCAAACTTACATAGATGGCTGTACAAGGCAAAGACCAAGGCTACAATCTTGTTCTAGAATTCAATGGAGCAATTTTGGTGTTGTAAAAGATCAAAGTAACTCGTCTTCAGAGTTTTGGACCTTGCAACGGGTCTTGTGCCAAACCTAGGACCAACGTGTCTGAATCTGCAACATGTGGTGGTCAAAGCCAAGTTGTATCTTTATCTCTATTTATCTGGTTTTAGTTCCTTGTATTTGTAGAATTTGTACATTTTTGTAAATTGATATGAATTTATTGAATAGGATTTGTAAATCTATTTAGCATCAAACTTGTGACATAATGGGTCCTTGGTTTGTTTTGTAGTGAAACATGTTTTATATTAAAACTAGTTTCTTGTCTCTAAAAACCATACCTGGGACTAAATTGGCATGGTATTTGAGATTAATTTTTAGTCCCTAAAAAACATATTAAAAACTAAAGTGACGTGGTATCACGGACTGGTGATCAGTTTCTGAAACATATTATTAGGGGCTGAATTCACATGAAATCAGAAACTTAATGAAGAGCTTTAAGGACAAAATAAACATAGTTTAAAACTGATTATCAGTCTTTAAAAAAACGTGTTGGGGACTAAAATATCGTCGTATCAGATACTAATATTCAGTCACAAAAAATATGTATCAGGGACTAAAATGACAAGGAACCAAGGAAGAAATTTAGGACTGAATTTTATATATCAAAGACTGATTGCTAGTCTTTGTTGGTGTCGCACAATGGGGACTGATTTTTAGTTACTAAAGCCACCATCTAGGACTAGGTATCCGTCACTGACTGGGGACTGGCGAAATCAGTCCCGGATAACCATTAGGTACTGATTGGGGAGAATCAGAGACTATTTTTTCAGTCCCCATTACCCTTCTTTTTTGTAGTGGCATCCAACCATTTAATTACCTCCTTTTTTACCACTTCCCTTAGGTTCGGATTTAATCTTCGTTGTGCTTCCCTTGTTGGTTTTGCATCTTCGGTGGTGATGATCTTGTGCATGACGATTGATGGACTAATTCCTTTTAAATCGGAAATCGTCCATCCGATAGCTACTTTGTTCGCTTTCAAGACTTCCAATAGAGCTTGTTCTTGTGCCATCTCCAAATTAGAGGCAATAATGATCGGTAGAGTGTCATTATCCCCTAAAAATGCATACTTCAAGTGGCTTGGTAAGTCTTTGAGCTCCAACCTTGGTGGTTCTTCCAATGATGGTTTTGTATCCGAATTTATTTCCACCGGCAAGCTTTCAAAATGATGGGTCCATGGCGGTCGACCCTCCTTCAATGCCATAGCATCTTGTTTCTCCTCTTCAAACACACATATCTAGCATGTACCTGTTCAAAAAAATCACAGACACACATATCCATGCTATCCTCCTCATACTCATGCGGGTTGCATCCGTCGACTAAATCTGCCATGAAACACTCATCAACACCATTAGAGTTAGAATTGTTAGTAAAAACATTCAATCTCATTTTTCGATTTCCAAAAGTCATGTCGACTGTACCAAATCTACAATCGATCACGGCATGCGCGGTGCTCAAAAATGGCCGACCCAAAATAACATTTTGTTGTTGTTTCGGGTCCGCGGATGAGTAGTCTAAGACTAAAAAGTCAACCGGGTAATAAAACTCATCAATTTTCACTATTACATCTTGAACCATCCCCTGGGGTAGCTTATGAGAAAAATCGGCTAACACAACCATTGTCTCTACCCTTGCTAACGGACCAAAGTCATATTGGTCATATAAGCCCCCCGGTAAAATGCTTACTCCGGCTCCAAGATCTAGTAACGCCTTTGACATTTGAAAATTACCAACTTGAATATTGATTAATGGCGTACCAGGATCTTGGAGCTTAGGAGGAAGCTCCCCATTCAATATTGCACTAACTTGCCCGGTTAAATCTACATGTTTAGGCATCTTTTTCTTTTGTTGCCTTTTTGTGTGCACAATTCTTTCAAAAATTTAGCATAGGCGGCTACTTGTTTTATTGCATCAAGTAATGGAAGATTAACCTTAACTTGTTTCAAAATGTCCCACAACTCCTCTTTTTGGGGACCCCTTGATGAAATAAAATCTTTCTTACCCGGGTCAAGTAGAGCCTGTCACACCCCGACCAGATAAAACAACAAATCGCGGTGGAAACCTCGGGGAGTGTTGTAACAGAATCATTGTTTCATAACACATGGATTGAAGTTTTGTTTTATTGAATTAAAAGTATTACATTACATTGAAATTAGAAACAAAATATGAACAAATAGACTTTCATTGTTATCAAGTCACTAAGGCCTCGTCCGTTCCTATGTGAGCATGCATCAATATCATTATCAAACATCACCAACTATGGTACCTGAAACACATGTGAAAATACATCAGCATAAAAATGCCGGCGAGTACATAGGATTTTATGTGAGTGTCAGATTCATGGCTCGTTTACATGTTGCAATACCTTATTAAAAACCTTGCTTTGAAAAGTGTATAGTGTTGCAACATAATTAACCAACTCAAATCAAGTTAGTTATAGTTTATAAAATCTCGCAGCCATGGTTCTTAACCCAAAACATTTTTTAAGTAAACCCAGATTGTAAATTGTTTTTGTAATAAAACTCGAATGGTTTATATTCTTAGAAAAACCTTGTAATATAACCTCGTTTTACTAACCTTTGCCCAAGTGATCTAGGTAACGCAACGATATAAACTCGAATGTGTTAAAAGCACTTATATATAGGAAGTATGAGCAGCGTTTCCACCATGCTTTTAACACATTACACCCGCCCCGTTACCTAATCACTTCCCTAACCCAACAGTTCAAACAGTTTCAAACGGTTCACATTAAACAATCAATTCCAAACGGTTTCACATAAATCAGACAGTTTCAAACGGTTCCAACAGCCCAAATAATGCGCATAGATCTAACAGCTTCAAACGGTTCAAAATGTAAAACAATGTGTCCATATACTGGATGAGCATATGCAACAAAATGTAATATAGGAAAATCAATGTGCTAGCATGCTAAGTGAACATACATAGCAAAACATAATGAAATCATGTACTATCTACGTACTAATGAACATAGCAAGTATATGGTATAAAAGCATGAAAAGCACGAAAGTAACAAGTAAGCACATGTGTTTCACCCCAAAACAATTGAAAACAGTAAAAGAGGGGACTATGTACTCACTTGAGGATGCTTAGAAGCCTTTAATAACAACCAAGCAAAGCTAGAGGGATCACGGAATCAAACGACACCTAATATAGGTAACTACGTTAATAAACCGGACCTAAATCGGAAGATCGGATAGGATGAGGTTTCATAAACCAAATGAGTATTGGAACTCATGTGATATGGTTTAACAAAGCCTACATACTAAATTGAAACCTAACCTGAGGGCTTTCGACCCATTACGACTCGTTTAGGTAGTTTACGCTACTTTAACGCGTCGTTCGCGTAAAACGCGTTCGGAATGCTTGACTAGTCCTATGACAAGTATTATATGCCTAAAAATATGTTGCATAATCAGTTAAGTGACAAAAGTTTAGGTTACATATGATTAAATACCAATTATGCATGAAAAGGGTATTTTGGTCATTTTCCTAAGGCGTATAACTACCTATCATACAATTGCTTAAACTAAGTGACCATAAGGTATGACCTCGGAAGGTTATTCCCTATACAACTATGGTCACTAAACATGCTTGGTCGGATCCTAATGATCGACCAAAAGGGTCGAGTTCGAAAGTCTAAGCGGTGGTTTAGACCGCTTGAATTACGACTCTACACAAGCACTAAACTAAAAGTGACGAGCTAAACATGTCAAAACATGTTTAACTAAGTTAGAAAACAGGTTTTGATATCAAAACAAAGGGTTTTGATACCCAAGAGTAGTTTGGTTGCAAAATACGCAAAAATACGCATTTTGACCGAAACTACGACTCATCACTACGCCTAATCAACGTGGTAATCAGTAGGTATAGTCACACGGGACTATAACCATCGTGATTACGCTCACGTTGCAAAGTTCAAACGAACTTTGTGTTGACCAAAGATTGGCCAAAGCAGAAAGTCAAACACTATTTGAATTTCACGCTCGAAAAGCAATAAAAGAACGAAAGAAGCTTACAAAGGGTCCAAGCTAGGGAGAACTTGATCTATAACACTCAGGTATGAAGCAAAGGCTTCAACTTAGAGCATTGATCATATCAAGGCTGAGTAGAAATGAAAGAGGGCTTGGGTTTTTATAGTTTTTGATAAACCGTTAGGATCGTTTCTTGCTAAAGAGGGATTAATCTAGGCCATACACGTGGGCAAATGGTTTTAGAAACCATGGGGACATGATAAACAAGCTAAAACAAGCCGATGGTATCCAAAACAATGGTTAAAAACCATCAAAACAACTGATTTGGACCAAGTTCAATGTTTCTGTCTGGTAAGACCTCGCGCCCCACATAAGCATAGGTCTCATCTTACGCGGCCCGCCTAAGACAGTTTCCAGAATTGTCAAATTTGGTCCCTGCACTTGAAAAACTTGCATTTTGATGCATTTTTGTCACTTTTAAGCCCCGTTAACCCCATTTCAAAGCTCTAATATGATGTTAAAGTATATGGAACTTAAAATATGCTCAAAAACATCTCGGATGTCGGTTCGTTTGGTCGTACGGTTGCGTTATTCGGTTAATTACGACGGAAATCGTAACGAACGCAAAAATAATCCAAATTAAGCGACAAATGGAATTTTATCATGCCAATCACTAAAGTAAAATATTTTAATGATTACATACATTTTTGGATGTCCGGATATATTTAGAACATAACATATGCGCGAAAATGCAAACTTATGCACTTTTTGACGCTTTTAGTCCTTATAGATCAAATAAGCTTATTTTAGCATACCTAACCCATTAAAGCCTATTTCTAAGCTATGTAAAGGATATTTAGGGTATGTTTAACTTATGATCAAGTTTTCCGGAATGTTTGATACCATTCGATTCGGTAGACTTTTGCAGTTTGACGCAAATAGTCCCTGCTATTGAATAAATTTGATTTCGCCACACCAAACCCTTCAAAACTTATTTCTAAGTTATGTACAGGTTATTTAAGGTATGTTAAGCCTATGTCACTGTTCCGAAGCGTTTTTTGCATTAAAATGATTATATTTAGGCATCAGATCGCGTATAACCTTCCAGAAAGCGATTTAAAGCTCGAAATTGAACAAGAATTGATATGTACAAATGATACACATATTTTTACAAATCCCAAGTATGAAACACAATATTTCATTGATTTAGTATTTGTTTGATGATTAAAATGACACAGATGTCACAGAGCCGAAGGGAATGGGACTTGACTCGGCTCACCTTCATTTTTTTATCCTTTTCATTTTCACCCAACCCCGGTTTTTTAACATTTGTTTCTTTAGACACAACCGGTGACACTTTGTCGTCTTCACTTTCATTACCCGTTACATCCTCAACCACCCCTTCAACTAAACACGGTGACAAATTTGCCTTAAACTCTTGGCCACTGCTTAACACACTAACATGATTAATATTAACATTATTACCTCGTGACGAACTATGGGAAGGACCTACCTTGGTGTCACTAGGAAGTTGACCTTTGTTCTTCTTCAACTCCGCCACATTGGTTGCTAATTGACCCATTTGGGTTGTTATTGTTTGAAATGCTTTTGTCACGAACTTCATCTTTTTGCATCCGGACTTCATCAAGTTGATTCTGTTTTTGCATGTCTTGTTGCATTGCCCGAAGCATATCCATAAATTCATTCCCGCTTGATGAAGTTTTACCCGAGCCACTTTGACCCGTTTGTTGAAACTGCCATTGGTAGCCATAATTATTTCCACCCCGATAGTTACCTTAATTGTATTGTTGGCGAGGTGCAAAATTACCCTGAGCTCCTTGAAAATTTGGGTTAGCTTGGTTCACCGGGTTCCCGTAACGGAAGTTAGGGTGGTTTCGTAACCCTGGGTGGTATGTGTTCGAATTCATGTTGTAATTTCTACCACCCCCTCCTTGCCCTTGCAATGCATTCACCTCTTCATATTGCCCTTCCACTCCTTGGCAATTTTTAGCCGCATGACCTATCTCATTACAAAGTGCACAAACATCATAAATTTGATTAGAAGTTTTTATATTACCATCGTCTACCGCGTGTACTTGAGTTCGGGTAATGGCCGGTCGTTCTCTCCTTGATGCTTGAGCTTTTCTTTTTGATGTGACCGCCATTTGCTCCAAAAATTCTCAATTGTCATGCTCGTAATTCGTGCCAAAAGTGCCATTTGTGATAGACATCAAGTCACGAGCATCTTCGGCACATAACCCCTCATGAAAAGCATTCATCAACTCCCATAGCTCTATCCCATGATGAGGTTGTTGGGATTGAACCCTACCAAAGGAACAGATAATTAAAGTCAAACCTGGATCAGAGCAGTGGATCCAGAATAAGCATATGTTATGTATACAAGTCTCTCCCCTTGAAAGTGGTTTCAACATCTGCTGACCTCCTATCTACTGATCATACAAACTGCTGAACTACAACTGCTGATCAAGTCAAAGACGGATGAAGAACTAAAGCCATGTTGCCCAATCTACTACCTTGAGTTAAGCAATGCTGATCATGACAAGTACTGCTGGGTTCACAGCAGTGGAAGGATGCAACATTAGTTTTGTTTACTTTATGTAACGAATTGTAATATCAGTAGTTAGCATATCAAAGGTTGTATAGATCAGAGGTTAGAGTTTGTTAGGAGGTTATATGTCACTTTCATGGTGACGTCAGCTTAGATGCTTCAGTGGTTTGTTCGTGCCTATAAATAGCACAGTGCTCTGTACTGTTCTATTAGCTCTTTCACCATCTTCTTCCTGTACGAACAAATATTGTGAGCTCAGGCTGAGGGGGAGTTTGTTGCATACTTGCATATTGTAATCATTTTTTAAATTAAATTCAACCATTCGGTTCAGTGTTAAACTTGTATGTTAAAAGCATTTCTCCTGTTTGATTGTGAAAAGTTTGCTTCCATCTTAATTCCGCTGCATAACTCATTCATCTTCATCTTAATTCAAACGTAAAACACAATCAAAACCAAACTCAGATCCTAACAGAGGGCAATTCTTTATCATCATGATAAACCTCTCGAATGCTTCATGAAACATCTCACCCGATTGTTGTTGGAAACTTCTCAATCCTTTTCTAGCATCATTTTTCTTTTGAGCGGTATAAAATTCATCCAAGAAGATTTGTCGCATTTCCGCCCATGTATAGATAGATGCCGAATGTAGGGTGTAGAACCACTTTTTCGCCTTGTCTTCCAAGGAGAATTGGAATAGCACTAATTTGACATCATCTGCTGAAAATCCTTGACTCCCGAGAGTGTTGCAAATCGAATCATAAGCCTCCAAAAGAAAATAAGGCTCCTCCATTGCTAGACCCTTATACTTTGGCAAACTTTGTAACGAATTGGTTCGAACTTCAAAGGTCCTTCCTTGATCATTTTGAGGGATAACTACTGGTGAAGGATTATGAGTGATCACCGGTCTAAAATGTGCCCCTATACCTCGCGCATGTTCTCGGAGATGTCTTGGTACCCCAAACCGACCCCTTGGATGTATAGGACCCATTGGTCTTTGCATAAGCCCTTGAGGTGCAAATAGTGGTTGAAATTGATGTTGCATCGGTTGTTCTTGAATTGGCCTTTGGAATTGAGGTTGTGCATTTTGTGGACGAAATTGTTGTAACGGTGTAGGACGTTGTAATTGTACCCCTTGTGGCCGAACATGTTGTACCCCAACCGGTAACCTACCCATGTCTTGAATTCATTGCAATGGTTGACTTTGTTGACCCACTCCCCCTTGAGGTCCCAAATTACCTCCATCACCCACATAGTAAAATCCATCTTTGTCATATCCCCCATACTCTTCTTCATACCCCTCATCGTATCCATCTCCTCCTATACCCGAAGATTGCCCAAATGGAAAAGATGAATATTGGAAACCCAATTGGTTTGGTGGTCGATATGTGGATGTAGTATGAATAACGGTAGAACTTGGTGGTATTGGACAAGTAGAAGATGATTGGCCCGTAGTTGGGAAAAATGTGAGAATGGTGGAATTGTAGTAGAAGGCTAAAGGTAAGTGTAGGTTCAACTTGGGTAGTAATCGGTGATGTAGTAGTGTTGGTTGGTGTAACATCATGTGGTGAAGTAATGTCAGTAGTGGAACTAGGCATGGTGGTGTTTGGTGAAGGTTGTGTGGATGTAGGAATGAATGATGAGGTCATTTGACCCGTTGTGGGTGGAATTTGTGAATCAGACATAATGTTTCTTGGTGTAATGGGTGAAGTGGGTGAACCAACGACCTTGTTTTCTCTTAACAAAACTCTGTTTTGACGCAAAGTTCTTTCGATTTCCGGATCAAACGATACCGGTGATGACTTGTGAGAGCCCCTAGTATGCATACACCTGTAGTACCTACACACTAAACACAACCAGTGTAAACCCGAAAATAACAAGACAAAACTACTAAATTAACACACGTTGCGCACTACTCCCCGGCAACGGCGCCAAAATTTGAAGATCTTAGAAGTGGTTGGGCCAAGTTTGAACCAAGAAGAGCTCGCGCAGATGTTTTTTTTAATGAAACATCTTCGGAAAAACAAACAGTCTACATATGTCAATGTCTGCGTGTGGTCTGCGCGACACAGAAAGAAGAGGTTGCGCAGATCTTTTTTAGAAAAACAAACGTCATCTAAGTGAACTTGAATACATAATATTAATTGAATTGCAGGACCACTAAAAACGTGATTAATTATTTTTGTGTAGGAATCAATGGGATTAATTGGTGAGCCACTAAGGAAGCTGCTTCGATTTGAAAAGGGAAAAGTCGAGGGGATAAGGAATACGTCACATGTGCCTGCCACCGCCGGGAATTTGGGGAATTGCGCTATGGATCATGACTCGCCAAAAGTCTTTTGTTGAAGCCGAGGATTTTTTTTGAACGTTCAATGAAAAAATATATTCAAAAAAGGAGAAGAACAAGACAGGCCAAAGGCTAGCCCAAACAGCAAACAACAAAAGCATCCGATAAAAATAGAGGGCCTCCCTCAAGAACCAACTACCACCCTATTTTTGTATAGATTGAAACTATTCTCAATTCCCCAATCTAAAGACAGTTCTCTACCTAGCTTTGACGCACAAAAAACTAAATCTCTTGATCTCTATAACAGCCTTCTAAACCAAGGGGCTCCTCTGGTTGAAAACGGCTTCATTTTCTAATCTTCCAAATGCACCACAAGGTTTTTAAAGCATTCGTGTGTAAGGTTTTCTTTGTTTTAGCAGACCACGTAGTATACATGTCTGTTTTGGTCAAAAATTACCGAAGCAATTAAGTGATCAAATTAGTTAAGTGAGGTAGTGTGCTGAAAAGTGTGTTGAAAATATGTTGTTTATGTTGTTTGGAAAAACAGTGTTCAGGATATGGCTCAGGATATTGAGCTATATCTATGATCAAACGATGAGCAAAAAATAAAGGGGTTGACACGAGATGTACGAGGAAAGCTCTTGATCAATCTAGATCGCCGGCATAAAACCTCGGGAGCTGATAATCGCAGCTGCCTAGTTCTTCTTATTACTTCAAACTTCAGGATACAGTGCAGGATATTGACCAGATCGCTAAGTGTTACAATGATTTGTGTGAGAGTACAAGTTGCGAAAGAACAAGTGTGTAAGTGTAGTGAGTGTAGCTGTGATGTCCTATTCGATCCGGTATACCCACCTATTTATAGTAATCAAATACAAACTGAAATTCCTACAAATATGGGATGCTTCTGAATATTCCATTGTTAACGTTGTAGTCCGGGTAATGCGGCTTCAACGTCTTCATTTGAACGACTTGGACCGAGTCTCTTGGAGAAAGAGTCTTTGTGAACGTTGGGCACCTGCACGCGTATTCCTGCACTCAACACGTTAGTAATCCTGAGGATACTATTCAGGATATTATAGACATCCTGAATGAGCATCTCGGATATAAGCAGATATCATTTATTCAAGATATAACCCAAGATATTTCCCAGGATATGAGGAGCTCAGAATTTTACCCATAACAATTGTCCCCAAAAATGTTGCCGTTAAGGATCCTGAGTCCTAACGGTTACATTTTTTCACAATAACCGAGGCAATTAAGAGATAGGACTTGATGTGACCGCTTGTAACCGTTCAGCCTATTTCTACTCATTACTCCCCTATATCTTCTCTCGTTCACCCCATTTAATCTTTATCAAGAAGAAGAAAAAGGTAAAACCCTTCTCTCTCTCTCCTTACTTCTTTCCTCTATACTATTCCGGTAAAGATATGGCGAGACAAACAAGGTCAAGCTCCGGTGACTCCGCTCCTTCGTTTATTCACCAAAATATTCTCCAGGATCCGGAGAAGGAAATATGCACCTTTGACAGCGCACATCTGTCGGCCCTTAAAACCTCCGGCATCTTCCCGCAAGTAACGGTGTTCCGGCCATTTGATCGGGAAATCCGATTAGACATGGTTTCCGACGAATGGATATGCTTCAATGCTTTTCCTTTTACCTTGGGGTTACAGTTTCCATTTCCCGATTTCATCACCGAGTTCTTCGTTACCATAAAAATCTGTTTCAGTCAAACAATGCCAATGCTATGGCGAGTCCTGCTCGTTCTTGATCAAATCAAGAACAACCATATTCCTGACCTTTCCATTTATGACCTCCCCTTAGCATATCGGCTTAGATGCCATGGTTCCTGCCATTTTTTGTTCTACTCTACCTCCAGCGACCCACTGGTACTTCGTGCCACCAGGAATGAGGAGGAATGGAAGTCCAAGTTTTTCTTTGTAAAAAGAGACTCAATCCCTGGTGGAACGGAATATCCAGTGCAGTGGTTGAGAAAGGGTAGGATTTAGGGCTTTAGGATGATCCTGTTTTGTATCTTGTTTCATATCCTGAACTGATCAACTTTCTTTTTACTGTTTTGTTTGCAGCCGATTTTAGGAAGCTAGCACCTCCTCTTGCAGATTCACATAAAAGGATTGACGCTATCAGACTCCTTCCTGAAGCTGAAAGAAGTTTTAACCCGTCTCCACCAACTCCAAGCCCTCTTTCCAGTGTCAACATGTCTGGTAAGGATCCTGCTCAATATCCTGCATACATGTTCTTATTTGAAATATCTTAGGAAAGAATTTTTACTCCCTGTTGTGCAGACTCCAGCAAAGTTCCGATCCTCCTTGACCTTGACGAGCTTGACAGTTATCCTACTCCTGTCATGGTCAAGAAAGAGACACCTGCTGCTACCAGCTCCAAGCCACTGCCGGCCCCCAAGGCTAACCCTAGGACCCATGCTTCCACAGCAAAGAAGAGGAAGGGCTCTGAAATCAGTGCCCCAGGCTCCGAGGGGTTCTCCTATGATGAACTCAGCTTCTCCGACTCCTTAGAGCCCATGACATCCTTCCTCAACAAGGTAGTATCCTGCTACAAATCCTGCATATATATCCTGAAAGGATATCCTGATTAATATATTCTGACCCATACCTGAATTTGATGTGCAGGGCCTTCAGCATCTGCTCCACCTGTACAACGATGTCTGCGGTACTGTTGCACTCCACGAAGCCAGTATCAAACAGCTCGAAAGCACAGTTGCTGACCAAGGCGCCATCGCTGAAGCAAAGTCCCGGCATTACGAGAGCTTAATGAAGAAAGTTACCCAAGAGGCTGAGCTCAAACTTGCCACCGTAGAAATGGATCACGAGCAGGCCATGGTTTCTTTCCGGGAAGGGATTAAGGCCTCCGCCATCGTCTCCTTGCTACAAGCCCGCATTAAGATGGCCTATGAGGCCAAGGAGACAGGCCTCGTGTGCCAAGCTTGGCTGGTGGACTCTTGGGTGGCCAAACTGAAGGAGCTTGGAGGGAAAGCTGTGCCACTCCCTGTAGAAGCCGGTGAGTCTTCCAAATCAGCCGAGGTGGTGGATCAAGTTGGAGACAAGAAGGATGCTGGAGCGGATGCTGGTGAGGATGCTGGGCAGGATGCTGGTAAACCAGAGAAGGTTGGAGAAGATGCCGCTGTGTGAGGGCATCTGAGTGGGCGAAGATGGATATTGATGCTTAGGCCGGAGCCCACTTTTTTAGAGTTGATGGTTGTGATCCCTTGAACAATTTACTTTTCTTGTCTTTGAAGCAATTTACTTTCCTGCATTTAGACAATATGATGACCAAAGGTGGAGGGATCCTGAGTTTCAGGACGAAGCCCTTGGTTATCAGTTAGTATAGTTTATTTTGAATACTTTTAACAAGTGGAGGTGGAGGTATCTTGGGTTCCAAGACGAAGCCTTCATTCGTTAAGTAAATATGTTGAAAAACTAATCATGCTTTTGGTGGATGGGTCTCGGTTTGAGACGAAGCCAAAAGCATAATCTTTTGCTTAGTTAATAATATAACCCTTTTTTGGCTTTACTCCTTTCATTGCATGAATCTTATTTATGAAAATTGTTTTGTTTGAGAATTCTTGGAAACATTATGGGTACATCATCTAGGAATATCCTGACAAGTATCTTAAGAGATATCCTGGTCAGGATATTATTATATAACTTAGGAAGTTTAAATCTTTTGAGAAAAGGAAAGATCATACCATAGATTCCCAAAGAGTCAATTCCAATTTTTCACCATAGGAATGTCCCCAGTTCATACTCATAAACTTGGATCCGACCTTGGAATAGTATCATGTCCCCTATTATGACAAAAATGTAAATGTATTCATGGTTTGGCTTGAACAAATTCCAAACACCTCGAGGCAAACACCTTGTTATCCTGAAATGACAAAAATGTAAACGTATTCATGGTTTGGCTTGAACAAATTCCAAACACCTCGAGGCAAACACCTTGTTATCCTGGGGCAAACCCTCAATATTCTGGGGATAAACCCTGAGTTTCATGCGCTACAGGCGAGAGCGTATAAACTCCAAATCTTAGAAAGGTGAAAACCTTTAAACCTTAGAGAGTATGAAAATACCCTTTCGTGAGAGAGGGTGATCAATCCTCATATACCTTCAGGATCCAGGATATAGCCAACAGTAACGAAATTGTCAGCCACTTTTACATGAACTGGTCCCGCTACCTTGAACTATACCTAGATAACTTGCTCTCCAGGCGAGGTGTTTAAACCCAATTCGAAAGAAAGGTTGTTTTGGTCAAAAATCACACAAGGATAATGCAACCAAACTCTAAGTAAATGGGGAATGATGCTTGGTTTATTGAAAAAGTAAAGGATCACTTCAGTATGAAATATGCAAAGACACAATGATTTATACGAGGAAAAAGCCCTTGATCAATGTATAATCTCCGGCATAAAAAACCTCGGGTGATGGCAACTACCGATCACCAACTTCAATATATCAAAATATGGTTACAACTTCGGATGATAATGAGCTGAGTACAAGGATCACTATCGTAATGTGTGTCTAAGCGTGTGAGAATTGTGTTGTGTGTTCTTCCGCATGGGGAAGAGTGTTTATATATACAAGTGTAGGTGACCTATTTTAGGTAAAAAGACTAATAATCAGCTCATTACCCCTTTAGAAATAAAAGCAAATCTAGCCTAAATTGTCGCCCTTAAATCATGCCAAGTTTCCATATCCTTTGCAACGTCCATCTCCGATTAAGCACATGCTATAATTGTAAAGACGCGTCCTTTGATTGTGATGCTAAGAGCGGATCCTGCTAGATGTTCCTGCAAAACAACATTTAATTCAATGAAGGTAACTGTTAGCATGAGGATCCTGGGATGGTCCATGATCCTGATCCTGAAGTCCTGCTGAGGATCACTATCTGCTAAAGAAACAAGGATCACTGGTTAGGATCACATGTAAGGATCATGTATCACAAAAATCCAGCCCTAACAATTGCCCCCAAAATATAAGGAGTTTATTGTAAATTAACGAGTTATATTTTGCTTTGATCTTATCTGCAACGGGCGACTCGGATAAGTAGCCGTTATAACCGGACTAGCCGTTGCAACCTTTACGACACTGAAGTGACATCCCTGCAAATCATGATTATAAATAGGAGATAGGGTTAGGATCAATCTGCATTTAAATTCAAGATATACTCCCTTTATAATCTCTACCGAAGATCGATCAGGTATTCTCTTCTCTTCTCTTTCTTCCTTCTCTTGCTCTGTTTTTCTGCTCCCCTATTTTTATTCTGCCATGAGTATGTTGCTCCGAAATTCCCCTCACAAGGATCACAAGAAGAGCAGTCCCCTGAAAAGCCAAGGGATCATTAAAGACTCTCCTACCGAGAGATGCTGCTTCACCGATGCTCATGTTGATAGGATCCGTCACTGTTTTCCGGCAGATGCTATCTTCAAGTCATTCACTTCCACCGCTTTAAGCGATTTTGTTTCCGACACCTGGGTGGCCTTTCCTGCAACTCCGTTTACCATAGGATATTCGTATCCTTTTCCAGCCTTCACCCAATCCTTCTTTTCCTTGACCGGCATATCTTATATCCAAGCCATGCCGATGATCTGGAGGGTTTTGTATACCTTCGAGAGGATCATCGAGCAGGAGGGGATTGACTTAGGGATGGCAGAGCTGGCTGAGCTTTATGATCTTACCACGTTTGGTTCCTATCGATATTTGCTGAAACGGAAAGCTGGGGAGGATCACCCTGTTTTTAAGGTCACCAAAAATGATACCAACTGGAAGCGACGATTCTTCTTTGTTAGGAGGGATACCATCCCTAACGGGAAGGATCTGCCCAAGGAGTGGGCTACTCATGGTAGGATAGAGGATCCTGGAAGGATCACCATCAGACTTGTTTCTTATGATGAAGATCACTAATGTTTCCTTTGTCTTTTGTGTTTTTTCAGCTATATCCGTTACTCATCTCAAGTTAACTCCTACTGCAAGAGAGAGAGTTTTAGCTTTCAAAAAGCTTGATCCTGAGACCAGAAGTTTTCAAGTCACCATCCAAGATTCACAAGAAGTATCCTCCGCATCTGCCACAATGTCAAGTAAGTATCCTTATCAAAAAGTAAGATCTATGCAAGACTGTTAAATTAGTTAGGAAACTTATCTTGTTTTGATTGTGTAGGCGCTGGGAAATCTGCTAAGTCTGCCAAGTCTGCCTCCAAGTTTGGGATTGATGATCTTGCCAATGTCAAGTCTTCAAGAAAGAAGACTTCTGTTGCCAGTCCCTCTGCTTCGGCCCCTAAAGCACCTGTTAGGGGTAAGGGAAAGAAGAGAAAGACTTCTGAGGATCTCCAAGGATTTCCCCTGCTCCGCCAGCAGTTTCTTGATTATGTTAATGAAGTAAGGATCATTGCCCCTGTTGGCTATCCTACTTGAGTATTCTGTCTGTGTATTCTGTTTCTTTGAGGATCACCTGGTCCTGATCTTACCTTTTTCCTTTTTGCAGAAACTTGCTGAAGTAGAGACCTACCTTGGCCATGTCGAGGATCAGGAAAGCCAAATCGCCGACCTTCAACAAATGGGCGTGTTGAAGGATCTTAAGATAGCTGATCTTGAGAAGGAGCTCCGGGCTACAAAGGATGAGGCTGCTCAAATGCTGATCAACATGGATGGCGAAAAGTAGGAGATCACCCAGGATGCCAAGGTCTCTGCCGCGATTGCTATGTATAAGATACAACTGCAGATGGCTGCGGAGGCTCAGGATCCTGCCTTCGACAAGAGCTCATGGGATGTGGAGGGTTGGAAGGCAAGGCTGGCGGAATTGGAGGACGATGATGAAGCTGAGGATATCCCTATGCTTGAAGGTGGTGATGCTGGCAAGGATCAAGGTGGGGAAGCTAGTGGTGATGGAGCAGCAAAGGTTTGAGCTGCTGGATTGGGCGATGATGGATATTTGTGACTAGGCCGGAGCCCAATTTTTTTTAGGTTTGGAAGTGGTTTTTGTGGTTGTTGATGTTTGAAACAGTTTATGGTCTGTAACTTAAACAATAGTTTTAGGGTTAAGGATCCTGGATCCTTTGGATAATAGGTAGGATCGCAAATGGTGGAGGGATCCTCTGTTTGGGGGATGAAGCCTTTGTGATCCTGCCGCCTTTAATTTCCTGCACCTGCTAAGACCGCATAGACAATGGGCACCCTTTGCCAACCCATGTGGACGGGCCACGTTTTGCTGGTAGAAATGTGGGTTGGCAATTTCGACAACTTTTTTAAAGGGTTTAAGATCCTTTTGTTAATAATATAACTTTAATCTTTCTGGCTTATCTCGTGTTGTTATCCTTTATTTATCCTCTTTATTTTCCAGTTGTTTTAGAAATATATTTGTTAGAGTAACAAGAGTTGAGCAAACCATGTTTAATAAATTTAGGATATGATCCTAGATCAAATATCCTGACACTGAAGATTTTTGAAGCAATCAATTTCAAGGATCATAGGTTTAGTTGTCAAAGTGTAAGGGTTGTTCAGTATAATCAAAATAGTCAAGGATCATACCTGAGGATCCAAGTTAGGATCCTAACCTTTAATCAAGATAACCGTAGATGAGATTTTAATGGATAATAAGGATTAAGGATCCTTATGTGTTTAACTTTGAAAACCTGAAAAATGAAACATAACTTGGGACTAAGCCAATGTAAAAGATAAGTTAGTAGCTGGGGACATGCCCAAAGAGTAACTGGGGATAATCCCAAAGGATCACTGGGGACAAGCCCAAAGGATAACTGGGGACAAGCCCAAAGGATAACTGGGGACAAGCCCAGAGGATCGTATGTAAACTGGAGTATGGCCCTTACTGGCGACTATCCAAACTTAGTGACATGAGAATGTCAAAACCTTAGCTAACGTGAAAACGTTAGAAACCTTAGGAACGGATGTATGGTACGTCTACCATTATACGTAGGATCCTAGGTATAGCCAGTACGATGAGGTTGTCAGCCCCGAAAGTGGGTACTGGTCCCAAAGACGTGAACTATACCAGGATCATCGTGCGCTACTGGCGAAAACTGGGGACAAGCCCAAGGATAACTGGGGTTGAACCCAAGGATCTGTGGTGCTTTTGAAGATCTTTAACGATATGCTAGAGATACCTGGACTATCATAACTCAAATGGTCCGTGAGAAGAGGATGAAGGATGCATGATCCTTATCCTTAGGTAAAAATAAGAAAACGTAAAAGTTCTGAGATAAGGACTTTACCAGAGTAAGGATCACTGATATCGCCGGGATCCTTCGAGGATGCTTCCAGTGTAAGGATCATATGCTTGGAGGATCCTGTTCACATGAAATATTTTTTTAAGTGAACGGCATTCCAGGCTCTTGGTAACAAATTTCCTTCCATGGTTAGCAATCTGTATGCCCCCTTTCCTGCTTCGGCTTCGATCAAGTAAGGGCCTTCCCACTTTGGTGCTAACTTCCCGTCAGCAGGATTGATAGTGTTTTGGAATGCTTTTCTCAACACCATATCCCCGACTTGGAACTTCCTTATCCTGACATTTTTATTGTAAGCACCAGCCATTCTTTGTTGGTAGCTTGCCATCCTTATCCTAGCCAAATCCCTGATTTCCTCAATAGTATCCAAGTCTTGAGCTAAGATTGCAGCATTCTCTTCAGGATCACGAGTACTTGTTCTAGCAGTTGGAACTACCATTTCTGTTGGGATCACTGCTTCAGCCCCAAATACTAAAGAGAAAGGTGTTTGACCAGTGGCATTCTTGGGAGTTGTCCTATCAGCCCACAGCACATAAGGCAATTCCTCTGCCCACTTCCCCTTCTTGGATCCTAGCTTCTTCTTCAGATTGTTGATGATGATCTTGTTGGATGATTCTGCTTGACCATTGGCTTGTGGATGGACTGGTGTTGATGTTATCATCTTAATTCCCCAACTGTCACAAAAGTTAGTGGTTCTGCTCCCAATGAATTGGGAACCATTATCACATACGATTTCAGAGGGAATGCCAAATCTAGTTATAATGTTTCTTTTAATAAAGGATATAACTTCCTTTTCTCTGACTTGAGCAAAGGCTTCAGCTTCTATCCATTTGGAGAAGTAGTCGGTCATGGCAAACATAAATACTTTTCCACCAGGTGCTTTAGGAAGCTTGCCAACTATATCCATTCCCCATCTCATGAATGGCCAAGAGGATGCTATTGGGTGTAAAAATTCAGCTGGCTGATGGAGGATATTGCTGTGTCTTTGACAAGGATCACACTTCTTAGCATATTCTACAGCATCCCTTTTCATAGTTGGCCAGTAGTATCCTGTTCTAAGGATCCTTGAGAATAATGCTCTGCCCCCAGTGTGGTTTCCACAATCTCCCTCATGGAAGTCTCTCAACACTTCTTCAATTTCAGGATCCTCGATACATCTTAAATATGGTCCTGCAAGAGATCGCTTATATAATACATTTTTCAAAATTGTGAATTGAGATACCTTAATCCTGAAAGCTCTAGGATTTTCTCCCATCAGAATCTCCCCGTATTGCAAGTATCTCATGATTGGTGAGATCCATGATCCTGAATAAGATTGAGCTTCTTCACTAGGGATCACTGCAGTATCCTCTTCTATTTCCATGGCCACCTGATTTTCAATAGCAGGAGCCAGGATATGGATGATAGGGATACTTATATCTTCTGGAATCTTCAAGGATGATCCTAGGTTGGCCAATGCATCAGCTTCTGTGTTCTCCTCCCTTGGTACCTGTGTTAAGCTGAAAGAGACAAAAGAGAGTGCCAATTCCTTGACTATCTCTAAATATTTGGTTAGTTTTTCACCTTTAACAGCATAGGATCCATTAAAGTGATTGGTGATCAATAATGAGTCCACATATACTTTAAGATATTTCACCCCCATATCCTAAGCAATTTGCAAGCCAGCAATTAAGGCTTCATATTCAGCCTCATTGTTAGTTGCTTGGAACTCACAGGCTATGGAGTGGGGTATTATGTCCCCCTGTGGCGATTTTAGTAGTATCCCGAGCCCTGTGCCCTTGACATTTGAGGATCCATCAGTGTGTAGTATCCAAGGATCCTTGGTCTCATCCAGCTGCTGGACTTCCAATTATGCTTCCTTTTGTAGATCACTACTGAAATCAGCCACAAAGTCAGCTAGTGCTTGGGATTTGATTGCTGTTCTAGGCTCGTATCTTATATCATGGGCACTAAGCTTTACTGCCCACTTAGCCATTCTTCCGGACATCTCTGGTTTCCTGAGGACATTCTTGATTGGAAAATTAGTTCTAACAACGATAGTATGAGTTTCAAAATAATGTCTTTACTTAGTTGATGCCATAATTAGTGCAAGAATAAGTTTCTCAAGGTGTGAGTACCTGGATTCTGCATCAAGTAAACTCTTACTTACATAGTAAATAGGATGTTGTGTACCTTCGTGATCCTTAACAAGGACAGCACTTACAGCGGTTGAGGATACCGCTAGGTATAAGGATAACACATCTCCTTTTCCGGGTTTCATTAATGCTGGTGCTGAGGACATATATTCTTTAAGGGCTTGTAAAGCATTCTCATGCTTTTCAGTCCATTCAAATTTCTTGTTTTTCCTTAGGATATCATAAAATTCTTTACATCTTTCTGAGGATTTTGATATGAACCTGTTTAAAGCTGCTATCCTGCCTGTTAGCCTTTGCACATCTTTAGCATTGGCAGGGGATTTGATATTCACCAGTGCTTTGATTTGCTCCGGGCTTGCTTCAATGCCCCTCTGAGTTACCATATATCCTAGGAATTTACCTGCCTTAACACCAAAGTGGCATTTTGAAGGATTAAGCTTCATGTTATAATTATCAAGGATATCAAATGCTTCTTCCAAATCCCTTAGGTGGTCTTCAGCTTTCTTTGATTTGACTACCATATCATCTATGTATACTTCCATAGTTTTTCCAATTTGATCTTTGAACATCATATTCACCAGCCTTTGATATGTTGCACCTGCATTTCTTAGTCCAAAAGGCATGGCAATATAACAATACAAACCGGTTGGGGTCATAAAGGCCGTATCCTCTTGGTCGGATGGTTCCATCTGAATTTGTTGGAATCCAGATGATGCATCCATAAAGGTCAACAGTTCATGCCCCGCCGTTGCATCCACCATGGAGTCAATGTGGGGTAATGGGAAAGGATCCTTGGGACATGCCTTATTCAGATCAGTGAAATCGACACATACCCTCCACTTTCCGTTTTTCTTTTGGACAACGACCACATTGGCTAACCATTTTGGATATTTTACCTCTCTGATCATACCTGCTCGAAGTAGTCTCTCTACTTCTTCTTGGATAATGGCATTCCTTTCTGGTGCAAACTTCCTCCTTTTTTGATGGATTGGTTTGATAGACCTGTCAATGCCAAGTTTATGAGTGATGATATCCTTAGATATACCTGTCATATCTTCGTGCTTCCATGCAAAGGTAGATTTTCTTCTTTTGAGGAAGGATATTATGTCTTCTTTCATTTTGCCAAGGGTCCCTGATCCGATATAGATTTTTGATTCAGGATCACTAGGATCCAAGAGGATTTCGTCCACATCTTGTTCCCTTGCCTCCAAGACATTCCTCGGAGGATACTGTAATTGCTATTGCTCCATTGGCTTCGAGGTTGGCTTCATGGATGAGGTATAACAATCCTTAGCCTCCTGCTGATCACTGTCGATCTTGATTATCCCCCTTGGGCTAGGGAGTTTCACACATTGATGATAGGTGGATGGGACTGCTTTCATATCATGTATTCAGGGCCTGCCAAGGATAACATTGCAACAAGATAAACAGTCAATAACACAAAATTTTTGATAATTATGTACTCCTTCCACGTAGATTGGGAGTTTGATGTCCCCCAGAGTTTTCTTCGTTTCTCCACCGAATCCTACAAGCACAGAGGATCTTGGTGTGATGTCTGATTCTGGGATACCCATTTTCTTCAGAACATCAAGCTGGATAATGTTCACTGAGCTTCCTCCGTCGATAAGGATCCTGCGGACAAAATGGTTAGAGATAAAGAGAGTAATAACTAAACTATCATGATGAGGATCCTGGATGTTAATGCGATCATCCTTATCAAACGTTATCGTCTTTCCTTCTGAGACACTTGATGTTCGAATAGGTCTCTCTCCATTATCCATTTTTGCTTCCTTTGCATGCCTTTTGGCCGCCGAGAAGGATGTACCACAGATGTCTGATCCTCCGGAAATAAAGTTGATCACTTGTGCATTCGCCGGAGGGGCTGGAGCCTTTTCAGGGATCCTTTCAGGATCCTGAGTCCTTTGCTTTTTTCTTCCCAACAATTCTTTTAGATGCCCCTTGCTTAACAGATATCCAATTTCTTTTCTTAAAGCTATGCATTCTTCAGTTAGATGCCCGAAATCCTCATGGTATGCACACCATTTTGACTTGTCTTTAGTCCCGGATGGTTTATCATTCTTCCTGGGCCACCTAGCTTTTTCTCCTAGATTCTGCATTGCAAGGATTAGTTCATGATTATCAACGGAAAAACAATATTCGGAGATTGGAGGATAATCTTCATCATCCTCTTCTTGGTCAACAGCATGCACATTCTGGTTGTCATTTCTATGGTAGGATTTGAATTTATTGTTCTTGAAGGAGGATCCTTGCTTCTCCTGTTTTGAGGATCCCACTTGTCTCTCCTGGATCCTCTTGTCATCCTCTAGCCGGATGAACCTGAGTGCCCGAGTTCTCACTTCATCTAGATTCCTGCATGGTGTCATAACAAGATCATCATAGAACAATGAATCCTTAAGCAGTCCCATTTTGAAGGCTTCAACAGCCGTAGCCATATCCAAGTTGGGAATGTCCAAGGATTCTTTACTAAATTTAGTTATATAATCCCTTAATGATTCATTATGACTTTGAGTTACCCTATATAAATCACTAGTTAATCTTTCAAATTTTCTACTACAAGAGAATTGGTTATTGAATAAATTAAATAAATTAGCAAATGAAGTGATAGAGTAAGGGGGAAGACTTAGCAGCCATTTAAGAGCTGATCCAGTAAGGGTGGATCCAAATCCTTTACATAAGCATGCTTCCTTTAACTTTTCTGGGATTGGATTGATCTCCATCCTCTCCCTGTATTGTGCTATGTGCTCCTCAGGATCCGTTGTACCATCATACAGCTTCATAGTAGGGATATGGAACCTTTTGGGTACCTCTGCATCACAAATTGGTGGTGCAAAACGAGATACCTTATGGCTCCCATCTGCAATCTCCGGGATAGGCTTGACTACCCCTGGAACACTTGATATCATATCCTTCAGCTTCTGTAACTCCCTGGCCATTGTTTTGGTCAAAAATCACACAAGGATAATGCAACCAAACTTTAAGTAAACGGGGTATGATGCTTGGTTTGTAGAAAAAGTAAAGGATCACTTCAATGTGAAATATGCAAAGACACAATGATTTATACGAGGAAAAAGCCCTTGATCAATGTATGATCTCCGGCATAAAAAACCTCGGGTGATGGCAACTACCGATCACCAACTTCAATATAACAAAAATATGATTACAACTTTGGATGATAATGAGCTGAGTACAAGGATCACTGAGTGTTTAAGTGTTCGAGAGTTGTGTCGTATGTCGTGTGTGTTCTTCCGAATGAAGAAGAGTGGTATTTATACATGTGTAGGTGACTTATTTTAGGTAAAATGACTAATTATCAGCTCATTACCCCTTTAGAAATAAAGACAATCTAGCCTAAATTGCTGCCCATAAATCAAGCCTAGTTTCCATATCCTGTGCAACGTCTTTCTTCGATTAAGCTCTTGCCATATTTGTGAAGACGCGTCCCTGGATCATGGTCTTTAGAGCATATCCTGCTAGATGTTCCTGCAAAACAATATTGTAGTAAGCGAAGGTGACCGTTAGTATAAGGATCACCATAACGTCCCATGATCCTGATCTTGAAGTCCGGCTGAGGATCACTGCCTGCCAAAGAAACAAGGATCACTGGTTAGGATCACGTATAAGGATCACTTATAGTAAAAATCCAGCCCTAACAATTGCCCCCAAAATATAAGGAGTTAATTGTAAATAGACGAGTTATATTTTGTTATGATCTTATCTCTAACGGGCGACTCCAAGAAACTAGCCGTTATGCTCGGACTAGCCGTTATGATCATTACGTCACAGATGTGACAATCCCTGCAAATCATCATTATAAATAGGAGATAGGGTCAGGATCAGTTTGTGTTTAAATTCAAGATACACTCTCCTTATATTCTGCACCGAAGGTTGTCCAGGTATCCTCTTCTTCTCTCTTTCCCTTCTTTCTTTTCTTTACTTTGTTTTTTCTACTCCGTCTCTGTTTCTATTCCGTCACAAAACATGTTGCTCCGGAATTCTCCACACAAGGATTCCAAGAAGGATAGTCCCTTAAAGAGTCAGGGGATTATCAAGGATTCTCCTACGGAGAGGTGTTGCTTTAGTGATGCTCACGTAGACAAGATTCGTCATTGCTTTCCGGCGAATGTTGTTTTTAAATCCTTTGATCCTACTGCTTTGAGCGACTTTGTCTCAGATGTCTGGGTGGCTTTTCCTGCTACTCCGTTTGCTATAGGTTACTCATATCCTTTTCCAGACTTTACCCAGTCTTTCTTTTCCTTAACCGGCATCTCTTACATCCAAGCTATGCCGATGATCTGGAGGGTTCTTTATACCTTCGAGAGGATCATTGAGCAGGAAGGAATTGATCTGGGGATGGCGGAGCTAGCTGAGCTCTATGATCTTACTACGTTTGGATCACATCGGTATCTGCTGAAACGGAAAGCTGGGGAGGATCACCCTATCTTCAAAGTTACCAAGAATGATACAAACTGGAAACGTCGGTTTTTCTTTGTTAAGAGGGATTCCATCCCGGATGGGAAGGATCTGCCCAAGGAATGGGCCACTCATGGTAGGGTAGAGGATCCTCGAAGGATCACTATCAGTCCTGTTCTCATATGATGAGGATCACTGATGTCTTTTTTCTTTTGTCTTTTTTATGCAGCTATCTCCGTTGCTCACTTAAAGTTGACCCCTGCTGCCAGAGAAAGAGTGTTAGCTTTTAAAAAGCTTGATCCTGAAGTCAGAAGCTTCCAAGTCACCATCCAAGATTCTCAAGAAGTATCCTCTGCATCTGCCACTATGTCAAGTAAGTATCCTTACAGAAAATAAATTATATGTAGGATTGTTTGATTAATAAAGCAACTTATCTTGTTTTTTTGATTGTGTAGGTGCTGGAAAATCTGCCAGGTCCGTTAAATCAGCCTCCAAATTTGGGATCAGTGATCTTGCCAATGTCACGTCTTCAAAGAAGAAGGCTCCTGCTGCCAGTCCTTCAGTCTCAGCTCCCAAAGCGTCTATCCGGGGCAAGGGGAAGAAGAGGAAGACTACTGAAGATCTACAAGGATTTCCCCTCCTCCGTCAGCAATTCCTTGACTACGTGAATGAGGTAAGGATCACTGACCCTGTAGGTTATCCGCCTATCATATTCTGTTTGTGTATCCTGCTTTTCTTGAGGATCACCTGAGTCTGAGCTTGTCTTTATTCTCTTGTTTGCAGAAACTTGCTGAGATTGAAACTTATCTTGGCAATGTTGAGGACCAGGAGAGCCAGATTGCTGACCTTCAACAAATGGGCGTGCTTAAGGATCTCAAGATAGGAGATCTTGAGAAGGAACTCCGGGTCATGAAGGCTGAGGCTGCTCAGAGGTTGATTGATATGGATAACGAGAAGCAGGAGATCACCCAAGATGCTAAGGTCTCCGCGGCAATTGCTATGTATAAGATTCAACTTCAGATGGCCGAGGAGGCTCAGGATCCTACCTTTGACAAAGGCTCGTGGGATGTTGAAGGTTGGAAGGCAAGGCTGGCAGACCTGGAGGACGAGGATGAGGCTGAGGAGATCCCCATGCTGGAAGGTGGTGATGCTGAGAAGGATCAAGGTGGAGATGCTGGTGGTGATGAAGCAGCGAAGGTGTAGGCTGCATGATTGGGCGATGATGGATATTTCGAGACTAGGCCGGAGCCCAATTTTTTAGGACTGGTAGTGGTTTTGTGTGGTAGTGGTGTTTTAAAACAATGATGGTCTGTATTTGAACAATAGTTTTAGGGTTGAGGATCCTGGATCCTTTTAGACAATAGGTAGGATTACAAAAGGTGGAGGGATCCTCTGTTTGGGGGATGAAGCCTTTGTGATCCTGCTGCTTTTACTTTCCTGCAAAAATGCTAAGACCGCATAGACAATGGACACCCTTTGCCAACCCATGTGGACGGGCCACGTTTTGCTGGTAGAAATGTGGGTTGGCAATTTTGACAATCTTTTGGAAGGGTTAATGATCCTTTTGTTTAATAATATAACTTAACTTTTCTGGCTTATCTTGTGTTGTTATCCTTCAATAATCCTCTTATTTCTCAATTGTATTTGTTAAAATAACAAGAGTTGAAAAAGTGTTTACTAAACTTAGGATATGATCCTAGATCAAATATCCTCATATTGAAAATTCTCAAAGTGTTTTAATTCAAGGATCATAGGTTCGGTTGTCAAAGTATAAGGGTTGGTTAGGATAAAGAGTATAATCAAAAATAGTCAAGGATCATACCTGAGGATCCACGTTAGGATCCTATCCTTTAGTCGGAACAACCATAGGTAAGACTTTAATGGATAATAAGGATTAAGGATCCTTAATTGTTTAACTTCGAAAACCTGAGAAAATGGAACATAACTTGGGACTAAGCCAATATAAAAGATAAGTTAGTAACTAGGGACAAGCCCAAAGGATAACTGAGAATGATCCCAGAGGATCACTGGGGACAAGCCCAAAGGATAACTGGGGACGATCCCGGAGGATCACTGGGGACAAGCCCATAGGATAACTGGGGACAAGCCCAAAGGATAACTGGGGACAAGCCCAAAGGATCGTATGTAAACTGGAGTATGGCCCTTTCTGGCAACTATCCAAACTTAGTGACATGAAAATGTCAAAACCTTAGCTAACGTGAAAACGTTAGAAACCTTAGGAACGGATGTATGGTGCGTCCACCATTATACGTAGGATCCCAAATATAGCCAGTACGATGAGGTTGTCAGCCCCGAAAGTGGGTACTGGTCCCAAAGACGTGAACTATACCAGGATCATCGTGCGCTGCTGGCGGAAACTGGGGATAATCCCAAGGATAACTGGGGTTGTACCCAAGGATCTTTGGTGCTTTTGGAGATCTTTGATGATTTGCTGAAGATACCTGAACCATCATAACTCAAATGGTTTGTGAGTAGAGGATGAAGGATACATGATCCTTATCCTTAGGCAAAAAGTAAGAAAATGCAATAGTTTTATGATAAGCATATTACCAGAGTAAGGATCACCGATATCTCCAGGATCCTTCAAGGATACTTCAATGTAAGGATCACATGCAGGAAGGATCATGTTCACATGAAATATTTCTTTAAGTGAACAGCATTCCAGGCTCTTGGTAACAAGTTCCCTTCCATGGTTAGCAACCTGTATGCCCCCTTTCCTGCTTCAGCTTCAATCAAGTAGGGACCTTCCCATTTTGGTGCTAGCTTCCCGTCAGCAGGATTGATAGTATTTTGAAATGCTTTTCTTAACACCATATCTCCGACTTGGAACTTCCTTATCCTGACATTCTTGTTGTAGGCACCAGCCATCCTTTGTTGGTAGCTTGCCATCCTTATCCTAGCTAGATCCCTGTTTTCCTCAATAGTATCCAAATCCTGAGCTAGGATTGTAGCATTTTCTTCAGGATCACGAGCACTTGTTCTAGCAGTTGGGATCACCATCTCTGTTGGGATCACTGCTTCTGCCCCAAATACTAAGGAGAAGGGTGTCTGACCGGTGGCATTCTTGGGAGTTGTCCTATCAGCCCATAGCACATAAGGTAACTCTTCTGCCCATTTCCCTTTCTTGGATCCTAGCTTCTTCTTCAGATTGTTGATGATGATCTTGTTGGATGATTCTGCTTGACCATTGGCTTGTGGGTGAACTGGTGTTGATGTGATCATCTTGATTCCCCAACTGTCACAAAAGTTAGTGGTTCTGCTTCCAATGAATTGGGAGCCATTATCACATACAATTTCAGAGGGAATGCCAAATCTAGTTATAATGTTTCTTTTAATGAAGGATATGACTTCCTTTTCTCTGACTTGAGCGAAGGCTTCAGCTTCTATCCACTTGGAAAAATAGTCAGTCATGGCAAGCATAAATACTTTTCCACCAGGTGCTTTAGGGAGCTTGCCAACTATATCCATTCCCCATCTCATGAATGGCCAAGAGGATGGTATGGGGTGTAGTAATTCAGCTGGTTGGTGAAGGATATTGCTATGTCTTTGGCAAGGATCACATTTCTTAGCATACTCTACAGCATCCCTTTTCATGGTTGGCCAGTAGTATCCTGTTCTGAGGATCCTTGAGAATAATGCCCTGCCCCCAGTGTGGTTTCCACAATCTCCTTCATGGAAGTCTCTCAACACTTCTTCAATTTCAGGATCCTCAATACATCTTAAATATGGTCCTGCAAGGGATCGTTTATACAGCATGTTATTTAAGATTGTAAATTGAGATACCTTGATCCTGAAAGCTCTAGGATTTTCTCCCATTGGGATCTCTCCATTTTGCAAGTATCTCATGATTGGTGAGATCCATGATCCTGAATAAGATTGGGCTTCTTCACTAGGGATCATTGCAGTATCCTCTTCTATTTCCATGGCCACCTGATTTTCAATAGCAGGAGCCAGGATATGGATGATAGGGATACTTATATCTTCTGGAATCTTCAAGGATGATCCTAGGTTGGCCAATGCATCAGCTTCCGTGTTATCCTCCCTTGGTACCTGTGTTAAGCTAAAAGAAACAAAAGAGAGTGCCAATCCTTTGACTATCTCTAAATATTTTGTTAGTTTTTCACCTTTAACAGCATAGGATCCGTTAAAGTGATTGGTGATCAATAATGAATCTACATATACTTCGAGATATCTTACCCCCATATCCTTAGCAATCTGTAAGCCAGCAATTAAGGCTTCGTATTCAGCCTCATTGTTAGTTGCTTGGAACTCACAGGCTATGGAGTGGGGTATTATGTCCCCCTGTGGCGATTTTAGTAGGATCCCTAGCCCTGTGCCTTTGATATTTGAGGATCCGTCAGTGTGTAGGATCCAAGGATCCTTGGTCTCATCCAGCTGCTGGACCTCCAATTCTGCTTCCTTTTGTAGATCACTACTGAAATCAGCCACAAAGTCAGCTAGTGCTTGAGATTTAATGGCTGTTCTTGGTTCGTATCTTATATCATGGGCACTAAGCTTCACTGCCCACTTAGCCATTCTCCCTGACATATCCGGTTTCCTGAGGACATTCTTAATTGGAAAATTAGTTTTAACAACAATAGTATGGGTTTCAAAATAATGCCTTAACTTAGTGGATGCCATGATTAATGCAAGGATGAGTTTTTCGAGGTGTGAGTACCTGGATTCGGCATCAAGTAGACTTTTACTTACATAGTAGATAGGATATTGTGTACCTTCGTGATCCTTAACAAGGACAGCACTTACAGCGGTTGAGGATACCGCCAGATATAAGGATAACACATCTCCTTTTTCCGGTTTTGCTAATGCTGGTGCTGAGGACATATACTCTTTTAGGGCTTGTAAAGCATTCTCATGCTTCTCAGTCCATTCGAACTTCTTATTCTTCCTTAGGATATCGTAGAATTCTTTGCACTTTTCTGAGGATTTCGATATGAACCTGTTCAAAGCTGCTATCCTGCCTGTTAGTCTTTGAACATCCTTGGCATTGGCAGGAGATTTGATATTTATTAATGCTTTGATTTGTTCCGGGCTTGCTTCAATGCCCCTCTGGGTTACCATGTATCCTAAGAACTTTCCTGCCTTAACACCAAAATGGCATTTTGAAGGATTTAGTTTCATGTTGTAACTATCAAGGATATCGAATGCTTCTTCCAAGTCCCTTAGGTGATCCTCAGCTTTCTTTGACTTGACCACCATATCATCTATGTACACCTCCATAGTTTTTCCAATTTGATCCTTGAACATCATATTTACCAGCCTTTGATATGTTGCACCTGCATTTCTTAGTCCAAAAGGCATGGCAATATAACAATATAAACCGGTTGGGGTCATAAAGGCTGTATCCTCTTGGTCAGATGGTTCCATCTGTATTTGTTGGAATCCAGATGATGCATCCATAAAGGTCAACAGTTCATGCCCCGCTGTTGCATCCACCATGGAGTCAATGTGGGGTAATGGGAAAGGATCCTTGGGACATGCCTTATTCAAATCAGTGAAATCGACACATACCCTCCACTTTCCGTTTTTCTTTTGGACAACAACCACATTGGCTAACCATTTTGGATACTTTACCTCTCTGATCATACCTGCTCGAAGTAGTCTCTCTACTTCTTCTTGGATAATGGCATTCCTTTCTGGTGCAAACTTCCTCCTTTTTTGATGGATTGGCTTGATAGACCTGTCAATGCCAAGTTTGTGAGTAATAATATCCTTAGATATACCTGTCATATCTTCATGTTTCCAGGCAAAGGTAGATTTTCTTCTTTTGAGGAAGGATATCATGTCTTCTTTCATCTTGCCAAGGATCCCTGATCCGATATAGATTTTTGATTCAGGATCACTAGGATCCAAGAGGATTTCATCTACATCTTGTTCCCTTGCCTCCAAGACATTCCTCGGAGGATACTGTAATTGCTATTGCTCCCTTGGCTTCGAGGTTGGCTTCATGGATGAGGTATAGCAATCCTTAGCCTCTTGCTGATCACTGTCGATCTTGATTATCCCCCATGGGCTAGGGAGCTTCACACATTGATGGTAGGTAGATGGAACTGCTTTCATGTCATGTATCCAAGGCCTGCCAAGGATAACGTTACAACAAGATAAACAGTCAATAACACAAAATTTTTGGTAATTATGTAATCCTTCCACGTAGATTGGGAGTTTGATGTCCCCCAGAGTTTTCTTCGTTTCCCCACTGAATCCTACAAGCACGGAGGATCTGGGTGTGATGTCTGATTCTGGGATTCCCATCTTTTTCAAGACATCAAGCTGGATAATGTTCACTGAGCTCCCTCCGTCAATAAGGATCCTGCGGACAAAATGGTTAGAGATAAAGAGAGTGATCACTAAACTATCATGGTGAGGATCCTGAATGTTGATGCGATCATTCTCATCAAATGTTATCATCTTCCCTTCGGAGACACTTGAGGTTCTAATAGGCCTTTCTCCATTATCCATTTTTGATTCTTTTGCATGTCTTTTGGCCGCTGAAAAGGATGTACCACAAATGTCTGATCCTCCGGATATAAAGTTAATCACTTGAGCGTCTGCCGGAGGTGCTGGAGCCTTTTCAGGGATCCTTTCAGGATCCTGGGTCCTTTGCTTTTTTCTCCCCAATAATTCTTTTAGATGCCCCTTGCTTAGCAGGTATCCAATTTCTTTTCTTAAGGCTATGCAATCTTCAGTTAGATGCCCGAAATCCTCATGGTATGCACACCATTTGGACTTGTCTTTAGTCCCGGATGGTTTATCATTCTTCCTGGGCCACCTAGCCTTTTCACCTAGATTCTGCATTGCAAGGATTAGTTCATGATTATCGACGGAAAAACAATATTCTGAGATTGGAGGATATTCTTCATCATCCTCTTCTTGGTCAACAGCATGCACATTCTTGTTCTCATTTCTATGGTAGGATTTGAACTTGTTGTTTCTGAAGGAGGATCCTTGCTTATCTTGTTTTGAGGATCCTACTTGTCTCTCCTGGATCCTCTTGTCATCCTCTAGCCGGATAAACCTGAGTGCTCGAGTTCTTACTTCATCTAAATTCCTGCAAGGTGTCATAACAAGATCATCATAGAATAATGAATCCTTAAGAAGTCCCATTTTGAAGGCTTCAACAGCCGTAGCCATATCCAAGTTGGGAATATCCAAGGATTCTTTACTAAATTTAGTTATATAATCCCTTAATGATTCATTATTATTTTGAGTTATCCTGTACAAATCACTAGTTAATTTTTCAAATTTTCTACTACAAGAGAATTGGTTATTGAATAAATTAACTAAATTAGCAAATGAAGTAATAGAGTAAGGGGGAAGACTTAGTAGCCACTTAAGAGCTGATCCAGTTAGAGTGGATCCAAATCCTTTACATAGGCATGCTTCCTTCAACTTTTCTGGGATAGGATTGATTTCCATCCTTTCCCTGTATTGTGCTATATGCTCCTCTGGATCCGTTGTGCCATCATACAGCTTCATGGTAGGGATATGGAACCTTTTGGGTACCTCTGCATCACAAATTGGTGGTGCAAAGCGAGATACCTTGTGGCTTCCATCTGCAATCTCTGGGATAGGCTTGACTACCCCTGGAACACTTGAGATCATGTCTTTTAACTTCTGTAACTCCCTGGCCATAGCATGATTGGTACCTGTATCCTGCATGAATCCATGGTTAGTGGTAGGATAATTGTTTAAAGTGTTACCTCCCATTGGGTTCAAGTTAGGGAATCCATATTGCTGGGATTCTGGAACAACGGAGGGACCAGTGGAAGCGATGGTCTGCATTGGAATGAAGTCCCCTTGATGGACATCTAGACTCCCTGTTTGCAAACTTTTTAGGGATCCTGGCATCTGTAAGGATCCTGGAACGAAGGAGGATCCTTGAACCTGGGATGATCCTGGAACAAAGGAGGATACTTGGCCCTGGAATGATCCTGGAATAAAGTAGGATCCTTGAAACTGCTGTGCCCCCGGATAGGCTCCCGGATTCATGAAGGATCCCATGTACTGAGGATAGGATCCTATTGGCTGAAAATGTGAATCTGATGTCTGAGTCATTGCTGCCGAGTTGAGACGTGATCCTCTTGACTCCCCTATGATTTGCACGTCCGGGATCCCTGATGGCTGGGAAGTGATTATTGGAGTATCGAAGCTCAAGGATTTGGGCACCAGTGGAGAGTGATCCTCTGCTGCTTTCTTTTGTCTTTTGAGATCTCCAATTTCCCTGAGGATCCTTTCGTTAGTTTCATCTTGCCGCTGCATACGATCCTTCATCTGCAAAATTAAAGCAAATACATCACTAGTACTGGGAATAGAGGAATTCATAGCAGAAGAAGATAGAGGTTTAGAGAAAGTGGGAGTTGATCTCTTCTCAGTATTTTTCTGAGATCCTGCCGGTGGAGGAGGCAAGGTAATCTGTGATGAGGTGACCGCAGACATCGCCGTGGACGTGTTCTTCAATGATGAAGCCATGTAACTCTTTGAAATGATTTCGAACAAAAGATTTTCTTATGAATGAAGCACCAATTGCCCCACGGTGGGCGCCAAACTGTTTTGGTCAAAAATCACACAAGGATAATGCAACCAAACTTTAAGTAAACGGGGTATGATGATTGGTTTGTAGAAAAAGTAAAGGATCACTTCAATGTGAAATATGCAAAGACACAATGATTTATACGAGGAAAAAGCCCTTGATCAATGTATGATCTCCGGCATAAAAAACCTCGGGTGATGGCAACTACCGATCACCAACTTCAATATAACAAAAATATGATTACAACTTTGGATGATAATGAGCTGAGTACAAGGATCACTGAGTGTTTAAGTGTTCGAGAGTTGTGTCGTATGTCGTGTGTGTTCTTCCGAATGAAGAAGAGTGGTATTTATACATGTGTAGGTGACTTATTTTAGGTAAAATGACTAATTATCAGCTCATTACCCCTTTAGAAATAAAGACAATCTAGCCTAAATTGCTGCCCATAAATCAAGCCTAGTTTCCATATCCTGTGCAACGTCTTTCTTCGATTAAGCTCTTGCCATATTTGTGAAGACGCGTCCCTGGATCATGGTCTTTAGAGCATATCCTGCTAGATGTTCCTGCAAAACAATATTGTAGTAAGCGAAGGTGACCGTTAGTATAAGGATCACCATAACGTCCCATGATCCTGATCTTGAAGTCCGGCTGAGGATCACTGCCTGCCAAAGAAACAAGGATCACTGGTTAGGATCACGTATAAGGATCACTTATAGTAAAAATCCAGCCCTAACAGCCATAGCATGATTGATACCTGTATCCTGCACGAATCCATGGTTAGTGGTAAGATAATTATTTAAGGTGTTACCTCCCATCGGGTTCAAGTTAGGAACATTGGGTGTGAATCCATATTGCTGGGATTCTGGGATAACGGAGGGACCAGTGGAAGCAATGGTCTGCATTGGAATGAAGTCCCCTTGATGGACATCTAGACTTCCTGTTTGCAAACTTTTTAGGGATCCTGGCATCTGGAAGGATCCTGGTATCTGAGATGATCCCGGAACGAATGAGGATCCTTGAACCTGGGATGACCCTGGAACAAAGGAGGATCCTTGAACCTGGGATGATCCCGGAACGAAGGAGGATCCTTGAACCTGGGGTGATCCAGGGACAAAGGAGGATCCTAAGCTCATGGAGGATTCCGAATGCTGGGCGTAGGATCCCGCCGGTTGAAAATATGATCCTGATGCGTGAGTCATTGTTGCTGGGCTGAAATGCACTCCTCTTGATCCACCCATATATTGTATGTCTGGGACCTCTGTTGGCTGAGAAGTAATCATTGGAGTATCAAAATTCAAAGATTTGGGCATTAGTGGGGAATGATCCTCTGCCGTTTTCTTTTGCCTTTTCAGATCTCCGATTTCTCTGAGGATCCTGTCATTAGTTTCATCCTGCTGCTGCATACGATCCCTCATCTGCAAAATCAAAGTAAATATATCACTAGTACTGGGAACAGAAGAAGTTAGAGCAGAAGATGATGGTTTAGAGGATATAGAAGTTGGTCTCTTCTCAGCATTTTTCTGAGATCCAGCTGGTGGTGGAGGCAAAGGTGGAATGCTAGTAGATGAATTGACTGCCGACATCGCTGTGGATGTATTCTTCAATGACGAAGCCATGTAACTCTTTGAAATGATTTCGAACAGAAAGTTTTCTTATGAATGAAGCACCAATTGCCCCACGGTGGGCGCCAAACTGTTTTGGTCAAAAATCACACAAGGATAATGCAACCAAACTCTAAGTAAATGGGGAATGATGCTTGGTTTATTGAAAAAGTAAAGGATCACTTCAGTATGAAATATGCAAAGACACAATGATTTATACGAGGAAAAAGCCCTTGATCAATGTATGATCTCCGGCATAAAAAACCTCGGGTGATGGCAACTACCGATCACCAACTTCAATATATCAAAATATGGTTACAACTTCGGATGATAATGAGCTGAGTACAAGGATCACTATCGTAATGTGTGTCTAAGCGTGTGAGAATTGTGTTGTGTGTTCTTCCGAATGGGGAAAAGTGTTTATATATACAAGTGTAGGTGACCTATTTTAGGTAAAAAGACTAATAATCAGCTCATTACCCCTTTAGAAATAAAAGCAAATCTAGCCTAAATTGTCGCCCTTAAATCATGCCAAGTTTCCATATCCTTTGCAACGTCCATCTCCGATTAAGCACATGCTATAATTGTAAAGACGCGTCCTTTGATTGTGATGCTAAGAGCGGATCCTGCTAGATGTTCCTGCAAAACAACATTTAATTCAATGAAGGTAACTGTTAGCATGAGGATCCTGGGATGGTCCATGATCCTGATCCTGAAGTCCTGCTGAGGATCACTATCTGCTAAAGAAACAAGGATCACTGGTTAGGATCACATGTAAGGATCATGTATCACAAAAATCCAACCCTAACAAAGGTGAATACCTTTAAACCTTTGAAGGGATTGAGATCCCTTAAACTTGAGAGAGGGGGCCAATCCTCTAGTCTTCCGATTCGTCCCAAGTGCAAATCCTGGAGCTATATCCTGGAGCGTATGCTGTAAAACAACAACAAACTAAGGTGGGTGTTAGCCTGGCTAACACCCCTCCGATGCTTAAGTCAGTATTGGGTTCAAGATAATGCGTATATTTAAAAGAGACAGAGTACATACCATTAGGATAGAAATTAAATTCTACTCTTACTTGAAATAGAGCTTTAAGTGTATTGCATTCCAGGATCTTGGTAGCATATCCCCTTTCATATCCTTGAGTCTATATGCTCCTTTCCCTGCTTCTGATTCAACCTCGTATGGTCCTTCCCATTTTGGAGCTAGCTTGCCATCGGAAGGATTAGTAGTATTCTGAAAAGCTTTTCTTAACACCCAATCACCAACTCGAAATCTTCTAGTCCTTATATTCTTGTTATATGCCCTGGATATTCTTTGTTGATACGCTGCCATCCTTAACCTTGCTGCATCCCTTTTTTCATCTATAGTATCCAAATCTTGACATAAATCCTCAGGATTCCATTCAGGATCCTGTAAGATAGATCTCGCAGTAGGTATCGTCATTTCCGTTGGAATCATTGCTTCTGCTCCAAACACCAAGGAAAATGGGGTCTGGCCTGTGGCATTCTTTACCGTCGTTCTATCAGCCCACAAAACAAAGGGTAATTCATCTGCCCATCTTCCCTTCTTGGCCCCTAATCTTTTCTTCAAGTTGTTGACGATTATCTTGTTTGAGGATTCTGCTTGTCCATTCGCTTGAGGATGTACTGGGGTAGATGTTACCATTTTGATTCCCCAACTCTTGCAAAAGTCAGTGGTCCTCTTGCTTATAAACTGGGACCCATTATCACAGACGATTTCAGCTAGTACCCCAAACCTGGTTAGGATATTCCTCTTTATGAAGGATACTACTTCTTGGTCTCTAACTTGGACAAATGCTTCAGCTTCAACCCACTTAGAGAAATAATCCGTCATTGCTAGCATAAAGACTTTTCCTCCCGGAGCTTTTGGTAACTTTCCTACTATATCCATCCCCCATTTCATGAACGGCCAAGGGGATGCTATAGGATATAGTGGTTCAGCTGGTTGATGTAGTATGTTACTATGCCTTTGACATGCATCACATCTTCGAGCATATTCTGCAGCATCTGTCCTCATCGTTGGCTAATAATATCCTGTCCTTAATACTTTGGAGAACAATGACCTGCCCCCAGTATGGTTACCACAATCCCCTTCATGTATATCCTGAAGTACTTCTTTGGCTTCAGGATCCTCCAAGCACCTCAAATATGGTCCTGCAAGAGATTTCTTGTACAAAACATTATTTATAATAGTGAATCGGGATACCTTCATCCTAAATGCCTTAGGATTTTCATCTTCGGGGATATGTCCTTCTTTGAGATATCTGATGATTGAAGTCGTCCAGGATGTAGAATTCTTCTCAGGATACTCCACTCCAGGATCCTGAATACCTGCTACTTCTTTATCCCGAGGATCCGTTGCAGGATGCAAGATATGTAATATTGGTATTTGGGTCCCATCTAGTATCCTGATTGATGATCCCAGGTTTGCCAAGGCATCTGCCTCAGCATTATCCTCCCTTGGTACCTGTTCAAGTGTAAAAACATCGAAATATCCTGCTAATTTTTTAAGAATACCAAGGTATTCAATTAACTTTTCACCCTTGACTACATAGGATCCGTTAAAATGATTAGTAATTGTTTTGGTCAAAAATTACCGAAGCAATTAAGTGATCAAATTAGTTAAGTGATGTAGTGTGCTAAGAGAATGTGTTCAAGAATATGTTAATTGAGTTATTTGCAAAAACAGTTTCAGGATACGGCTCAGGATATAGAGTCGTATCTGTGATCAAACAATGAGCAAAAAAGTAAAGTAAATAACATGAGATGTACGAGGAAAGCCCTTGATCAATCTAGATCGCCGGCATAAAACCTCGGGAGCTGACAATCGCAGCTGCCTTGTTCTTCTATTGCTTCAAATATCAGGATACAGTGCAGGATGTGGTGGGGATCGACTAAGTGTTACACCGAAATTTGAATACAAGTGTGTTGTTTGCAATGAGCTAGAAAGTGAAAGTATGCGAGAGTGTTAGTGGAGATTGTGTGCCTTAAACTGATCCGCCCCCATCTATTTATAGTAAAGATAAAATAACAAACTATCCTAAACTTCCGGGATCCACCGAATATTCCTTCATCGAACGTTGTAGACCTGGTCTGTCGGGCTCAACGTCTCTCCTTCAACAAACTCGTCCGAGTCCTGAGGAGAAGAAGTCCTCTTGACCGTTAGCAAGTCTCAGCCTTTAACCTGCACGTGATTAATTAATAAACCTCAGGATATCGCCCAAGATGTTAGCAATATCCTCTTCCAGCATCCTGGTCACAAATAAACAAACAAAGGCAGGATATTGGTCTGGATATGTATGCTTAGAAAATGAGCCATAACAATTGTCCCCAAATATATCTGTTGGTATACCAATCCAACGGATATATTTCAAAAACTTTATCTCGGAAACCGAGGCAATTAAAACGAAGCGACGTTTGAGATGACTTTGTGCAACTTCCCACGCTTCTTTTACTCTTCACCCCTATATCCAGCCTATAATTAGCTGAGATATCTCACATTATTATCACTTCTCTCCAAGCAATTTTCAGGTATTCGTCCTTTCCCTCATCCTCTACTTTCTTTGAATTTCTTGTAATTTGCTTGATACTTCTCATGGCATCACGGACAAGATCTCACTCGAATGAGCCAGTCCCAACCCTCGTGAGTCAAAATCTCATACGAGAACCAGAAAAAGAGATCTGCTCTTTTAACAATGCCGATATCGCTGCTCTGAAGGATTCCGGCGCTTTTCCCACCGGAACAGTCATTCGCCCTTTTGATCGGGAGGTCCGATCAGATGCGTCATCAGACGAGTGGGTTTGCTTTTTTGCCTACCCCTTTTCTTTAGGACTCCGGTACCCATTTCCACCCTTCATTTCTCGTTTCTTCGAGCTCACCGGCCTTAGTTATGCCCAAACCATGCCAATGGTCTGGCGAGTTTTGATGGTGCTTGACCAAATCAAATCTCGTCATCGCCCTGACTTGTGTATTGAAGACCTTCCCATAGCATATCGATTGAGATCTCATGTAAATAGCCGTTTTCTCTTGTTTTCCACTTCCAAAAATCCCCTAATCCTTAAAGCCACCAAGAACGAAGATCAGTGGCAACGAAAGTTCTTTTTCGTAAAGAGGGACTCCATTGACGGGGGTTTCGATCTGCCAGTTAGATGGCTAACCAAGGGTAGGATTTAGGGTTTTAGGGACATTCCCAAATATATTCTTAATTGTATTCTGACTGATATCCTAATATTTGCGCAGCGAATTTCAGAGACCTAGCATCCCCAAGTGCAGAATCACAACCCAGGATCAAAGAGATTTACCGACTTCCTGCCGCCGAAAGAACTTTCTCCCTGTCTCTCACAAACTCAAGTCAGAAATCTAGTTCAGAAATGTCTGGTAAGTATAGGTGAGCAAATTGACTATAGGATATAAATGACATAAATTAAACACTTCTCCCTTGACAAAGTGCCGGTCATCAACCTTGAAGGCTTCCAACTTGATGAGTTGGATAGTTATTCCAGCCTTGCACCCATCAAACAAGAAATTAATCCAAAGCCAGCTGACACTCCAAAGCCCAGCAGCTCAAAGACTACCACCGCTCCCAAAGCTCCTCCAGCATCCAGGACCCGGGCCTCCAGCTCCCGGAAGAGGAAGGAAGCAGATCATCCTACTACTCCCCATGTATTCCCATTTGAGAATCACGGGTTCATGGATTCCAGCAAATTCATGACAGGTTTCCTTAACCAGGTTAGTATTCCGGCCTATATCCTGCACCATATGCTAATTACAAATGTTAGTTTAGGCTGATACCTGTTTACCTACCTTACAGGGCCTTGAACGCTTGGTATTCCTCTACGAGGACGCATGTGGCTCGAATGTCATGTTAGAGAGCAAACTGAAGAAGGCTGAGGCTACCATCACTGATCAAGCAGCAATCGCCACCGCCAAATCGGAACATTATGAAGCCAAGTACAAGGCCATGACTCAAGACCACCAGTCTACTATCCAGAAGATCACCCAAGAGGCTCAAGCTAAGTCTGACGCGGCCCAGGTTCAACATGAGCAAGATATGGCTTTGTACCGGGAGAGCCTTAAGAATTCAGTTGTCATCTCCCTCCTCCAGGCCAGGCTAAAAATGGCATATGAGGCCAGGGCTTTAGGCTTTGAATGCCCTTCATGGAATATCAAAGCCTGGGAGATGAAACTGAAGGATCTTGGTGGCAATCCTGTGGAGCCCCCCTCAAAACCTGCTGCAGAGGAACCCACTAAGGTGACCGAGAAGGTAGATGATGCTGGTGCTATAAAGGATGCTGGTGGAGATGCTGCTGATGAGGCTGGGATGAATGCTGGAGAGGATACGATGGAAGAGGGAGCTGCCCCCTAAGCGCAGCAATGTGGGCGATGATGGATGTATGTGCCGAGGCCAGAGCCCACTTTTTAATTTCATGGTTGTGGTTGCATAAACAATTTACTTTTCCTGTCTTCGAACAATTTACATTTCCTGCACTAGAACAATGTGATGACCAAAGGTGGATGGGTCCTAGGTTTTAGGACGAAGCCCTTGGTCATCAATTAGTATAACTTGTTTTGAATGTGATAACGGTTGTAGGTGGACAGGTCCTGTTTTGAGATATACCCTGCAACCGTTACACAAGTATGGTAAAAACTAATCGTGCTTTTGGCGGATGGGCCTCGGTTTGAGGTGAAACCAAAAGCACAACTTTTGACTTGTTAATAATATAACTATCTTTTGACTTATTTTCTGTTACCTTGCATTACTTAGTGTAACTCTTTGCAAAAAATTTCATACTGTTATCTTATAAAATATCCTGATCAGTATGCTCAGCGATATACTGTAAAAACTTTTTATTAGATAGAACTTCCAAACATCCCTTCAACTTTGTAGAAAGTTTTTGATAAACAATCTATTTTTCCAAAACCAGTTTTCAATAATATTTAAATGATCAAAGTTCCAAACTAACACTAGTTTCAAACACCCTAATCAAATATTCGGAAAAGGACTTTAAGAATATATCAGGATACTTATCATAATGTTACTAAAAACTTAGACGACGTTTACAAAGGAAAGATCATACCAGAAATAGGGTATAAACCTATTACCAAACTTCAATCCCTTTGCAATTCTTCCAAAGAAGATGTCCCCTGTGCAAGGTACTTAGTGCATTAGTTCCAAGCCTCATCCCTTTAGCTTTACACCACCACCATGGTAGGAATGTCCCCTGTGTACAATGCCTTCAAATACTTTAGAAATCTTCTGAATGTCAGTTTCCGTTGTATAGGCAATTTTTTATGTCCCAAGGGCAAAACCCAAGGATGTACTGGAGATAAATCCCTTGTATCCTGGGGAAAATCCCAAATTTTCATGCGCTACAGGCGGAAGTGTATAAACTCCAAGACTTAGAAAGGTGAAAACCTTTAAACCTTAGAGAGTATGAAAATACCCTTTCGTGAGAGAGGGTGATCAATCCTCATATACCTTTAGGATTCAGGATATAGCCAACAGTAACAAAATTGTCAGCCACTTTTACATGGACTGGTCCCGCCACCTTGAACTATCCCTGAATAACTTGCGCTCCAGGCGGGGTGTTTAAACCCAATTCGGAAGAAAGGTGAATACCTTTAAACCTGTGAAGGGATCAGTATCCCTTAAACGTGAGAGAGGGGGCCAATCCTCTAATCTTTCGAATTATCCTGAGTACATATCCTGGAGCTGTATCCTGAAACATATCTTGCAAAACAATTGTAAACTAAGGTGGGTGTTAGCTTGGCTAACACCCCTCCGATGCTTAAGTTAGTATTGGGTTACAAAGAACAAATTAAACTAAACATATTTAAAAAAGGTAGAATTCATACCATCCTGAGTTAGAAATTAAATTCTAAACTCACTTGAAATAGAGCTTAAGGTGTATAGCATTCCAAGACCTCGGTAGCATATCCCCCTCCATATTCTTGAGTCTCTATGCTCCTTTCCCTGCTTCTGATTCAACTTCGTATGGTCCTTCCCATTTTGGAGCTAACTTGCCATCGGCAGGATTAGTAGTATTCTGAAAAGCCTTTCTTAGCACCCAATCTCCAACCTTAAATCTTCTGGTCCTAATATTCTTGTTATATGCCCTGGATATTCTCTGTTGATATGCTGCCATCCTTAGCCTTGCCGCATCTCTCTTCTCATCTATAGTGTCTAGATCCTGACTCAAGGCTTCAGGATTCTGCTCAGGATCACTTAGGGTAGATCTTGCAGTGGGTATTGTCATTTCCGTTGGAATCATTGCTTCTGCTCCAAATACCAAGGAAAATGGGGTTTGGCCTGTTGCATTCTTTACTGTTGTCCTATCAGCCCATAAAACAAAGGGTAATTCTTCTGCCCATCTTCCTTTTTTTTGGCTCCAAGCCTTTTCTTTAAGTTATTGACAATTATCTTGTTTGAGGATTCAGCTTGTCCATTCGCTTGAGGATGTACTAGAGTAGATGTTACCATTTTGATTCCCCAACTCTTGCAAAAGTCAGTAGTTCTCTTGCTTATAAACTGAGAACCATTGTCACAGATTATTTCGGCTGGTACTCTGAATCTGGTCAGGATATTCCTCTTTATGTAGGATACTACTTCTTGGTCTCTAACTTGAACAAATGCTTCCGCTTCGACCCACTTAGAGAAATAGTCCGTCATCGCTAGCATAAAAACTTTTCCTCCCGGGGCTTTTGGTAGCTTTCCCACTATATCCATACCCCACTTCATCAATGGCCAAGGGGAAACAATAGGATATAATGGTTCAGCAGGTTGATGCAGTATGTTACTATGTCTCTGACATGCGTCACATCTTCGAGCATATTCTGCGGCATCTTTCCTCATTGTTGGCCAATAATATCCTGTCCTTAATACTTTTGAGAATAACGACCTGCCCCCAGTATGGTTACCACAATCCCCTTCATGTATATCCTGAGGTACTTCTTTGGCTTCAGGACCCTCCAAGCACCTCAAATACGGTCCTGCAAGAGATTTCTTGTATAAAACATTGTTTATAATAGTGAATCGTGATACCTTCATCCTAAATGCCTTAGGATTTTCATCTCCAGGGATATGTCCTTCATTGAGATATCTCATGATTGGAGTCGTCCAGGATTTAGGATCCTTTTCAGGATACTCCGCTCCAGGATCCTGAATACCTGCTACTTCTTTTTCCTGAGGATTCGTTGCAGGATACAAGATATGTAATATTGGTATTTGGGTCCCTTCAGGTATCCTGATCGATGATCCCAAATTTGCTAAGGCATCCGCTTCAGCATTATCCTCCCTTGGTACCTGTTCAAGTATAAAAACATCGAAATATCCTGCTAATTTTTTGAGAATATCGAGATATTCGATTAATTTCTGACCCTTAACTGCATAAGATCCATTAAAATGGTTAGTAATTAACAAAGAGTCAACATATACTTGCAAATTTTTGATACTCATACTCTTAGCCAATTCTAATCCTGCAATTAAAGCTTCATATTCTGCCTCATTGTTAGTAGCAGGAAATTCACATCTAATAGCCTGGGGTAATATGTCCCCCTGTGGCGATTTTAGTAGTATTCCTAATCCTACTCCTCTTACATTAGATGCACCATCAGTATATAATGTCCAGGATCCTGAGGATTCTCCTAACTGTTGAACTTCTAGGTCTGCCTCGTCCTGAATGTCACTACTAAAATCAGCCACAAAGTCAGCTAAAGCCTGAGACTTTATGGCATTTCTAGGTTCATATACTAAATCATAAGCACTCAACTTTACTGACCACTTGGCCATCCTGCCCGACATCTCTGGTTTCCTAAGCACATTTTTGACAGGATAATTTGTCTTAACATGTATCCTATGTGTCTCGAAATAATGTCTAAGCTTCGTTGATGCCATGACCAATGCTAGTATTAATTTTTCTAAGTGAGAGTACCTAGTTTCAGCATCTAATAAACTTTTACTAACATAATAAACAGGATATTGCTGACCTTCATGGTCTTTTATAAGAATGGCACTTACAGCATTCCCTGATACAGCAAGGTATAGGGATAGTGGTTCACCATTTTCAGGCTTCATCAATAGAGGTGCGGTTGAGAGATATCGTTTCAAATCCTGCAGGGCTGCTTCATGCTTCTCCCCCCATTCGAATCTTTTGTTCTTCTTCAGGATATCATAAAAGTCTTTGCATTTCTCTGAGGATCTTGAGATAAACCTGTTTAAGGCTGCTACTCGGCCTGTCAATCTTTGTACGTCCTTCATATTTGAGGGTGATTTTATATCCAGGATAGCTTTGATCTGCTCTGGGCTTGCTTCTATCCCCCTTTTCGTCACCATATATCCAAGAAACTTTCCTGCCCCCACTCCGAAATGGCATTTAGCAGGATTTAGCTTCATGTTGTATTGATCCAGGATATCAAATGCTCCCTTGATATCCTGGAGGTGATCCTCAGCCTTTTTAGATTTCACCACCATATCATCGATATATACCTCCATAGTGTCCCCCAGTTTGTCTTTGAACATCATGTTTACCAATCTTTGGTATGTTGCACCTGCATTTTTCAAACCAAAAGGCATAGCTGTATAACAATAAATACCTGTTGGTGTCATGAAGGCAGTATCCTCCTGGTCAGAAGGCTCCATTTGGATCTGTTGAAATCCTGAAGATGCGTCCATGAAAGTCAGCATTTCATGCCCGGCAGTGGCATCTACCATTGCATCAATGTGGGGAAGAGGAAATGGGTCTTTAGGACAGGCTTTGTTCAAGTCTGTGTAGTCTACACAAACTCTCCATTTCCCATTTTTCTTTTGTACTACAACCACGTTTGCTAGCCATCTTGGGAACTTAACCTCTCTGATCATTCTGGACTTTAATAGTCTTTCAACTTCCTCCTGGATAATAGTGTTCCGCTCAGGAGCAAACTTCCTTCTTTTTTGTTGCACAGGCTTGAATGATTTATCAATTCCAAGCTTGTGAGTGATAATATCTTTGGATATGCCTGTCATATCCTCATGCTTCCTGATGTGTGTAAAATGCAACATATAAATTACATCAAATGAGGCATAAAACCAACCCTTTTTAAGTACTAATGTTGGAAAAAGTGTGCTTTTGTCTTCCTTTTGTATTTTCAGGGTTAAAAGAGCTTAAATGAACAAAAGAAGCAAAAATGCAGCCAAATCCAACATAAATACAAAGAAAAGGAAGAAACGTGGCATGCCCGACTCCTAGACAGCATCTCTCAAAGCAAAAACAAGAAGAAAGCTGAGCATGGGGCTGTGCCCAGCTGAGCATGGGGCTGTGCCCAGCTGAACACGGGGCAGTGTCCAGCGGACACGGGGTGTGTCCAGCTCAACACGGGGCCGTGTTCAGCGAACACGGGGCAGTGTCCAGGATGGTCAGAAAAGACAAAGTTATAGAAGCTTCTATTGCCCACCACGGGGCCGTGCCCAGCGGACACGGGGGCGTGGTCAGAGTGCTGCAGGTGCATTTATTGTAATTCTGAATTACAATTAATGAAGAGAGAGAGTGTCAGACGGGCACGGGGGCGTGTCCAGCGGCCACGGGGGCGTGTCCAGCGGACACGGGGGCGTGTCCAGCGGACACGGGGCCGTGCCCAGGCTTCTGTTCAGCCTATAAATAGGAGTGCTTGGCTTCATTTCAACTCATCCCTTGGCACACCACCTCTCTCACACTTCATCCACCACCCACCACCACCATAACACCATCATCCACCACCATCATCCATTGTCCATCATAGAGTGTGTGAGTCGTCTCGGGATCCAAGATTGATCGTAAGAGTTCTTGACAATCAAGGCCATGTTTGCCTAAGTCTCTTACATCACTTGGTGAAGACAAGTGTTTAGTATAATACTTTTTATTTTTAATCTTTTGCACTTTTTATTTGGTTTTGTATTAATGACTTTAATAACTAGTTACTTATGTTGAAGGTGATCTTTCCTTATCGTTTGTCCGTGGTGTCTTGGCATTATTTTACTGTCTATATAAAATAAAAGATTTTCACCATTCATATCTCCACGGTCTATATGGAGGTATGTTGGCTACCTGGTCGGGGGTTAAGGGAACGGTTTGGTAAAGGTCTTGCCCTTGTTCAGCGTTTAGAGGTCCTGCTTGGGACCTGGGTCAAATTTAGTAGGATCTCCTTCAATGCCCATAGGTATTGGATGGCGGGGATCCAAACTCTTTGACCCCCTCATAAGCTAACTACTATTAATACTATAACCCGGCTATTTAGGACTGTATCCCTGCTGACTCAGACTACTTAGCCGAGGGTAACGTCACCGCCAAAAGCGGGGCCTACCATAATTTGCATTAATAACTTAATTCATTATCTTTCAATAATCCAACCCTTTAGGATTGTATCCTTGCTGACTCAAACTACTGGGTTGAGGGTAACGTCACCTCCGAAAAAGGGGCCTACTACAATAACTAAGATAATCTCTTAAACAAATGCAAAAGTGCGAAAATAATCAAAGGTTATACTAATACACGTGTCGGATCCAAGTGATTCATCTTGTCTATCTGTTTTTATTTTATTTTATTTTTCAGCATTTAGTTAGTTTTTATCTTTCTTAGTTTAAAACATTTTTCTAACTTTTTGATTTGATTAGACGTTGAGGATAAACCGGTATTAAAAGCTCTTGTGTCCTTGGACGACCTCGGTATCTTACCAACACTATACTACGTCCACGATGGGTGCACTTGCCCATATGTGTGTTTAGTGTTAGTAAATATCGTGTTTTATAAATTTAAAACTTGGCTAAAAGTGTAAAAAGGGCTTAAAAATATATCTAAAATTATATTACACTACACACGCATCAAGTTTTTGGCGCCGTTGCCGGGGACACAAGGATTTTAAGAAAGCTTAAAATCGACGGCCTAATCAGTTTTTCAAAACCTTTTCAAAAACGCGCGCATTTTTCTGCATTTTAGTCTAGTTTTTGCATTTACAGTAGCCTGAACACGGGGCCGTGCTCACTGAACACGCCCCCGTGCTGCATATTTTAGAGTAGATACCCAGATACAGAGTCTGACCACGGGGCCGTGTTCACTCAACACGCCCCCGTGCTCAAAGTGACCAGTAAATTTAATTAAAACGCCCAGATACAGTCCCTGAACACGGGGCCGTGTTCACCCAACACGGGGCCGTGCTCAGCTTCTGTTTCCGTCTTATTTTTTTGTTTTCTGGTCCCGAGACTCAGTTGTAGTCTGTTGAGTGATTCATATGGATCAATACTCAAGAGGTTACAACTACACCTATGATGAGGATGATTATAGAGGTAATTATTGCACTAATTGTCGTAATACACACTCGGTTCAATATAATACTTCATATCAACCATCCAATTCATACAACCATTACGAGGAGCCCAGGTACGAGCCATCAACTTCATACACATCCTATGAAGACCAAAGGTATGAACCTCCTTCCTCGTACTCATATTTTGATGAACCAAGGTATGAACCTTCATACTCATACTTTGAAGATTCAACATATGAGTCACCACCTTCATACTCTTATTATGAGGAAACATGGCGTGAACAACCCACCTCATATGAGTACTATGAAGAACAAAGTTTCGACCCTTATCCATCATATACTTACAATGAAGAACAATGGTGTGAACCATCTACTTCATATGAGTACTATGAGGAACCAAGGATCGAACAACCGGATTCAAGCTTTGAGGATCCAAATTCTTTCAATCTCACCGAAGTGACCAATAGGATATTAGAACACATTAAAACTATCGAGCGTTGCATAAAAGAATCTCGCGCAAGGGAAGAGGAATCCCGCGCGAGAGAAGAGTTAAAAAGTAATAATAACGTAGAGATAGTTGAAAGTGTAAAAATGGAAGAACAAGAAAGTGAAAAACCGACACATGAGTTAAACAACGAAAATGGTGAGTCCGATAATGTTAAAATTCAAGAAGAGTCTAATTTTGAAGAAATTAACCTCTTGTCACCTACTTTCGAAAATCATTGTTTAATAACCCCTCATGCCAAGTTTTTAAAAGAGTTAAACACTAGTGCTAAAATCAAAGAAATGGTAAGTGTTAAGTTAACTAATGATCAAACCTCGCTAATAAAAGAAGATCCTTTTGAAATTAACATCACACCGGTTCCATGTTTCTTTCAAAATTCGTTTATTAGTAATGTCACTATTGATAAAGATCTTTGTGTTAACATAATGCCCAACTACATTTTTGAAAAGTTAAGTATTAGTGATTTTACTCCACTTCAAATACCCATTTTTCTATCCGACCGAAAAGTAATGAAATCAATCGGTGTAGTCGAAGATATTTTGGTTCAAACAAATCAAATGGTAATCCCAACCGACTTCGTCATCTTAGATGACGCCCCCTTAGTCTTGGGAAAACCTTTTGTACAAACTCATAGAGCTTTGAAAAACCGGAAATTCAAAAATCTACCTCTTCAATTAGGGGCATTCAAAAGGAGCATAGATCTTGAGCGCTCAATGAAATATCCTTTTGGCAATAATGACCCCCCAATTGAAGATGAGCCTGAACCACCCGATAAGGAGGGTCTAGCCAAGGACCTTTATAAACGTGGCGCACCACGGAGGCATTCCGCGGAACTATCCTTAGTTTTAGATTAGTTTAACTTTTATGCTTTCTAGTTTAGCTTTAATTTGCAGGAATAAAACACACTCGGGATGGTGAAGGATACTAAGGGAAGCTTGAACCAACACCCCATGCGCAAAAACAGAGCCTCTCAACAATTTTTCTTCATTACTGCAAGTTCAGCACGGGGCCGTGCTCACCCAACACGCCCCCGTGCCCAAAAATCTGCAGAAATGCCCAGTTCAGGTACCTGGACACGGGACCGTGCTCACTGAACACGCCCCCGTGCCCAGCCTTCTGTTTACTTTTGGTACTGGCAGTCTGGACATGGGGCCGTGTTCAGCCAACACCACCCCGTGTTCAGCTACACAGTACCATAAAATCTTGTTTTTAACCCACTTTTACACATTTTAATCAACCGAAAAACTTATTTTTGGGACACATTGAGGACAATGTGTAATTTAAGTGTGGGGGGATGCTAAAACCTTGAGTTTTGCAAGTCCTAATAACAAGCCTTACACAAAACTCTATTGGAACCGCTAATCACCCCAAATTTTTTCAAAAACTTTTCATTTTTTTACTTGTCTTGGTTTAATTTGGGAATAACAAGTTCTAAAAAGGTTACATTTTTATAAATTTACAACCGATAGCGTCGTGATAAAAAGAACCAAATAAGAAGATTATGAAACGGCATGACAAGCTTAGTTAAAATTTGATTATATATACTTGAACACATTAAAAACCCATTCCCACAAAAGTGAGTTTTGAGCCTTTATTGAGCATACAAATATACATCTTTAAACTAAATGCTCATTTTTCGTTTCTTGTGTGAATAGCCGCTTGGTTTCTTACGACTCTAGAACTTGCCACGACGATACATTCCCGGTCCTTACCAACTTAAACCCGAGTAAGTAAATGATAGAGGCATTAGGACTAACCCCTTTTTTATTTCTACACCATTATTTTTCTTTTCTTTTTACCACCTACCCAAAACCCCCCTAGTTAACCCCTTTGAGCCTAAACCTTTTCGTTTCTTTCCCCAAAACAAACACCCTTTACCCACCAAAACCTTTTTCATTTTAAACCCTTTATTTTAGTAACAAAGCTCGGTCTTCTTGTGACACAAAAAAAAAAAAAAAAAAAAAGAAAAAAAAAAGAGATGAAGTTAGCAATAAACAAACAAGCTCATCAAAAGAAACCTTGTTTGAAAAATACTTCATTAGAAAAAAAAAAGTGAAGAAAAAAAAAAAGAAAAAAAAAACAAAGTGTTTTACGAAAACCGACGCTTTTTACGCTTTTCGCCCTTTTACTAACCACTAACCCAACCACCCACCTTTAGCCCAAGCCTAACCCTTCACCCAAAAAGTCCTCTTGATATTTACAAAGGTATAAAGTTAAAAAGGAGGAGGATTGATTGCTTGGCAAGCTTATGGTAGGAATAAGTTCCATGCCGCTCTCGAGTGATTCACTAAAAATACACCTTCGGCCGAGTGTTGAGTGATCCCCCGTGAGGTATGTGAACTTGTATATAAATGAAATTTTAAAAAGGCATGTTATGCCCAAATAAGTAATTTGTCTTATGAAACGTTCTAAATAAATCACAACGAATAGGATTGTAAATAGTATAAAAATAAAACCTAATAAAGATCTTGGATTCCCGACACTCAAGACAAGACCAAAACCTTCTCTTCTACCCATTCCATTTGGGAGTGTAAGCCACATATTAAAGAGTTTTGCTTGAGGACAAGCAAAGATTCAAGTGTGGGGGTATTTGATGTGTGTAAAATGCAACATATAAATTACATCAAATGAGGCATAAAACCAACCCTTTTTAAGTACTAATGTTGGAAAAAGTGTGCTTTTGTCTTCCTTTTGTATTTTCAGGGTTAAAAGAGCTTAAATGAACAAAAGAAGCAAAAATGCAGCCAAATCCAACATAAATACAAAGAAAAGGAAGAAACGTGGCATGCCCGACTCCTAGACAGCATCTCTCAAAGCAAAAACAAGAAGAAAGCTGAGCATGGGGCTGTGCCCAGCTGAGCATGGGGCTGTGCCCAGCTGAACACGGGGCAGTGTCCAGCGGACACGGGGTGTGTCCAGCTCAACACGGGGCCGTGTTCAGCGAACACGGGGCAGTGTCCAGGATGGTCAGAAAAGACAAAGTTATAGAAGCTTCTATTGCCCACCACGGGGCCGTGCCCAGCGGACACGGGGGCGTGGTCAGAGTGCTGCAGGTGCATTTATTGTAATTCTGAATTACAATTAATGAAGAGAGAGAGTGTCAGACGGGCACGGGGGCGTGTCCAGCGGCCACGGGGGCGTGTCCAGCGGACACGGGGGCGTGTCCAGCGGACACGGGGCCGTGCCCAGGCTTCTGTTCAGCCTATAAATAGGAGTGCTTGGCTTCATTTCAACTCATCCCTTGGCACACCACCTCTCTCACACTTCATCCACCACCCACCACCACCATAACACCATCATCCACCACCATCATCCATTGTCCATCATAGAGTGTGTGAGTCGTCTCGGGATCCAAGATTGATCGTAAGAGTTCTTGACAATCAAGGCCATGTTTGCCTAAGTCTCTTACATCACTTGGTGAAGACAAGTGTTTAGTATAATACTTTTTATTTTTAATCTTTTGCACTTTTTATTTGGTTTTGTATTAATGACTTTAATAACTAGTTACTTATGTTGAAGGTGATCTTTCCTTATCGTTTGTCCGTGGTGTCTTGGCATTATTTTACTGTCTATATAAAATAAAAGATTTTCACCATTCATATCTCCACGGTCTATATGGAGGTATGTTGGCTACCTGGTCGGGGGTTAAGGGAACGGTTTGGTAAAGGTCTTGCCCTTGTTCAGCGTTTAGAGGTCCTGCTTGGGACCTGGGTCAAATTTAGTAGGATCTCCTTCAATGCCCATAGGTATTGGATGGCGGGGATCCAAACTCTTTGACCCCCTCATAAGCTAACTACTATTAATACTATAACCCGGCTATTTAGGACTGTATCCCTGCTGACTCAGACTACTTAGCCGAGGGTAACGTCACCGCCAAAAGCGGGGCCTACCATAATTTGCATTAATAACTTAATTCATTATCTTTCAATAATCCAACCCTTTAGGATTGTATCCTTGCTGACTCAAACTACTGGGTTGAGGGTAACGTCACCTCCGAAAAAGGGGCCTACTACAATAACTAAGATAATCTCTTAAACAAATGCAAAAGTGCGAAAATAATCAAAGGTTATACTAATACACGTGTCGGATCCAAGTGATTCATCTTGTCTATCTGTTTTTATTTTATTTTATTTTTCAGCATTTAGTTAGTTTTTATCTTTCTTAGTTTAAAACATTTTTCTAACTTTTTGATTTGATTAGACGTTGAGGATAAACCGGTATTAAAAGCTCTTGTGTCCTTGGACGACCTCGGTATCTTACCAACACTATACTACGTCCACGATGGGTGCACTTGCCCATATGTGTGTTTAGTGTTAGTAAATATCGTGTTTTATAAATTTAAAACTTGGCTAAAAGTGTAAAAAGGGCTTAAAAATATATCTAAAATTATATTACACTACACACGCATCACTTCCATGCAAACGTTGACATCCTGCATTTCAAAAAGTTAATTAATTGTTCTTTAATATCCTGAGGGATATTGGTTCCCACGAGCACCGAAATATCGGGATTATCCTGGTCTAGGATAATTTTCTTCACATCTTGCTCCGGATCCTCCACTATATCCTGGGCCCGCGTCTTTAATTGCTATGCTGCACTAGGTTTGGTTGAGGATTTCATCGAGGATGAGTAGCATTCTTTCGCCTCCTGCTGATCACTATCAACTTTGACAACTCCCCAAGGGGTAGGTATCTTGATGCATTGGTGATATGTTGATGGCACGGCCTTCATATCGTGAATCCACGGTCTTCCCAGTATGATGTTATAGCAGGATAGAGAATCCATCACACAGAAACGTTGTATCGAGTTGAGTCCTTCAACGTATACTGGCAACTTTATCTCTCCCACTGTGTTTCTAGCCTCTCCACTGAATCCAACAAGCACGGTAGACTTTGAAGTGATATCCATTGGAGATACATTCATTCTCTTTAGAGTTTCTAGTTGGATTATGTTGACGGAGCTGCCATTATCAACCAGTATCCTGCGTACAAAATGGTTAGCCACATATAACATTATTACCAGAGCATCATGGTGAGGATCCTGGACAGTATCCCTGTCATCTGCATCAAAAGTGATCACTTTGTCAGTTGTGAGGGTAGTCATCCTGACAGGTTTGTCTTCCCTTTCGGCCTTAGCTTCCTTTGCATGTCTTTTTGCTGCCGAATACGAAGTCCCACAAATGTCGGATCCTCCCGAAATGAAGTTGATTATCTTGGCATCCGCGGGAGGTGATGCTGCTCGCTCAGGATCCTTCTCAGTATCCTGACCTTTATTCTTCTTTCTTCCTAAGAGATCTTTCAGATATCCCTTGCTTAGAAGATAGCTTATTTCTTTCCTTAGAGCAATGCAATCCTCAGTTACATGTCCGAAATCTTCGTGGAAAGCACACCATTTTGACTTATCTTTCCAGTCAGCCTTTTGTTGATTCTTTCGAGGCCACCTAGCCTTGTCTCCTAGACCCTGCATGGCATACATCAATTCGGGAATGTTAACAGAAAAGCAATATTCAGACAACTCAGGATACTCTTCAGGATCCTCATCTTCGATAGCATTCACTCTCTTGTTTTCATTTCTACCATATGGCTTGGGCCGATATGACTTGAATGAGGATTCTGACTTCCTGTTAGTTGACTCATAAGTGTTAGATGAGTTCATCCTTTCTTGCATCTTCATGTCATCCTCCAGACGGATATATCTCAAAGCCCTGTTACGAGCTTCGTCGAGATTCCTGCAGGGATTCATTACAAGATCCTGATAAAACTGAGAATCCTTTTGTAATCCCATCTTGAAAGCTTGCACAACTGTTGCAACATCAAGATGTGGGATATCCAAGGATTCTCAACTGAATTTGTTCACATAATCCCTCAAGGATTCCTGAGGCCCTTGAGTTATCCTGTAAAGATCACTGGTTAGTTTCTCAAAACCCCGACTACAAGAAAATTGACTGTTAAATAAATTAACCAAATGAGCAAACGAAGTAATTGAGTGAGGAGGAACGTTTAACAGCCATTTTAAGGCTGATCCTGTTAGAGTAGAACCAAATCCCTTGCACAAGCACGCTTCCTTGAGCTCCGGATGGATAGGGTTAATCTCCATTCTCTCCCTATACTGAGCAATATGCTCCTCAGGATCCATAGTTCCGTCGTAAAGCTTCATGTTGGGGGTTTGAAATCTCTTTGGGATCTCAGCATCACAGATAGGATGTGCAAAACGAGATATCTTATGGCTGTCTTGGGACACTTCCGGGATCGGCTGGACCACCCCAAGTACACTGGATATCATGTCCTTCAACTTTTGAAGTTCCCTAGTAAGTGCTGATGTCACACCTGTATCCTGCAAAGATCCACTATTGTTAGTAGCATGAGTATTATTATTATTTGACACGTTACCCGTTGGAGGATTTTGCCCATATCCTGAAGCATATCCTGAGCTCCTCATGGTTGACATCCTGACTGAGGAGGGTATTTCAGGAGTATGATTCTGAGGAAGACTGGGCACAATATTCCCCCTGTTATCCTCAGTATACACAGCTGAACTAAAGTTCAACGCTCTGGGGTGTAATGGAGTGACATTATCCTCAGCAGATCTGCTCGAGCCAGACTTCAGGAGTTGTATTTCCCTTAAAAGCATTTGGTTTGTTTCCTGTTGCTGCCTCATTTGTTCCTGCACACTTCCAAATAAAGTAAGAATTTCATCATTAGAAGCTAGAACGGGAGCAGATTCCTGAACACTGCAGGTAGGGATAATATCCTGAGGTCGTGAAGAGGCTGGCGTCCTTGGAGGAGGTGGTGGAAGCACCGAACCAGTAGTAGCAAAAGTCATAGCAGACACAGTAGAGGAACTCATGTTTGATCTTGAGGCCATTATGGACAATGTGGCAAAAAGTTTTGAAAATAGAAAACTGATTAGCGATTTGACAAAAATTTTTAGTAAAGAGAGCACCACTTGCCCCACGGTGGGCGCCAAATTGTTTTGGTCAAAAATTACCGAAGCAATTAAGTGATCAAATTAGTTAAGTGAGGTAGTGTGCTAAGAGAATGTGTTCAAGAATATGTTAATTGAGTTATTTGCAAAAATAGTTTCAGGATACGGCTCAGGATATAGAGTCGTATCTGTGATCAAACAATGAGCAAAAAAGTAAAGTAAATGACACGAGATGTATGAGGAAATCCCTTGATCAATCTAGATCGCCGGCATAAAACCTCAGGAGCTGACAATCGCAGCTGCCTTGTTCTTCTATTGCTTCAAATATCAGGATACAGTGCAGGATGTGGTTGTGACAACCGTCAATTTTGCATGCATCCGTACAATTAATTAATTTTAATTATGAGCTTAATGACTGTGCTTGATTACAACTGACACTTTAAACTGCTTACTGATTTAGATTACAAACATACATGTGCATTCTTACATACAGTCACTTCAATTATTTCATACAGACTCTTAGTGACAACCTGATGCACAAAGCACAGTTAGTACAGTGAGCGAATAACTCAGACACATGCTGACAATGCCAGCACATAGACAGACACTATTTTTAGGCCAGTATGGGCCAGGGATAAAACACTACACCAGTGTGGAGTGTAGGGAAGTGAGGACCATAAGACTATGTCACTAGGTGATAGTTTGAGTGCCGGAATGTGCCTAAAACGCAATTTAATTACAGAATTCCGCATTTTAGCAGCAATTCAGTTTTTAACACGCTCATATTATTCATAATGTTGACTAAGTAGTCCTGGACACTTTCCTAAGTGTTGGAATTAAATTCGTTACAAAAAGATGCACAAAAGACGCTTTACGGGTCAATTAAACGCTTTAACGGAACGATGCGAAACCGAACAACCAGACATTACCCGGGACATGAAAATATTGTTAGAAATATTAATTTATTATTTTAAATTAATCATGGTCACAAAAATCCCCATGCATTATGTAAACATGACTTACACCCACTATACTTGTAAATACCCTTAACCTTTTAGTAATTACCTACTAATTAACAAAAATTTTACACTTTACCCCCCCCCATAACCGAAAATCTGCCATAATCATTAACATATATTTTGGTTAAATCTTGTGTAAAGAAGATCTTTATTTCATTGGCCAAAATTATTGGCATAATTCCCCTAGGAGCTAGTAATGCACATTTCCAAGAACTTCCATCATTGCTACTCCACCCTCTCTCCTCTCCCTCTAAAAATCGGCCCATACCCCCCCCCCCCCATCTCACCACAACTGATTTTCATCTTCATATACCTTCACAACTTCATCTCTTTCACTAGTAAACTCCATTCAAAGCTCCAAGACCCTCCATAGAAGTAAGAAGTTGAAGTGCTCTCAAGAAGCTTTGTTCAAGGCCTTTCTCACCATCATTTCTTGTCATCTCATCCTAAGATTACAACCCTAGCCTTGTGCTAGTAGTAAGTTCATTCATACTCTTGCCTCACTTCGATTCTTGTTCGATTGTTGATTGTTTTGCTCACACAAGAACTCAAACAGCTTGCTGAGTTGGATTTCCAGCCAACTTCAACAGGCTGTAACGGGATCATTTTAAGTCGAAAAGTGGATTTTCAAAAGCCTAAAATGAATGTTTTGGAATAACTAAACAAATGGCACTGGAATCATAATTTTTCGAGACCGTTTACTATTTTTAAAAGATTATTTTTGGACAGCAGCTCAAGCTGCATTTTTGTTGCAGAAAAAGTGGGTTATTTTCGGAGTCACAACTTAAAACCTGAGTAAAATCAACTCATGAAATTTTTACAGTAGATAGACACCATTGTCCGGACGACCCTCCAACTGGAATTTCGTCAAACGGACTTACGGTTGATTTTTAGTGAATATTTCCGTAAACTGCGATCAGAAGGTAACAAATCTGATTGCAGTCGAGAAAATGATTTTCTATAAAATATTGGTAACGAATTGGACTTTGATATTTTTACACAATAAACTTTGGAACATGTGTGACATTCTGTGAAAATTTGGTAATTTTTAGAAAAGGTTAACTATTTTATAAAAATCCTCGAAAACAGTCTGGTTTTGAGTAATAAAGCTGAAATAAAGTAAGTAACGTTTTGTTTGTCGATATGTCGGTTTGATGATTGAAAATGAACTATTGGATATATATAAAAGAAAATGATATGCTATTTAAGCATGGACACCTCTATTTACAGAGGAGGCTCTGCCGAAATTTTCCGAGAATCCGAACACTTAGTAAAACATTCGAGAAAATAAATACGAAATAGTTGTCTAACTATTTTTCTAATAAAGTTAAAATAATTATTATTATTTTAACAACATAATGCCAATGTAACGTAACTCAAAACACTAAACTCTAAGTCAAGGCACGGCCCGTCCGTCTAATAGACGTTAGACCATTGTAGGTAGTCGTGTTTGCTGAGGAGATTTGGGTTACGAGTACCGAAGACGCAATACTGTGAGTTCATGTCCCCCTTTTCTCTTAACCGTTTTCAGTTTTATACTTCGGGGGTGAAATACATGTTACAATTATTACAGACATTTACAGACTTTTACAGACATTTACAGACATTTACAGACTTTTACAGACATTTACAGACATTTACAGACATTTTTATACATGGTATGATTAGCTAAGGAACTTACTGTTAGATCACGTGAATGGATAGGCTATTATCGTAAGACCATTAATCCTTGTATAAGGACCGAGAGGCATGAGTGATAGATCTATTGGGTGTTGCGAGCCCCACACATGGGCCAGCGTGTGGCTGCATGTGGTGACTATGTCGTTCCGCCGGAAGGACCGGTATGAAGTACGCGTTACAGGTTTGAGTGCTTCCTAGGCCATATCACTTATTAATGTATTAGCTACACATTAATTGATCTGTTTTTCCTTATTGCTACATACCAAGGACATACATTTTTACAGACATATTTCACAATCTATTCAGACACACATTAACGATTTGTACAAACTCACATACACATGAACTCGCTCAACTTTTGTTGATGTTTTCCAAACTACATGTATTTCAGGAAATTAAGTATGGATCTGGCGGGCGTTGGAATTTCAAGTCATGATTAAGTATAAAGATGTCATCCATGGTTTTTAGGTTTGGCCAGTGTGTCTTAATCCTGGACGAGACACGTCTTCCAAACTTGGATTACAACTATTATCTTTGACGAGTCCTTAGCAAACTTTTACACCATTCATCTGGTTTGTAAAACTTAAATTTTGAAGTCTACGTTTTAGACAATGTTGTTATGTTTTAAACTCATTTTATGGATGACAAATCTTTGGTATTATCATATAGATTGTTTGATATGGTTGAATGCAATGATAACAAGTAAGTCACCCCATAATCACGCTTCCGCAAAAGTCAGGGTGTGACAGTGGTGCGGATCGACTAAGTGTTACAACGAAATTTGAATACAAGTGTGTTGTTTGCAATGAGCTAGAAAGTGAAAGTCTGCGAGAGTGTTAGTGGAGATTGTGTGCCTTAAACTGATCCGCCCCCATCTATTTATAGTAAAGATAAAATAACAAACTATCCTAAACTTTCGGGATCCACCGAATATTCCTTCATCGAACGTTGTGGACCTGGTCTGTCGGGCTCAACGTCTCTCCTTCAACAAACTTGTCCGAGTCCTAAGGAGAAGAAGTCCTCTTGACCGTTAGCAAGTCTCAGCCTTTAACCTGCACGTGATTAATTAATAAACCTCAGGATATCGCCCAAGATGTTAGCAATATCCTCTTCCAGCATCCTGGTCACAAATAAACAAACAAAGGCAGGATATTGGTCAGGATATGTATGCTTAGAAAATGAGCCATAACAATAATTAACAAAGAATCAACATATACTTGCAAATTCTTAATACTCATTTTCTTAGCCAATTCTAATCCTGCAATCAAAGCCTCATACTCTGCTTCGTTGCTGGTAGCAGGGAATTCACACCTAATAGCCTGGGGTAATATGTCCCCCTGTGGCGATTTTAGTAGTATACCCAAACCTACTCCTCTTACATTAGACGCACCATCAGTATATAATGTCCAGGATCCTGAGGATTCTCCTGACTGCTGGACTTCTAGGTCTACCTCATCCTGAGTATCACTACCGAAATCAGCCACAAAGTCAGCTAAGGCCTGGGATTTTATGGCATTTCTAGGTTCATATACTAAGTCATAAGCACTCAACTTTACCGACCACTTAGCCATCCTACCGGACATTTCTGGTTTCCTAAGCACATTTTTAACAGGATAATTAGTTTTAACATGAATCCTATGTGTCTCAAAGTAATGTCTAAGCTTTGTTGATGCCATAACTAGAGCCAATATTAACTTTTCTAGGTGAGAATATCTAGTTTCAGCATTTAACAAACTTTTACTAACATAATAAACAGGATACTGCTGACCTTCGTGATCCTTTACGAGTACTGCACTTACTGCGTTCCCTGATACTGCAAGATACAGGGATAATGGTTCGCCATCCTCAGGCTTCATCAATAGAGGCGCGGTTGAGAGATACTGCTTCAAATCCTGTAGGGCTGCTTCATGCTTTTCACCCCATTCAAATTTTTTGTTCTTTTTCAGGATATCATAGAATTCTTTACATTTTTCCGAGGATCTTGAAATAAATCTATTCAAGGCTGGCACACGTCCTGTTAACCGTTGAACATCCTTCATATTCGAGGGTGACTTTATATCCATGATAGCTTTGATCTGCTCCGGGCTTGCCTCTATCCCTCTTTTTGTCACCATGTATCCTAAAAACTTTCCTGCCCCCACTCCAAAATGGCACTTTGCAGGATTAAGTTTCATATTATACTGCTCCAGGATATCGAATGCTCCTTTAATATCCCGGAGATGATCCTCAGCTTTCTTGGATTTGACCACCATATTGTCAATGTACACCTCCATGGTGTCCCCCAGTTTGTCTTTAAACATCATGTTCACCAATGTCTGGTACGTTGCACCTGCAATTTTCAAACCGAAAGGCATAGCAGTATAACAGTAAATACCTGTTGGTGTCATGAAAGCAGTATCCTCCTGGTCCGAAGGTTCCATTTGAATCTGCTGGAATCCTGAGGATGCATCCATGAAGGTCAACATTTCATGACCGGCAGTGGCATCCACCATGGAGTCTATATGAGGCAGAGGGAATGGGTCTTTTGGACAAGCTTTGTTCAGGTCTGTGTAGTCTACACAGACTCTCCACTTCCCATTCTTCTTTTGAACCACTACCACATTTGCTAGCCATCTAGGGAATTTGACTTCTCTAATCATCCTGGACTTCAATAATCTTTCAACTTCCGATTGGATAATTGCATTCCGCTCAGGGGCGAATTTCCTTCTCTTTTGTTGTATAGGCTTGAATGACCTGTCAATTCCAAGCTTGTGAGTAATAATGTCTTTGGATATACCTGTCATATCCTCATGCTTCCATGCGAATGTTAATATCCTGCATTTCAGAAAGTTAGTTAATTGCTCTTCAATATCCTGAGGGATATTGGTCCCTACGAGCACCGAGATATCAGGATTATCCTGATCCAGGATAACTTTCTTCACATCCTGCTCCGGATTCTCCACGATATCCTGGGCCCGCATCTTTAATTGCTATGCTGCACTCGGTTTGGTCGAGGATTTCATTGAGGATGAGTAACATTCTTTCACCTCTTGCTGATCACTATCGACTTTGACAACTCCCCAAGGGGTAGGGATCTTGATGCATTGGTGATATATTGATGGTACGGCCTTCATATCGTGAATCCACGGTCTTCCCAGTATGATGTTATAGCAAGATAGAGAATCCATCACACAGAAACGTTGTATCTTGTTGACTCCTTCAACATATACAGACAGCTTTATCTCTCCCACTGTGTTCCTAGCTTCTCCACTGAAACCAACGAGCACAGTAGACTTCGAAGTGATATCCATCGGAGACACATTCATCCTCTTCAGAGTCTCCAGTTGGATTATGTTGACCGAACTGCCATTATCAACTAGTATCCTGCGTACAAAATGGTTAGCCACATATAACATTATTACCAGAGCATCATGGTGAGGATCCTGGACAGTATCCCTGTCATCAGCGTCAAATGTGATCGTTTTGTCAGATGTGAGGGTAGTCATCCTGACAGGTTTGTCTCCCCTCTCAGCCTTAGCTTCTTTTGCATGTCTCTTCGCCGCCGAATACGAAGTCCCACAAATGTCGGATCCTCCCGAAATAAAGTTGATTATCTTAGCATCCGCGGGAGGTGAGGCTGCTCGTTCAGGATCCTTTTCAGTATCCTGTCCTTTATTCTTCTTTCTTCCCAAGAGATCTTTTAGATATCCCTTGCTCAGAAGATAGCTTATTTCCTTCCTCAACGCAATGCAATCCTCCGTAACATGTCCGAAATCCTCATGGAAGGCACACCATTTGGATTTATCCTTCCAATCAGCTTTTTGTTGATTCTTCCGAGGCCACCTGGCTTTATCTCCCAAACCCTGCATAGCATACATTAGTTCAGGTATATTAACAGAAAAACAATATTCGGATAATTCAGGATATTCTTCGGGATCCTCGTCTTCGACAGCATTCACTCTCTTGTTATCATTTCTGCCATATGGCTTGGAGCGGTAGGGTTTGTAAGAGGATTCTGACTTCCTGTTAGTTGATTCGTATGTTGAGGATGCATTCATCCTTTCTTGCATTTTCTTATCGTCCTCCAATCGAATATATCTTAGAGCCCTGTTACGAGCCTCGTCGAGATTCCTGCAGGGATTTATTACAAGATCCTGATAAAACTGAGAGTCCTTTTGCAACCCCATCTTAAAAGCTTGCACAGCTGTTGCAACATCAAGATGTGGGATATCCAAGGATTCTCGACTGAATTTGTTCACATAATTCCTCAAGGATTCCTGAGGTCCTTGAGTTATCCTGTAAAGATCACTGGTTAGTTTTTCAAAACTCCGACTGCAAGAAAATTGACTATTAAATAAATTCACTAAGTGGGCAAATGATGTAATCGAATGCGGAGGAACATTTAACAGCCATTTTAAGGCTGATCCTGTCAGAGTAGAACCGAAACCCTTGCACAGGCAAGCTTCCTTGAGATCCGGAGGGATAGGGTTGATCTCCATCCTTTCCCTATATTGGGCAATATGCTCTTCAGGATCCGTGGTTTCATCGTAAAGCTTCATGTTCGGAGTCTGAAATCTTTTTGGGATTTCAGCATCACAAAAAGGACAAACCGAGATATCCTGTGGCTATCCTGGGATACTTCAGGAATTGGCTGCACCACCCCAGGTACACTGGATATCATATCCTTTAGCTTCTGAAGCTCCCTAGACAGTTCTGACGTTACAGTTGTATCCTGCAAAGATCCAACACTGTTAGTGGCAATAGCATTATTATTATCAGATACGTTACCAGTCGGAGGATTCTGCCCATATCCTGAAGCATATCCTGAGCTCCTCACGGATGACATCCTAACCGAGGAGAGTATTTCAGGAGTATGATTCTGAGGAAGGCTGGGCACAATATTCCCCCTATTATCCTCAGTATACACAGCTGAACTAAAGTTCAAAGTTCTGGGCTGTAGTGGAGTGACGATATCCTCAGCAGGTCTGCTCGAGCTGGACTTCAGGAGTTGTATCTCCCTCAACAGCATCTGGTTTGTTTCCTGTTGCTGCCTCATTTGTTCCTGCACACTTCCAAATAAGGTTAGAATTTCATCATTAGAAGCCAAAATCGGAGCAGATCCCTGAACATTCCGAGTAGGGATAATGTCCTGAGGTTGCGAAGAAGATTGCATCCTTGGAGGAGGTGGTGGAAGCACCGGGCCAGTAGTAGCAGAAGTTGTACCAGACACAGTGGAGGAGCTCATGCTTGATCTTGAGGCCATTGCAAATAATGTGGCAAAAAGTTTTGAAAACAGAAAACCGATTAATGATTTCACAAAGATTTTTAGTAAAGATAGCACCACTTGCCCCACGGTGGGCGCCAAATTGTTTTGGTCAAAAATTACCGAAACAATTAAGTGATCAAATTAGTTAAGTGAGGTAGTGTGCTGAAAAGTGTGTTGAAAATATGCTGTTTATGTTGTTTGGAAAAACAGTGTTCAGGATATGGCTCAGGATATTGAGCTATATCTATGATCAAACGATGAGCAAAAAATAAAGGGGTTGACACGAGATGTACGAGGAAAGCCCTTGATCAATCTAGATCGCCGGCATAAAACCTCAGGAGCTGACAATCGCAGCTGCCTAGTTCTTCTTATTACTTCAAACTTCAGGATACAGTGCAGGATATTGACCAGATCGCTAAGTGTTACAATGATTTATGTGAGAGTACAAGTTGCGAAAGAACAAGTGTGTAAGTGTAGTGAGTGTAGCTGTGATGTCCTATTCGATCCGGTATACCCACCTATTTATAGTAATCAAATACAAACTGAAATTCCTACAAATATGGGATGCTTCCGAATATTCCATTATTAACGTTGTAGTCCGGGTAATGCGGCTTCAACGTCTTCATTTGAACGACTTGGACCGAGTCTCTTGGAGAAAGAGTCTTTGTGAACGTTGGGCACCTGCACGCGTATTCCTGCACTCAACACGTTAGTAATCCTGAGGATACTATTCAGGATATTATAGACATCCTGAATGAGCATCTCGGATATAAGCAGATATCATTTATTCAAGATATAACCCAAGATATTTCCCAGGATATGAGGAGCTCAGAATTTTACCCATAACAATGTCCATATCCAAAACATCCATAAAGCCGAAAACAAACGCGTTTGGCAGCTTGCACCACTGTGTAATGATCGCCCATACCGATTGCATATAGCCGCACACAACAAAAAGTGCTCAATAGTCTAACCTACCCGCGGTAAATCTGACATTTTCAAACCACGCCATCATGTAGATTTGACCCATACGTCCAACCTACCTATGAATCGGACCTTATTAGCAGCCACTTACCCCATAATATACCATGCTACATCAAAAGACATAAAATGGATTTGGGCTATGGAAAAAGAACTTAATGCTCTTCATAAGAATCAGACATGGACTCTCGTTCCATGACCAACGCAGGCCAATGTTGCTGGTTCCAAGTGGTTTTTTCGAACCAAATTTAAATCCGATGGGTCAATCGAACGCTAAAATGCAAGACTTGTTGCTTAGGGCTTCACTCAAGTTCCCGGCCTTGACTACTCTCATACATTTAGCCCAGTGGTTAAATCCACCACTATCCGCACCGTTATTTCCTTAGCTGTTATAAACGGTTGAAATCTCCATTTAAAAGATGTCAACAATGCTTTTCTACATGGACATTGTTTTGGTCAAAAATTACCGAAGCAATTAAGTGATCAAATTAGTTAAGTGAAGTAGTGTGCTAAGAGAATGTGTACAAAAATATGTTGATTAAGTTGTTGGCAAACACAGTTTTCGGGATACGGCTCAGGATATCGAGCTGTATCTATGATCAAACAATGAGCAAAAAAGTAAAGGAAATGACACGAGATGTACGAGGAAAGCCCTTGATCAATCTAGATCGCCGGCATAAAACCTCGGGAGCTGACAATCGCAGCTGCCTTGTTCTTCAATTACTTCAAATATCAGGATACAGTGCAGGGTATGATACGGATCAACTAAGTGTTACAATGAGATTTGAGTAAAAGTGTTTGTGTGCAGTGGTTGCTAGTAACTATAGAGCAAAGTGTGCGAATGAGTGTATGTGACTTAATCTGATCCGATCAATCTATTTAAAGTAAATAGAAAACAACTAACTATCCTATTTTTCCGGGATCCGGCGAATATTCCACAGGTGAATGTTGTAGTCCACATCTTCCGGCTTCAACGTCTTTCTCCCAACCGTTTTGCCCAAGTCTCAAGGAGAAGAAGTCCACCTAAACGTTGCAGACTTATACCCTTCAATCTGCACATGGTTAAATCAGTTATTACCAGGATATCGTTTCAGGATGTTACCAATATCCCGATCTGGTATCCTGATCTCAAATAAACAATCAAAAGCAGAATATTAGTCAGGATATACGTTCAGAAAATGACCCATAACAATTGTCCCCAATCCTCTTGCTTATGACTACTTCTTGGTCTCTAACTTGGACAAATGCTTCAGCTTCAACCCATTTAGAAAAATAGTCGGTCATTGCTAGCATAAAAAACTTTTCCTCCCGGAGCTTTCGGCAATTTTCCCACTATATCCATTCCCCATTTCATGAATGGCCAAGGGGAAACTATAGGATATAATGGTTTAGCTGGTTGGTGCAATATGTTGCTATGCCTCTAACATGCGTCACATCTTCCAGCATATTCTGCAGCATCTCTCTTCATTGTTGGCCAATAATATCCTGTCCTCAATACTTTCGAGAATAAAGGCCTACCCCCACTATGGTTACCACAATCTCCTTTGTGTATATCTTGAAGCACTTCCATGGCCTTAGGATCCTTCAAGCATCTTAGGTATGGACCTGCAAGAGATTTCTTATACAAAATATTATTTATAATGGTGAATCGTGATACCTTCATCCTAAATGCCTTAGGATTTTCATTGTCAGGAATGTGTCCTTCTTTGGGATATCTTATGATTGGAGTCATCCAGGATCCAGTATCCTCCCCAGGATCATGACCAGGATCCTGAATGCTTGTTACCTCTTTATCCTGAGCTTTGAAGGGATCCATGGCAGGATACAGGATATGGAGTATCGGTATTTGGGTTCCTTCCGGTATCCTGACTGATGATCCTAAGTTTGCCAAGGCATCCGCTTCAGCATTATCCTCTCTCGGTACTTGTTCCAGTGTAAAAATATCGAAATATCCTGCTAATCTTTTGAGAATATCAAGATATTCAATTAATTTCTCACCTTTAACTGCATAAGATCCATTAAAATGATTAGTGATTAACAAGGAGTCAACATATACTTGCAAACTTTTAATATTCATGCTCTTAGCCAATTCTAATCCTGCAATCAAAGCCTCATATTCTGCTTCATTATTAGTGGCAGAAAATTCACATCTAATAGCCTGGGGTATTATGTCCCCCTGTGGTGATTTTAGTAGTATACCCAATCCTACTCCTCTGACATTAGATGCCCATCAGTATATAATGTCCAGGATTCTAAGGTTTCTCTTAGTTGTTGTACTTCTAGGTCTACTTCATTTTGAATATAACTACTGAAATCAGCCACGAAGTCAGCTAAAGCCTGAGATTTTATGGCATTTCTAGGTTCGTACACTAGATCATAGGCACTCAACTTTACTGACCATTTAGCCATTCTTCCTGACATCTCAGGTTTCCTAAGCACATTCTTAACATGATAATTGGTTTTGACATGAATCCTATGTGTTTCAAAGTAATGTATAAGCTTTGTTAATGCTGTAACTAAGGCCAATATCAATTTTTCTAAATGAGAATATCTAGTTTCAGCATTTAATAAACTTTTACAAACATAATAAACAGGATACTACTGACCTTCATGATCCTTTACAAGGACAGCACTTACTGCATTCCCTGATACTGCAAGATACAGGGATAATGGTTCACCATCCTCAGGCTTCATTAGTAGAGGTGCAGTTGAGAGGTATTGCTTCAAATCCTGCAAGGCTGCTTCATGCTTCTCCTCCTATTCAAACTTCTTATTTTTCTTCAGGATATCATAAAACTCCTTGCATTTTTCTGAGGACCTTGAGATAAATCTATTTAACACTGCTACTCGTCCTGTCAGTCTTTGAACATCCTTCATGTTAGAAGGTGATTTGATATCTAGGATGGCTTTGATCTGTTCTGGGCTTGCTTCTATCCCTCTTTTAGTTACCATATATCCTAGAAACTTTCCTGCCACCACTCCAAAATGGCACTTAGCAGGGTTCAGCTTCATGTTGTACTGATCCAGGATATCAAATGCTGCTTCAATATCCTGAAGATGATGCTCAGCCTTCTTAGACTTTACTACCATGTCATCGATGTACACCTCCATAGTGTCCCCCAGTTTGTCTTTGAACATCATGTTTACCAATCTCTGGTATGTTGCACCTGCATTTTTCAAATCGAAAGGCATAGCAGTATAACAATAAATACCTGTTGGTGTCATGAAGGCAGTATCCTCCTGGTCCGAAGGTTCCATCTGAATCTGCTGAAATCCTGAGGATGCATCCATGAAGGTTAACATTTCATGGCCGGCAGTAGCATCTACCATTGAGTCAATATGAGGAAGAGGAAACGGGTCCTTTGGACAAGCCTTGTTCAAGTCTGTATAATCCACACAAACTCTCCATTTCCCGTTTTTCTTCTGTACCACTACTACGTTTGCTAGCCACCTTGGAAATTTGACCTCTCTGATCATTTTCGACTTCAACAATCTGTCTACTTGTTCTTGAATAATTGAATTTCGTTCTGGAGCAAATTTCCTTCTTTTCTGCTGGACAGGCTTAAATGACCTGTCAATACTAAGCTTGTGTGTTATAACATCCTTGGAAATACCTGTCATATCCTCGTGCTTCCACGCGAATGTTGACATCCTGCATTTCAAAAAGTTAGTCAATTGGTGCTCAATATCCTGAGGGATATTGGTCCCTATGAGCACCGAGATATCCGGATTATCCTGATCCAGGATCACTTTCTTTACATCCTGCTCCGAAGCCTCCGTGATATCCTGGGCCCGTTTCTTTAATTGCTATGTTGCATTAGGCTTGGTAGAGGATTTCATGGAGGATGAGTAACACTCCTTTGCTTCCTGCTGGTCACTGTCTACTTTGACAACCCCCCAAGGTGTAGGGATTTTTGATGCACTGATGATATGTCGATGGCACAGCTTTCATATCATGGATCCATGGCCTGCCCAATATAATATTATAGCAGGATAGGGAGTCCATCACACAGAAGCGTTGTATTTAATTGACCCCTTCAACATATACTTGTAATTTAATCTCTCCCACGGTATTCCTAGCTTCTCCACTGAAGCCAACGAGTACAGTGGATTTTGAAGTGATATCCATTGGGGATACATTCATTCTCTTCAACGTCTCTAGTTGGACTATGTTGACGGAGCTCCCATTGTCCACCAATATCCTGCGTAAAAAATGGTTAGCCACGTATAACGTTATTACCAGAGCATCATGGTGAGGATCCTGGACAGTATCCCTGTCATCGCTATCAAAAGTGATCACTTTATCAGCTATGAGGGTTGTCATCCTGGTTGGTCTTTCCCCTCTTTCAGCTTTAGCCTCCTTTGCATGCCTCTTGGCCGCTGAATATGAAGTTCCACAAATGTCGGATCCTCCTGAAATAAAGTTTATTATCTTGGCATCCGCAGGAGGTGATGTTGCACGTTCAGGATCCTTCTCAGTATCCTGACCCTTGTTTTTCTTTCTTCCCATGAGATCCTTCAGATAACCTTTGCTCAGGAGATAGCTTATTTCCTTCCTCAAAGCAATGCAATCCTCTGTAATATGTCCAAAATCTTCATGGAAGGTGTTAGGGCTGGATTTTTGTGATACATGATCCTTACATGTGATCCTAACCAGTGATCCTTGTTTCTTTAGCAGATAGTGATCCTCAGCAGGACTTCAGGATCAGGATCATGGACCATCCCAGGATCCTCATGCTAACAGTTACCTTCATTGAATTAAATGTTGTTTTGTAGGAACATCTAGCAGGATCCGCTCTTAGCATCACAATCAAAGGACGCGTCTTTACAATTATAGCATGTGCTTAATCGGAGATGGACGTTGCAAAGGATATGGAAACTTGGCATGATTTAAGGGCGACAATTTAGGCTAGATTTGCTTTTATTTCTAAAGGGGTAATGAGCTGATTATTAGTCTTTTTACCTAAAATAGGTCACCTACACTTGTATATATAAACACTCTTCCCCATTCGGAAGGACACACAACACAATTCTCACACGCTTAGACACACATTACGATAGTGATCCTTGTACTCAGCTCATTATCATCCGAAGTTGTAACCATATTTTGATATATTGAAGTTGGTGATCGGTAATTGCCATCACCCGAGGTTTTTTATGCCGGAGATCATACATTGATCAAGGGCTTTTTCCTCGTATAAATCATTGTGTCTTTGCATATTTCATACTGAAGTGATCCTTTACTTTTTCAATAAACCAAGCATCATTCCCCATTTACTTAGAGTTTGGTTGCATTATCCTTGTGTGATTTTTGACCAAAACAGTTTGGCGCCCACCGTGGGGCAATTGGTGCTTCATTCATAAGAAAACTTTCTGTTCGAAATCTTTTCAAAGAGTTACATGGCTTCGTCATTGAAGAATACATCCACAGCGATGTCGGCAGTCAATTCATCTACTAGCATTCCACCTTTGCCTCCACCACCAGCTGGATCTCAGAAAAATGCTGAGAAGAGACCAACTTCTATATCCTCTAAACCATCATCTTCTGCTCTAACTTCTTCTGTTCCCAGTACTAGTGATATATTTACTTTGATTTTGCAGATGAGGGATCGTATGCAGCAGCAGGATGAAACTAATGACAGGATCCTCAGAGAAATCGGAGATCTCAAAAGGCAAAAGAAAACGGCAGAGGATCATTCCCCACTAATGCCCAAATCTTTGAATTTTGATACTCCAATGATTACTTCTCAGCCAACAGAGGTCCCAGACATACAATATATGGGTGGATCAAGAGGAGTGCATTTCAGCCCAGCAACAATGACTCAGGCATCAGGATCATATTTTCAACCGGCGGGATCCTACGCCCAGCATTCGGGATCCTTCATGAGCTTAGGATCCTCCTTTGTCCCTGGATCATCCCAGGTTCAAGGATCCTCCTTCGTTCCGGGATCATCCCAGGTTCAAGGATCCTCCTTTGTTCCGGGATCATCCCAGGTTCAAGGATCCTCCTTTGTTCCAGGATCATCCCAGGTTCAAGGATCCTCCTTCGTTCCGGGATCGTCTCAGATACCAGGATCCTTCCAGATGCCAGGATCCCTAAAAAGTTTGCAAACAGGAAGTCTAGATGTCCATCAAGGGGACTTCATTCCAATGCAGACCATTGCTTCCACTGGTCCCTCCGTTATCCCAGAATCCCAGCAATATGGATTCACACCCAATGTTCCTAACTTGAACCCGATGGGAGGTAACACCTTAAATAATTATCCTACCACTAACCATGGATTCGTGCAGGATACAGGTATCAACCATGCTATGGCCAGGGAGTTACAGAAGCTGAAGGATATGATATCAAGTGTTCCAGGGGTAGTCAAGCCTATCCCGGAGACTGCAGATGGGAGCCATAAGGTATCTCGTTTTGCACCACCAATTTGTGATGCAGAGGTACCCAAAAGGTTCCATATCCCTACTATGAAGATGTATGATGGTACAACGGATCCTGAGGAGCACATAGCACAATACAGGGAGAGGATGGAGATCAATCCAATCCCAGAAAAATTAAAGGAGGCATGCTTATGTAAAGGATTTGGATCCACCCTTACTGGATCAGCTCTTAAATGGCTGCTAAGTCTTCCCCCTTACTCTATCACTTCATTTGCTAATTTAGTTAATTTATTCAATAACCAATTCTCTTGTAGTAGAAAATTTGAAAGATTAACTAGTGATTTATATAGGGTAACTCAAAGTCATAATGAATCATTAAGGGATTATATAACTAAATTTAGTAAAGAATCCTTGGACATTCCCAACTTGGATATGGCTACGGCTGTTGAAGCCTTCAAAATGGGACTGCTTAAGGATTCATTGTTCTATGATGATCTTGTTATGACACCATGTAGGAATCTAGATGAAGTAAGAACTCGGGCACTCAGGTTCATCCGGCTAGAGGATGACAAGAGGATCCAGGAGAGACAAGTGGGATCCTCAAAACAGGAGAAGCAAGGATCTTCCTTCAAGAACAATAAATTCAAATCCTACCATAGAAATGACAACCAGAATGTGCATGCTGTTGACCAAGAAGAGGATGATGAAGATTATCCTCCAATCTCCGAATATTGTTTTTCCGTTGATAATCATGAACTAATCCTTGCAATGCAGAATCTAGGAGAAAAAGCTAGGTGGCCCAGGAAGAATGATAAACCATCCGGGACTAAAGACAAGTCAAAATGGTGTGCATACCATGAGGATTTCAGGCATCTAACTGAAGAATGCATAGCTTTAAGAAAAGAAATTGGATATCTGTTAAGCAAGGGGCATCTAAAAGAATTGTTGGGAAGAAAAAAGCAAAGGACTCAGGATCCTGAAAGGATCCCTGAAAAGGCTCCAGCCCCTCCGGCGAATGCACAAGTGATCAACTTTATTTCCGGAGGATCAGACATCTGTGGTACATCCTTCTCGGCGGCCAAAAGGCATGCAAAGGAAGCAAAAATGGATAATGGAGAGAGACCTATTCGAACATCAAGTGTCTCAGAAGGAAAGACGATAACGTTTGATGAGGATGATCGCATTAACATCCAGGATCCTCATCATGATAGTTTAGTTATTACTCTCTTTATCTCTAACCATTTTGTCCGCATGATCCTTATCGACGGAGGAAGCTCAGTGAACATTATCCAGCTTGATGTTCTGAAGAAAATGGGTATCCCAGAATCAGACATCACACCAAGATCCTCCGTGCTTGTAGGATTCAGTGGAGAAACGAAGAAAACTCTGGGGGACATCAAACTCCCAATCTACGTGGAAGGATTACATAATTATCAAAAATTTTGTGTTATTGACTGTTTATCTTGTTGCAATGTTATCCTTGGCAGGCCCTGGATACACGATATGAAAGCAGTCCCATCCACCTATCATCAATGTGTGAAACTCCCTAGCCCATGGGGGATGATCAAGATCGACAGTGATCAGCAGGAGGCTAAGGATTGTTATACCTCATCCATGAAGCCAACCTCGAAGCCAAGGGAGCAAAAGCAATTACAGTATCCTCCGAGGAATGTCTTGGAGGCAAGGGAACAAGATGTGGACGAAATCCTCTTGGATCCTAGTGATCCTGAATCAAAAATCTATATCGGATCAGGGATCCTTGGCAAAATGAAAGAAGACATAATATCCTTCCTCAAAAGAAGAAAATCTACCTTTGCATGGAAGCACGAAGATATGACAGGTATATCTAAGGATATCATCACTCATAAACTTGGCATTGACAGGTCTATCAAACCAATCCATCAAAAAAGGAGGAAGTTTGCACCAGAAAGGAATGCCATTATCCAAGAAGAAGTAGAGAGACTACTTCGAGCAGGTATGATCAGAGAGGTAAAATATCCAAAATGGTTAGCCAATGTGGTCGTTGTCCAAAAGAAAAACGGAAAGTGGAGGGTATGTGTCGATTTCACTGATCTGAATAAGGCATGTCCCAAGGATCCTTTCCCATTACCCCACATTGACTCCATGGTGGATGCAACGGCGGGGCATGAACTGTTGACCTTTATGGATGCATCATCTGGATTCCAACAAATTCAGATGGAACCATCCGACCAAGAGGATACGGCCTTTATGACCCCAACCGGTTTGTATTGTTATATTGCCATGCCTTTTGGACTAAGAAATGCAGGTGCAACATATCAAAGGCTGGTGAATATGATGTTCAAAGATCAAATTGGACAAACTATGGAAGTATACATAGATGATATGGTAGTCAAATCAAAGAAAGCTGAGGATCACCTAAGGGATTTGGAAGAAGCATTTGATATCCTTGATAATTATAACATGAAGCTTAATCCTTCAAAATGCCACTTTGGTGTTAAGGCAGGTAAATTCCTAGGATATATGGTAACTCAGAGGGGCATTGAAGCAAGCCCAGAACAAATTAAAGCATTGGTGAATATCAAATCCCCTGCCAATGCTAAGGATGTGCAAAGGCTAACATGCAGGATAGCAGCTTTAAACAGGTTCATATCAAAATCCTCAGAAAGATGTAAAGAATTTTATGATATCCTAAGGAAAAACAAGAAATTTGAATGGACTGAAAAGCATGAGAATGCTTTACAAGCCCTTAAAGAATATATGTCCTCAGCACCAGCATTAATGAAACCCAGAAAAGGAGATGTGTTATCCTTATACCTAGCGGTATCCTCAACCGCTGTAAGTGCTGTCCTTGTTAAGGATCACGAAGGTACACAACATCCTATTTACTATGTAAGTAAGAGTTTACTTGATGCAGAATCCAGGTACTCACACCTTGAGAAACTTATTCTTGCACTAATTATGGCATCAACTAAGTTAAGACATTATTTTGAAACTCATACTATCGTTGTTAGAACTAATTTTCCAATCAAGAATGTCCTCAGGAAACCAGAGATGTCCGGAAGAATGGCTAAGTGGGCAGTAAAGCTTACTGCCCATGATATAAGATACGAGCCTAGAACAGCAATCAAATCCCAAGCACTAGCTGACTTTGTGGCTGATTTCAGTAGTGATCTACAAAAGGAAGCAGAATTGGAAGTCCAGCAGCTGGATGAGACCAAGGATCCTTGGATACTACATACTGATGGATCCTCAAATGTCAAGGGCACAGGGCTCGGGATACTACTAAAATCGCCACAGGGGGACATAATACCCCACTCCAAAGCCTGTGAGTTCCAAGCAACTAACAATGAGGCCGAATATGAAGCCTTAATTGCTGGCTTGCAAATTGCTAAGGATATGGGGGTGAAATATCTTAAAGTATATGTGGACTCATTATTGATCACCAATCACTTTAATGGATCCTATGCTGTTAAAGGTGAAAAACTAACCAAATATTTAGAGATAGTCAAGGAATTGGCACTCTCTTTTGTCTCTTTCAGCTTAACACAGGTACCAAGGGAGGAGAACACAGAAGCTGATGCATTGGCCAACCTAGGATCATCCTTGAAGATTCCAGAAGATATAAGTATCCCTATCATCCATATCCTGGCTCCTGCTATTGAAAATCAGGTGGCCATGGAAATAGAAGAGGATACTGCAGTGATCCCTAGTGAAGAAGCTCAATCTTATTCAGGATCATGGATCTCACTAATCATGAGATACTTGCAATACGGGGAGATTCCGATGGGAGAAAATCCTAGAGCTTTCAGGATTAAGGTATCTCAATTCACAATTTTGAAAAATGTATTATATAAGCGATCTCTTGCAGGACCATATTTAAGATGTATCGAGGATCCTGAAATTGAAGAAGTGTTGAGAGACTTCCGTGAGGGAGATTGTGGAAACCACACTGGGGGCAGAGCATTATTCTCAAGGATCCTTAGAACAGGATACTACTGGCCAACTATGAAAAGGGATGCTGTAGAATATGCTAAGAAGTGTGATCCTTGTCAAAGACACAGCAATATCCTCCATCAGCCAGCTGAATTTTTACACCCAATACCATCCTCTTGGCCATTCATGAGATGGGGAATGGATATAGTTGGCAAGCTTCCTAAAGCACCTGGTGGAAAAGTATTTATGCTTGCCATGACCGACTACTTCTCCAAATGGATAGAAGCTGAAGCCTTTGCTCAAGTCAGAGAAAAGGAAGTTATATCCTTTATTAAAAGAAACATTATAACTAGATTTGGCATTCCCTCTGAAATTGTATGTGATAATGGTTCCCAATTCATTGGGAGCAGAACCACTAACTTTTGTGACAGTGGGGAATTAAGATGATAACATCAACACCAGTCCATCCACAAGCCAATGGTCAAGCAGAATCATCCAACAAGATCATCATCAACAATCTGAAGAAGAAGCTAGGATCCAAGAAGGGGAAGTGGGCAGAGGAATTGCCTTATGTGCTGTGGGCTGATAGGACAACTCCCAAGAATGCCACTGGTCAAACACCTTTCTCTTTAGTATTTGGGGCTGAAGCAGTGATCCCAACAGAAATGGTAGTTCCAACTGCTAGAACAAGTACTCGTGATCCTGAAGAGAATGCTGCAATCTTAGCTCAAGACTTGGATACTATTGAGGAAATCAGGGATTTGGCTAGGATAAGGATGGCAAGCTACCAACAAAGAATGGCTGGTGCTTACAATAAAAATGTCAGGATAAGGAAGTTCCAAGTCGGGTATATGGTGTTGAGAAAAGCATTCCAAAACACTATCAATCCTGCTGACGGGAAGTTAGCACCAAAGTGGGAAGGCCCTTACTTGATCGAAGCCGAAGCAGGAAAGGGGGCATACAGATTGCTAACCATGGAAGGAAATTTGTTACCAAGAGCCTGGAATGCCTTTCACTTAAAAAAATATTTCATGTGAACAGGATCCTCCAAGCATATGATCCTTACACTGGAAGCATCCTCGAAGGATCCCGGCGATATCAGTGATCCTTACTCTGGTAAAGTCCTTATCTCAGAACTTTTACGTTTTCTTATTTTTACCTAAGGATAAGGATCATGCATCCTTCATCCTCTTCTCACGGACCATTTGAGTTATGATAGTCCAGGTATCTCCAGCATATCGTTAAAGATCTTCAAAAGCACCACAGATCCTTGGGTTCAACCCCAGTTATCCTTGGGCTTGTCCCCAGTTTTCGCCAGTAGCGCACGATGATCCTGGTATAGTTCACGTCTTTGGGACCAGTACCCACTTTCGGGGCTGACAACCTCATCGTACTGGCTATACCTAGGATCCTACGTATAATGGTAGACGTACCATACATCCGTTCCTAAGGTTTCTAACGTTTTCACGTTAGCTAAGGTTTTGACATTCTCATGTCACTAAGTTTGGATAGTCGCCAGTAAGGGCCATACTCCAGTTTACATACGATCCTCTGGGCTTGTCCCCAGTTATCCTTTGGGCTTGTCCCCAGTTATCCTTTGGGCTTGTCCCCAGTGATCCTTTGGGATTATCCCCAGTTACTCTTTGGGCATGTCCCCAGCTACTAACTTATCTTTTACATTGGCTTAGTCCCAAGTTATGTTTCATTTTTCAGGTTTTCAAAGTTAAACACATAAGGATCCTTAATCCTTATTATCCATTAAAATCTCATCTACGGTTATCTTGATTAAAGGTTAGGATCCTAACTTGGATCCTCAGGTATGATCCTTGACTATTTTGATTATACTGAACAACCCTTACACTTTGACAACTAAACCTATGATCCTTGAAATTGATTGCTTCAAAAATCTTCAGTGTCAGGATATTTGATCTAGGATCATATCCTAAATTTATTAAACATGGTTTGCTCAACTCTTGTTACTCTAACAAATATATTTCTAAAACAACTGGAAAATAAAGAGGATAAATAAAGGATAACAACACGAGATAAGCCAGAAAGATTAAAGTTATATTATTAACAAAAGGATCTTAAACCCTTTCAAAAAGTTGTCAAAATTGCCAACCCACATTTCTACCAAGAAAACGTGGCCCGTCCACATGGGTTGGCAAAGGGTGTCCATTGTTTATGCGGTCATAGCAGGTGCAAGAAATTAAAGGCGGCAGGATCACAAAGGCTTCATCCCCCAAATAGAGGATCCCTCCACCATTTGTGATCCTACCTATTGTCCAAAGGATCCAGGATCCTTAACCCTAAAAACTATTGTTCAAAGTTACAAACCATCATTGTTTCAAAACATCACAACCACAAAAAACCACTACCAAATTTTAAAAAATTGGGCTCCGGCTATGTCTAGAAATTTCCATCATTGCCCAATCCTGCAGCTCAAACCTTCGCTGCACCTTCACCACCAGCTCCACTTGCTTCCCCCTGATCCTTGCCAGCATCACCACCTTCAAGCATAGGGATCTCCTCGGCCTCATCATCATCCTCCAACTCTGCCAGCCTTGCCTTCCAGCCTTCCATGTCCCATGTGCCTCTGTCGAAGGAAGGATCCTGAGCCTCCGCAGCCATCTGCAGCTGGATCTTATACATGGTTATCGCAGCAGAGACCTTAGCATCCTGGGTGATATCACGCTTCTCGTAGTCGAAGTTGATCAGTGCTTTGACAGCTTCATTCTTGGTAGCCCGGAGCTCCTTCTCAAGATCAGCTATCTTGAGGTCCTTCAGCACACCCATCTGTTGAAGGTCGGCAATTTGGCGATCTTGATCTTCAACGTGGTTGACATAAGTCTCTATTTCGGTAAATTTCTGCAAGAAAAACAAGATATGACGTCAGACACAAGTGATCCTCAAACATGCAGGATATACAGGCATGATATTCGAGCAGGATATTCAAGTAGGATAACCAACAGGGGCAATGATCCTTCCTTCATTAACGTAATCAAAAAACTGCTGGCGGAGCAGGGGAAATCCTTGAAGATCCTCAGAAGCCTTTCTCTTCTTTCCCTTACCTCTAATAGGAGCTTTAGGGGCTGAAGCAGAGGGACTGGCAGCAGGAGCCTTCTTCCTTGCAGATTTAACGTTTGCAAGATCATCAATACCAAACTTGGAGGCAGACTTGACAGATTTCCCAGTGCCTACACAATCAAAATAAGATAAGTACTTTAACCAATTCAAAAAATCCTACATAGAACTACTTTTTAATGAGGATACTTACTTGACATTGTGGCAGATGCGGAGGATACTTCCTGTGAATCTTGGATGGCAACTTGAAAACTTCTTGTCTCCAGATCAAGCTTCTTGAAGGCCAAAAGCCTCTCTTTTGCCGCAGGTGTCAGCTTCAGATAAGAGATGGAGATAGCTGCACAATAAACAAATAACAAAGAAAGACATTAGTGATCCTCATCATAAGAGACAAGTCTGATGGTGATCCTTCCAGGATCCTCTATCCTACCATGAGTAGCCCACTCCTTGGGCAGATCCTTCCCATTAGGGATGGTATCCCTCCTAACAAAGAAGAATCGTCGCTTCCAATTTGTATCATTCTTGGTGACCTTAAGAACAGGGTGATCCTCCCCAGCTTTCCGTTTCAACAAGTATCGACAGGAACCAAACGTGGTAAGATCATATAGCTCAGCCAGCTCCGACATCCCTAAGTCAATCCCCTCCTGCTCGATGATCCTCTCAAGGGTATACAGAACCCCCCAGATCATCGGCATGGCTTGGATATAAGACATGCCGGTCAGGGAAAAGAAGGATTGGGTGAAGGCTGGAAAAGGATACGAATATCCTATGGTAAACGGAGTTGCAGGAAAGGCCACCCAGGTGTCGGAAACAAAATCGCTTAAAGCGGTGGAAGTGAATGACTTGAAGATAGCATCCGCCGGAAAACAGTGACGGATCCTATCAACATGAGCATCGGTGAAGCAGCATCTCTCGGTAGAAGAGTCTTTAATGATCCCTTGGCTTTTCAGGGGACTGCTCTTCTTGTGATCCTTGTGAGGGGAATTTCGGAGCAACATACTCATGGCAGAATAAAAATAGGGGAGCAGAAAAACAGAGAAAGAGAAGAGAAGAGAATACCTGATCGATCTTCGGTAGAGATTATAAAGGGAGTATATCTTGAATTTAAATGCAGATTGATCCTAACCCTATCTCCTATTTATAATCATGATTTGCAGGGATGTCACTTCAGTGACGTAAAGGTTGCAACGGCTAGTCCGGTTATAACGGCTAGTTATCCGAGTCGCCCGTTGCAGATAAGATCAAAGCAAAATATAACTCGTTAATTTACAATAAACTCCTTATATTTTGGGGGCAATTGTTAGGGCTGGATTTTTGTGATACATGATCCTTACATGTGATCCTAACCAGTGATCCTTGTTTCTTTAGCAGATAGTGATCCTCAGCAGGACTTCAGGATCAGGATCATGGACCATCCCAGGATCCTCATGCTAACAGTTACCTTCATTGAATTAAATGTTGTTTTGCAGGAACATCTAGCATGATCCGCTCTTAGCATCACAATCAAAGGACGCGTCTTTACAATTATAGCATGTGCTTAATCGGAGATGGACGTTGCAAAGGATATGGAAACTTGGCATGATTTAAGGGCGACAATTTAGGCTAGATTTGCTTTTATTTCTAAAGGGGTAATGAGCTGATTATTAGTCTTTTTTACCTAAAATAGGTCACCTACACTTGTATATATAAACACTCTTCCCCATTCGGAAGGACACACAACACAATTCTCACACGCTTAGACACACATTACGATAGTGATCCTTGTACTCAGCTCATTATCATCCGAAGTTGTAACCATATTTTGATATATTGAAGTTGGTGATCGGTAATTGCCATCACCCGAGGTTTTTTATGCCGGAGATCATACATTGATCAAGGGCTTTTTCCTCGTATAAATCATTGTGTCTTTGCATATTTCATACTGAAGTGATCCTTTACTTTTTCAATAAACCAAGCATCATTCCCCATTTACTTAGAGTTTGGTTGCATTATCCTTGTGTGATTTTTGACCAAAACAGAAGGCACACCATTTGGACTTATCCTTCCAATCAGCCTTTTGTTGATTCTTCCGAGGCCACCTGGCTTTGTCTCCTAAACCCTGCATAGCATACATTAGTTCATGTATATTAACAGGAAAACAATATTCAGATAACTGAGGATACTCCTCGGGATCCTCGTCTTCAACAACATTCACTTTCTTGTTATCATTTCTACCATACGGCTTAGAGCGGTACGGTTTGTAAGTGGATTCTGACTTCCTGTTAGTTGATTCATATGTTGAGGATGCATTCATCCTCTCTTGCATTTTCTTATCATCCTCCAGCCTGATATATCTCAATGCCCTGTTACGAGCTTCATCCAGATTCCTGCAGGGATTCATCACAAGATCCTGGTAAAACTGGGAATCTTTCTGCAATCCCATCTTGAAAGCCTGCACAGCTGTTGCGACATCAAGGTGCGGGATATCCAAGGATTCCCGGCTAAACTTATTCACATAGTCCCTAAAGGATTCCTGAGGTCCTTGAGTTACCCTGTAAAGATCACTGGTTAATTTCTCAAAACTCCGGCTGCAAGAAAATTGACTATTAAATAGATTAACTAAATGAGAAAAAGAGGTAATTGAGTGAGGAGGGACGTTTTTAACAGCCATTTTAAGGCCGATCATGTTAAGGTAGAGCCGAAACCCTTGCATAAGCATGCTTCCTTAAGTTCCGGAGGGATAGGGTTGATTTCCATTCGTTCCCTATACTGGGCAATATGCTCCTCAGGATCCGTGGTTCCATCATAAAGCTTCATGTTGGGACTTTGGAATCTGTTTGGGATTTCAGCATCACAAATAGGATGCACGAACCGAGATATCCTGTGACTATCCTGGGATACTTCAGGGATTGGCTGAACCACCCCAGGTACACTAGATATCATATCCTTTAGCTTCTGAAGCTCCCTAGATAATGCTGATCGATGTCATATCTGTATCAGTTGACACTCTAACCGAAGAGGGCATCTCAGGAGTAGGATTCTGGGGATGGTTAGGCACAATATTTCCCCAGTTATCCTCAGTGTAAACCGCAGAACTGAAGTTCAAAGCCCTGGGCTGCAAGGGAGTGATAGTATCTTCAGCAGGCCTGCTCGAGCTTGACTTTAAGAGTTGTATTTCTCTCATCAGCATCTGATTAGTTTCATGCTGCTGCCTCATTTGTTCCTGCACAATTCCAAATAAGGTTAGAATTTCATCATTAGAAGCTAAAACGGGAGCAGATCCCTGAATACTTCGAGTAGGGATAATATCCTGAGGTTGTGAAGGAGCGGGCATCCTTGGAGGAGGTGGTGGAAGCACCGAACCAGTAGTAGCAGAAGCTGTAGCAGACTCAGTGGAGGAGCTCATGTTTGATCTTGAGGCCATTGTGAACAATGTGGCAAAAAGTTTTGAAAACAGAAAACTGATTAACGATTTTATAAAGATTTTTAGTAAAAGTAGCACCACTCGCCCCACGGTGGGCGCCAAATTGTTTTGGTCAAAAATTACCGAAGCAATTAAGTGACCAAATTAGTTAAGTGAGGTAGTGTGCTAAGAAAATGTGTACAAAAATATGTTGATTAAGTTGTTGGCAAACACAGTTTTCGGGATACGGCTCAGGATATCGAGCTATATCTATGATCAAACAATGAGCAAAAAAGTAAAGGAAATGACACGAGATGTACGAGGAAAGCCCTTGATCAATCTAGATCGCCGGCATAAAACCTCGGGAGCTGACAATCGCAGCTGCCTTGTTCTTCAATTACTTCAAATGTCAGGATACAGTGCAGGGTATGATACGGATCAACTAAGTGTTACAATGAGATTTGAGTAAAAGTGTTTGTGTGCAGTGGTTGCTAGTAACTATAGAGCAAAGTGTGTGACTGAGTGTATGTGACTTAATCTGATCCGATCAATCTATTTATAGTAAATAGAAAACAACTATCCTATTTTTCCGGGATCCGGCGAATATTCCACAGGTGAACGTTGTAGTCCACATCTTCCGGCTTCAACGACTTTCTCCCAACCGTTTCGCCCGAGTCTCAAGGAGAAGAAGTCCACCTGAACGTTGGAAATTTATACCCTTCAATCTGCACGTGGTTAAATCAGTTATTACCAGGATATCGTTTCAGGATGTTACCAATATCCCGATCCGGTATCCTGATCTCAAATAAACAATCAAAAGAAGAATATTAGTCAGGATATACGTTCAGAAAATGACCCATAACTGACATCTCATTGAAAATGTCTTTATTGAACAACCTACGAGCTTTATTGATCCTCAGTTTCCAACTCACGTTTATAAGCTAAATAAAGCTATACACGGTCTAAAGCAGGCACCCAGGGCTTGGTTTCATCGTTTAAGCGTGTTTCTCACAAACAACGGATTTTCTTATAGTCGAGCAGATCCCTCTTTATTCATTTACAAACGTGACTCATATGTTATGTATCTCCTTATGTATGTAGATGATCTCATTCTAACTCGAAAACAAACAATCCACCGTAACGTCATTTGTATCCACCCTAAATAACGAATTTGGGAAACTCGACTACTTTTTGGGATTGGAGGTTACCTACACTTCACATGGTCTTTTCTTAAACCAAACTAAATATACTTTAGATATTTTAACATTTTTAAGGATGTTGGATGCAAAACCTGCATCAACACCTTTAAGCACCAATGTTTCTTTTGTCTCTACAGGTTACTTATTCCCAGATGCTACTCTTTATCAGTCCATAGTATGTGACAACTCGAACTTTAGACTTGCTTTGTGTAACGATACGTGTTTATGTGAACCTTATTTGATTGAATGAATGTTACGGATAAATGCTTAAATGTTTGCGTTATTGGACCACACAACACTACACCCGATCTATAAATCGATTGGGCTTTACTATTGTTTGCAAACCCACTCGGTCCATGTAATGGACTCGAGATCACAAGGCGGCCCAAGTGAGGTTTCGGCCCACCCTCACCTCACACGTATATGCATATACACAATTAGGGTTTTAGTTTTTCTCACTTTTGGCAACCAAGAACTCACACACCAAACCCTCTTCCTCTGTCTCGGAACTGAAGGCATTCCTCCCTCACGAAGCTTTTGTCATTCACAACTTTCATCATCTCGGTTAGTGTGGTATTTGTTGATTTCATGCTTGATATGTAAGGTTTTGCGATGATGTGATTATCTATCGGATTGCATGATCTAGGAATGTGTTACATAACCGATTAGGGTTCATGCTAGTAAACCAAACAGAATCTATATAATTACTTTTGGTGATTTATGTTGATATGCTAGAACAGAACCGGATCATATGTTGCTGATTAGTCGATGTTCTTAGTGTTAAATCGGTTGAATTGCATGTGCTTGTAACCGGCTGTGATGTTTTAGATTGCATGCTAGCCTATAAGTTAGTTGTTTACATGTTTGATTATTAGAAATTGGCTGTTCTTGATGTTGATTACACGAGTTGATCATATGAATATGTTATGAAATTGATAAATGTTGGTAATTGATTTGATAATTGCCATGATTGATCGGTTATTGAAACTGCCAAATCTGTTTGCTGGAATTACGGGATTTTTGTTAAATGAAATAAGGAAACTGTTATAGGCTGTTACACACACACGGTTGCGACTCGGTATCACCAATCACGACTCGAGACCACAACAGCACAAGCCGAGACCATGGTTGCGAGTCCCGTTGCGACTCGTAACCAGACCATGATGAACCGAAATCACCATTGCGACTCGCAACCTCCTGTTGCGACTCGTAATCAGCTGTTATGACTCGTAATCCCGGTTGCGACTCGAGATCGCCGGTTGCGACTCAAGACTAGCTGCTCGTACACTGTTTTGGGCCTACCTTGTCACGGGCCCAATTCGATTGACTGCTAATTGGACTGCTTACCTGTTTGGGCCGATATGTTATTTGGGCTGATATGTTATTTGGGCGGATTACCTCTCGGGCTTAGACATTGAATCGCACATGAATGTTAATGCTATGCTCTTACCAGTTCACATGCATACGTGATTCTTGCCATGATTATATGTGTATACATACGTGTAGCTTATACGTGCAATAGTTGAGTACGAACCTAACTTGCATAAGTAACCATGATAGGACGTGGTTGATCCCTTACTTGTATACTTGAGCATTTTATTGTCTGCCGAGCAAACCCAGGTGAGTTCACACTCCTACTAAGGCATGGGATTCCCGGGTCGTGGGAATAGGATAAAGGTTACAATTGACTAAGAACGTACATATGTTTTTCCTAGACTATCACCTACCATGATCCTCGGATGTCAGGATGGTTCCGTAGGTTAGAATAACACCTACGTGGTCATATGCCAATCACTGCCTCGGATGTCAGGCACGCACGTAAAACCTACGTGTACGCATTACTTACTTCTATCCTCGGTACAAAGGATACGTACGTGAAACCCACGTACACCCCCGCGTCTCCTATCCTCGGTTGTGAAGGATACGTGCGTAAAACCTACGTACACCCCATACGCGCTACTGTTCTCGGAAGAAGAACAGGGATGATACGAGTAGTTGATACGAATAGTCTAGTGGTCACATAACATGGGAAGCCCCCACCTATACAACTTACTATCGGCCCAGTAGAGCCACCCGTTACTTACTGTTACGCACTTACTTATTGTGAACTCGCTCAACTAGTTTGTTGATCATTCTGTTACATGCCTTGCAGATCGTTAGGTACATGGAGCTTGCACCAAAGAGGAGCCGGTCGTTGTGGACAAGGATCGTATTACTTTGTTAGACACTTATGACATTTCAGTATTTTAACTTGGGTTTACAACAATGCTTCCGCTACTTAAACAATGTTTGGTTTTGAAACATCAATCATATCATGATGAATTACGTTACTTACTTTGATTATTAAATGCTATGTTTGATATGATTGATGGCTTGATCCTGGTCAGTCACGCTCCCAAGCGGTGGTACTCCGCGGGTGGATTTTGGGGGTGTGACAGATTGGTATCAGAGCCATTGGTTATAGAGAACTTGGTTTTAATACGGGGAAAAAGTTTTTATTAAAACCAGACTATAACCCGAACAGTGCTCTCAACGATCCACAACGACGCTTCGCTCCACGTGCAAGACTCGACATCCTAGGTAATAAGGTTTATGTTATTGCCTGTTTGCTAGAACTGTTTAGAACTTTGCTCGTGGTATGCTTAGACTACAATGCTCACTATTTGCTATTGCATAAGAACCCTTACGTGCTTACACTTTTCTGTCATCACCCTACTCGCGAACCACTCTCATTTACGTTACTTTTACTATGAAGATCATGTCTGGACGAATCAACATGACACAAGCCCAGCTAGAGGCTCTCGTTCAAGCTCAAGTTGCTGCGGCAGTTGCAGCAGCTCAAGCAGGTAGTATATCCTGCAGTATAGGCACACACTAGGATCTTTAGATCCTACATTAACTCTCGTATTTAACCTCGTCCTATTCATACACAATAGGTCAACACGCGCAGCAGCCTGTCTGCACATTCAAGAACTTTATGGACTGCCGACCCGGCACGTTCAGCGGCACAGAAGGAGCGGTTGGACTCCTCCACTGGTTCGAGAAGCTAGAATCAGTATTCGAAATGTGTGAATGCCCTGAGGCACGCAGGGTGAAATACGCCACCGACACTTTAGAAGGAATCGCGCTAACCTGGTGGAACGCGCAGGTGCAAATTCTGGGGTTGGCAGCTGCTAACGCCACACCCTGGAACGATTTTAAGGAACTTATCAAGAGAGAGTATTGCACGCGTGAAGATATTCACAAGCTAGAAGACGAGCTGTATAATCTGAAAATGGTTGGGTCGGAGATTGAAGCGTATACCAAGCGGTCAAACGAGCTGGCCGTGCTGTGTCCAACTATGGTAGACCCTCCATACAAGCGTATCGAGATGTATCTCAAGGGGTTGGCACCAGAAATCCAGAGCCACGTTACCTCGGCTAACCTCGACAACATCCAGGAAATCCAGCGTCTCGCTCATCGCATCACTGATCAGGCAGTGGATCAGAATAAACTGCCTAAGCGTGTCAGCACTACTGCTACAGTCACTCCTTCAGCTACTCCCGTTACCCTCAGTGACAACAAGAGGAAATGGGAGGGGGATTCAAGCAAAGCATCAGTTTCGGTTCAGTCCCAGAATCAGCAGCGAAAGACTGACAACTATCAAAGCCCTAACCAGCAGTCGTCAGGTAGCCACAGGCAGGGTGGATATCGCGGAAATCTTCCAAAGTGCAACAACTGCAACAGGCACCACAACGGCCAGTGTACCAAGGGTCGTTGTCAAAGATGCCTCAAGATGGGTCACGAGGCCAAAGACTGTAGAAGCCTTCGTCCTGCGAACCAAAATCAGCAGCAGCCTCACGCTCAGCCTAACCAACAACAGGGCAACAAGGGATGCTACAATTGTGGTGCTGAAGGCCACATCAAGAGACACTGCCCACAGCTCAACAGGAACCACAACAACAACAACAACCAGGGCAACGGCAACAACAACAACGGAGGAAATAACAACGGCAACGAAGCTCGGGGGCGTGCTTTTGTGCTAGGTCGAGGTGACGCAGTGAACGATCCCAACGTTGTTATGGGTAAGTTTCTCCTCGACAATATTTATGTTATTGTCTTATTTGATTCGGGTGCGGATACAAGCTATATGTCTGTGAAAATGTGTCAACTGCTAAAACGTGCACCAACACTTTTACCCACCAAACATGTAGTAGAGTTAGCTAACGGTAAAAGTCTAGAAGCCACGCACGTAGTACAGGGTTGTAATCTTATCCTAGCTGGTCAAGCCTTCTCTATTGATCTCATCCCTATAGTTTTGGGAAGTTTCGACGTCGTGATTGGGATGGATTGGTTATCCCAACACCAGGCAGAAATCTTATGCAGTGAGAAGATCATTCGTATTCCACGTTCAGGTCAAGAACCTCTCGAAGTCCAAGGCGACAAGAGTGGTGCTGTGGTTGGTATCATCTCATTCTTGAAAGCTCAGAAGTGCTTACGTAAAGGTCACACAGCCATTTTGGCTCTTGTTTCAGACGCATCAGTAAAGGAAAAGAAATTGGAGGATATACCAGTCGTACGTGACTTCCCTCAGGTGTTTCCTGAAGATTTACCTGGCTTACCGCCTCATCGTCAGGTTGAATTTCAGATCGAGCTCGCTCCAGGAGCAGCACCCATAGCTCGCGCACCATATCGCCTAGCTCCATCAGAATTGGAAGAATTGTCAAAGCAGCTATAAGAGCTCTTGGAAAAGGGCTTCATTCGTCCAAGCTCTTCGCCTTGGGGAGCTCCAGTGCTTTTCGTGAAAAAGAAAGACGGTACGTTCAGGATGTGTATAGACTACAGGGAACTGAACAAGGTGACGGTGAAGAACCGTTATCCTCTTCCACGCATAGACGACTTATTCGACCAGTTGCAAGGGTCGTGTTACTATTCCAAGATCGACCTACGGTCAGGATATCATCAACTGAGAGTCCGCGAGGAGGACGTCTCTAAGACAGCATTCAGAACTCGCTATGGTCACTACGAGTTCTTGGTTATGCCGTTCGGACTTACGAACGCACCTGCAGTATTCATGGATCTTATGAACAGGGTGTGCAAACCCTATCTCGACAAGTTCGTCATTGTTTTCATCGACGACATTCTGATCTACTCCAAGAGTCAGGAGGAACACGAGCGACACCTACGCCTTATATTGGAACTCCTTCGGAAGGAACAGCTGTACGCCAAGCTTTCTAAATGCGACTTCTGGCTTCGTGAAGTCCACTTCTTAGGCCACGTGGTAAACAAGGATGGGATCCATGTCGATCCATCCAAGGTAGATTCGATCAGGAACTGGCCTGCACCGCGTACACCGACAGAAATACGCCAATTCTTGGGTTTGGCAGGCTACTACAGACGGTTTATCAAAGACTTTTCAAAGATCGCGCAACCACTTACACTACTGACACAGAAGGGTGTCACCTACCGTTGGGGCAACACGCAGGAAACTGCTTTCCAGTATTTGAAGGATAGGCTTTGCAGCGCACCTATTCTCTCATTGCCAGAGGGCACGGATGACTTCGTGGTATATTGTGACGCATCAATACACGGTCTGGGTTGCGTATTGATGCAGCGGGATAAAGTGATTGCCTACGCCTCTCGTCAGTTAAAGATTCATGAACGGAACTACACGACGCACGATCTAGAGCTGGGAGCTGTTGTTTTCGCGCTTAAGATATGGCGACACTACCTGTACGGTACCAGGTGCACGATTTACACCGATCACAGGAGTCTCGAGCATATCCTTAAGCAGAAGGATTTGAACATGCGTCAACGACGATGGGTCGAGTTACTTAACGACTACGAATGCGCCATCAAGTACCATCCAGGCAAAGCCAATGTTGTGGCTGACGCTCTAAGTCGAAAAGACACTTTACCTCGGCGCGTGCGAGCGCTACAGCTTACGATTCAGTCTAGCCTTCCTGCACAGATACGAGCTGCTCAGGTAGAAGCATTGAAGCCCGAAAACGTCAAGGCCGAAGCCTTACGCGGCTCACGACAACAAATGGAACAAAAGGAAGACGGCGCCTACTATGTAACGGGCCGGATTTGGGTCCCTCTCTATGGCGGTTTACGCGAACTTGTAATGGATGAAGCTCACAAGTCTCGCTACTCGTTACATCCAGGGTCAGATAAAATGTACCACGACATCAGCACTACTTATTGGTGGCCTAGCATGAAGGCCCACATCGCTACGTACGTTGGGAAATGTTTGACCTGTGCGAGAGTCAAGGTTGAATATCAGAAGCCAGCTGGTCTACTTCAGCAGCCTAAGATACCTCAATGGAAATGGGAAGAAATTTCCATGGATTTTGTTACAGGTTTACCTAGATCCCAGCGTGGGAACGATACAATATGGGTCATAGTTGATCGACTCACCAAGTCTGCACACTTCCTGCCGATTAAGGAAACGGACAAGTTCTCCACTCTCGCAGACGTCTATCTTAAAGAAGTTGTTTCGAGGCACGGAGTGCCCACCTCTATCATTTCGGATCGCGATGTACGATTCACGTCAGAGCTTTGGCAAGCAATGCACAAATCCTTTGGCTCAAGATTAGACATGAGCACAGCATATCACCCCCAGACGGATGGGCAGTCTGAGCGAACGATCCAAACTCTAGAAGACATGCTTCGGGCATGCGTCATCGATTTCGGCAATGGCTGGGAAAAACACCTCCCTTTGGTGGAGTTCTCGTATAACAATAGTTATCACACCAGCATTCAAGCCGCTCCGTTCGAGGCATTGTACGGACGTAAATGCCGATCACCTCTCAGTTGGGCAGAGGTGGGGGATAGTCAAATTACGGGTCCAGAGATTGTAGTGGACGCCACAGAAAAGATAGCACAGATACGACAACGCATGGCGGCAGCACGCGACCGTCAGAAAGCCTACGCGGACAAGCGTAGAAAGCCTTTGGAATTTCAGGTCGGGGACCGGGTTTTACTAAAAGTTTCACCCTGGAAGGGTGTGGTACGTTTTGGCAAAAGGGGCAAACTGAATCCGCGGTACGTCGGACCATTCGAAATCTTAGAAAAGATTGGCAAGGTAGCCTACAAGTTGAACCTACCAGCTGAACTCGGAGCAGTTCACAATGTCTTTCATGTGTCGAACCTAAAGAAGTGCTTATCAGATGAAACCCTCATCATTCCTTTTAAGGAACTCACTATCGACGAGCGGTTGCAGTTCGTCGAGGAACCAGTAGAAATCACGGACCGGGATGTGAAGGTCCTCAAAAACAAGAGAATCCCTCTTGTTCGAGTTCGTTGGAACTCCAAACGTGGCCCAGAGTACACCTGGGAACGCGAAGACAGGATGACAGAAAAGTACCCCCAGTTATTCGAAACCAATGCTACCACTACTGAGGCTGAAGCTACTACTTCGGAATTTCGGGACGAAATTCCAGATCAACAGGGGGAGGATGTGACACCCCAGGAAAATCAGTGAACAATACAGTTTACCTAGCTTCCTCAGTGAGTGCATACCAAATTTCGGGACGAAATTTCCAATTAGTTGGGGATAATGTGACAACTCGAACTTTAGACTTGCTTTGTGTAACGATACGTGTTTATGTGAACCTTATTTGATTGAATGAATGTTACGGATAAATGCTTAAATGTTTGCGTTATTGGACCACACAACACTACACCCGATCCATAAATCGATTGGGCTTTACTATTGTTTGCAAACCCACTCGGTCCATGTAATGGACTCGAGATCACAAGGCGGCCCAAGTGAGGTTTCGGCCCACCCTCACCTCACACGTATATGCATATACACAATTAGGGTTTTAGTTTTTCTCACTTTTGGCAACCAAGAACTCACACACCAAACCCTCTTCCTCTGTCTCGGAACTGAAGGCATTCCTCCCTCACGAAGCTTTTGTCATTCACAACTTTCATCATCTCGGTTAGTGTGGTATTTGTTGATTTCATGCTTGATATGTAAGGTTTTGCGATGATGTGATTATCTATCGGATTGCATGATCTAGGAATGTGTTACATAACCGATTAGGGTTCATGCTAGTAAACCAAACAGAATCTATATAATTACTTTTGGTGATTTATGTTGATATGCTAGAACAGAACCGGATCATATGTTGCTGATTAGTCGATGTTCTTAGTGTTAAATCGGTTGAATTGCATGTGCTTGTAACCGGCTGTGATGTTTTAGATTGCATGCTAGCCTATAAGTTAGTTGTTTACATGTTTGATTATTAGAAATTGGCTGTTCTTGATGTTGATTACACGAGTTGATCATATGAATATGTTATGAATTGATAAATGTTGGTAATTGATTTGATAATTGCCATGATTGATCGGTTATTGAAACTGCCAAATCTGTTTGCTGGAATTACGGGATTTTTGTTAAATGAAATAAGGAAACTGTTATAGGCTGTTACACACACACGGTTGCGACTCGGTATCACCAATCACGACTCGAGACCACAACAGCACAAGCCGAGACCATGGTTGCGAGTCCCGTTGCGACTCGTAACCAGACCATGATGAACCGAAATCACCATTGCGACTCGCAACCTCCTGTTGCGACTCGTAATCAGCTGTTGTGACTCGTAATCCCGGTTGCGACTCGAGATCGCCGGTTGCGACTCGAGACTAGCTGCTCGTACACTGTTTTGGGCCTACCTTGTCACGGGCCCAATTCGATTGACTGCTAATTGGACTGCTTACCTGTTTGGGCCGATATGTTATTTGGGCTGATATGTTATTTGGGCGGATTACCTCTCGGGCTTAGACATTGAATCGCACATGAATGTTAATGCTATGCTCTTACCAGTTCACATGCATACGTGATTCTTGCCATGATTATATGTGTATACATACGTGTAGCTTATACGTGCAATAGTTGAGTACGAACCTAACTTGCATAAGTAACCATGATAGGACGTGGTTGATCCCTTACTTGTATACTTGAGCATTTTATTGTCTGCCGAGCAAACCCAGGTGAGTTCACACTCCTACTAAGGCATGGGATTCCCGGGTCGTGGGAATGGGATAAAGGTTACAATTGACTAAGAACGTACATATGTTTTTCCTAGACTATCACCTACCATGATCCTCGGATGTCAGGATGGTTCCGTAGGTTAGAATAACACCTACGTGGTCATATGCCAATCACTGCCTCGGATGTCAGGCACGCACGTAAAACCTACGTGTACGCATTACTTACTTCTATCCTCGGTACAAAGGATACGTACGTGAAACCCACGTACACCCCCGCGTCTCCTATCCTCGGTTGTGAAGGATACGTGCGTAAAACCTACGTACACCCCATACGCGCTACTGTTCTCGGAAGAAGAACAGGGATGATACGAGTAGTTGATACGAATAGTCTAGTGGTCACATAACATGGGAAGCCCCCACCTATACAACTTACTATCGGCCCAGTAGAGCCACCCGTTACTTACTGTTACGCACTTACTTATTGTGAACTCGCTCAACTAGTTTGTTGATCATTCTGTTACATGCCTTGCAGATCGTTAGGTACATGGAGCTTGCACCAAAGAGGAGCCGGTCGTTGTGGACAAGGATCGTATTACTTTGTTAGACACTTATGACATTTCAGTATTTTAACTTGGGTTTACAACAATGCTTCCGCTACTTAAACAATGTTTGGTTTTGAAACATCAATCATGTCATGATGAATTACGTTACTTACTTTGATTATTAAATGCTATGTTTGATATGATTGATGGCTTGATCCTGGTCAGTCACGCTCCCAAGCGGTGGTACTCCGCGGGTGGATTTTGGGGGTGTGACATAGTAGGTGGTCTCCAATACTTGACGATTACAAGACCTGATATTGCTTATGCTGTTAATCAAGTCAGTCAATTTTTACATGCTCCAACCACTGCTCATTTTCAGGAAGTCAAACGCATTCTACGCTATCTAAAATGGTACAATTGCCTTTAGCTTACATTATAGACAACCCATTCACACATCGTTACTTGGTTACTCTGATGCTAATTGACGTTCTACATATGTATATTCTAAATTCTTGGGTGACAACCTTATTTCAAGGAGTGGCAAGAAACAACCAACTGTGTCTAGATCTAGCTGTGAATCCGAATATCGGGCTATGGCCAACACTGCTGCAGAAATTGTATGGTTAACACATCTTCTTTAGGAACTTCATGCCTTACCACCAGACAGACCAACCATGCTTTCTGACTATCAAAGTGCCATCTTTCTCACTCAAAATCTGGAGTCACATAAAAAGGCGAAACACATAGAACTTGATTATCACTTGTTGCATGAACTAGTGGCTACAGGAAAATTAGTTACTAAATTTGTTCCGACCAAGCTTCTGGTGGCTGACATCTTTACAAAAAGTCTTTAGAGTTCTCAATTCAATATTTTTTGACAAATGCTTCGCATTGGTCCTCCACCATTCAGCTTGCCAGGGGGATGTTAGATAATATAATTGTATTGTTTAATTTAGTAATCTTGAGGTGTCTTAGTGTAACATTCGTGCCTATATATATGTATCTTGTATTCATTCTTATTGAATGAAAATATAGCTTATTTATTCACTCACTTTCTAGAGGGATCTGAGCTAAGGATTGAAGTTGGAAGACGAGAATTGCTTGTCGGTTAGTTTTCCTTGCACGTTAAACATTCACTTTTCATTCAAACTTTTTGTTTCATAATGAATTCAAATATATATTCCTGTTTTATGTTTTGAAGATGATTATGGTGTTTCTATTACCAAGAATAGCCATCTTCGTGCATTCACAAAAAAAAATCTAAAAGATATATTCTAAACATCGTTACCCATTATTGATTACAATAAGATGCGCATTCATGTTTGGTAAACTTAATTATTTAGTGTAGAACGCACACGACTAATAACCAAAAAGATCAGCCTTTTCTACTTATACGAAGAGAAATGATTGTTGACTAGCCAAATGTTTTGTAAGTATTTTGTTAGGTTTGTATTGTATAACTGACTCATTGGAGAGAGCTGAATACATTGCAATGTGAGAAAGATAAGGAAACATGATAGATAAACAAGCTTCAATCCCAATTTTTAATTCAAGTGTTGACGGTGGTTGCGCATTTATGGCATAGATGGGAAACTCAAGTTTTTGTTGCTGCGATTCTAGAATTTCTTCTGACTATTGTTTTAGGTGATTTGACTCTTGGAGCAAAAAAAAATCGCACATTAGAATGCTATTGTGAGACATTGGCTTTTTTAGAGATGTTAGGTTGTACAACAGTGGTTTGCAGTGAAAAACCGGTACTATGACCACTAATATGATGTCAATCTTTAAGTTTCGTATGCTTAAATTTGCCAGTCATGGAGTTGCAATTGCAAAGTACAGGGCTAGTGGTAAGATTTATGCACTCGGAGGTTCTATTTTTTGCAGCATGGGATTGCATTCCTTGTACGTGCTCATTGGATAAGAATATACATGTCTTCATGAGCAGTTCCAGAAACATGAACTTCATCTGTACTCATAAAAATTGAGATTTTGGAAACTACATACTGGAAGACATGTTTTTGAAAAAAAAAAAGAATATGTTTTTGAGAGAAAACAAGTCAAAAGAAAAGGAAAAAATAGAAATATAAGGCATTTGATACAAAACATCAAAGCTCACATAGCATTGATCTAGAAGATGATATCAACCGGAAAACACATGATTAGCATAGTTACTCAAAAGTCTACAAAATGTTTTCTTTTAAAAAATTGCATATGTTCAGAAATAATAAATATAATCCAAGAGAATATTTTATGCAAATCATTAGAAAATGACTTATAAAAGGCTTTCAACTTTGATTACAGAAGATAACTTCACTAATGTATCAAATCTGTTATAAAAAAATGTTTTAAATGTAAAATCTAAAGTAACTTTTGTAAAAGATATGCATTATCATGTGAATATAGGATCAGGATCTAATATATGTAACTCTGGGTGAAAGTAGTACTAGAATGGGTTAAGAAATAGTGGCCCACATGAGAAACACATAAAGGGTTGCCATTACCAAAAACAACTTGAGAATTCCCTGGACATGGAGTTAGGTCATGAAGAGGTCGAGTGGAGTTGGACATATGAGTATAGCATAGGTGCCAGCTTCCCAGTGTGGAGAGCCGGTAATGATGTGACACTAGGATTGAAAGGGTTGGGCAAAATGCTCATTGGGATTGGAGGCAAAAGCATAGGTTGCCTAACGCGGGCACTTATCTGCATAATGTCCATCAGTTCTACATAACTTACAGTGAGGAGGTTTGCAAGGGGTACGAGAGATATTTTGTGATCACCGTGAGAAAGATGGAGACCTGCCTTGTAAACAGTAGTGTTTGATGCACGAGAGCATTATTGTTAGGCAGCAAACACAATTTGAGAAGTTGCTGGTGGATGCAGGGATTGTAAGAAGTACTCATGACGTTCAAATTGAGTGAGAGGATCTCGAAACATAGAGTTTAGTTTGGTGGCTCGAATAGTGGTGGAGGAAGTTTCAAATGAAGGGCCTAGTCCACACATGAAATAATGGACTTGCCAATATCGGCGAAAGGATAAAGGGTAGTGGCCAGTTGATCGCAGATTGCTTTGAATTTCTGACCAAACTTTGTGACGAACCTTTGGTGATTTGATGGTGAATAGCACGAAGAAGATGCATATGCTCGACGGATGTGTTGTTGATGTATACAAATTTATACATCTTTAAATGTCAAATTTATCCCTTATTATGCGAGAACTCTTCGTGTGTTAATTGATTTTGGTACTTATTTGAGTTTTTTGTGAAAATACAGGTTCGGGCTTCGGCCTGGTTATAAAACGAAGGCTTTTGGAGCAAAACTGAGCAAAATTGGAGATTTACAGCAAATTGCCAGATATGGCAAGACCTTGCCAATACCTGGCACGATCGTGCCAGGTCAGCTAACATCAACACCATCATCAGCACTATTGCCCAGATGCACATGCACAAGCCAAGGAAAAAAATCACCGATCGACATGGTCATGCCAGCCCCAGGCATGATCGTTCCCAGTCCAAGTTCTCCCAAGATCAGTCTATTTATGAGCACGCAATCATCATTACCTGTGAAACATTGACTGGCACAATCATGCCAACACTTGGCACGGTCATGCCACCTCAGGAACTTTTAAGCGGGATTTTTTTCAAAAATGGTAGCAAACAAGATCGATAGAAGAAAAGCTAGACTGACACAGACTAAGCACGACCGTGCAAAAGGTGGCATGGTCGTGCCAAACGTGCAGTAGCTTAAATACGGGTTTCAATCTCATATGCAAGAGAGCTGGGCCTTAGATTGAAGTTTTTCCCCAAAAAATCTACACTTGGAAGGAAGTTGAAGCCAAAGAGGAGCTTTGGAGAAGGCTTAATCTCTTGAAGATCTAATCATCCACCATTTAACTCTTGCTTTAAACTTGGTTAGCTACTTTGTTTTATATCAAACTTTGTAATCATTGAAAAATTTGTATTAGTTATGGTGAGCCTTAGAGGCTAAATCCTTGAGTTGTCTAAACACTGTTGAAGCTTTTGTGATTATGATGATATGGAAGTAGATGTCATGATAAATTGTTGTTGATTTTCATGATAATATTCTAGTCTTATTCTTAGAGTTCATATGCATCTTTAAGTTGTTAATCATGAATGTTTGATTATGATTTTGCTCATGTCATGTTGTAAAACCCATGTGTAGATTGTAATTGTTAAATCTTGTTACTTGTAATTTGGTTCATAGCATGATACTAGGAATGGTGATTGTTAACATGATATGAAAGAATATTTGAGGTGTGTATGAATTCTTTCATTTAAATTTGGAAAGATCTTAGTAATGTTAATGTGAATTCTAAAGCTTGTAATTGTGTAAGCAGGATGATTTAGGCCAAAATTGTTATCTAGCATGATCATGCTTGTGATTCGTATCTGTCACACCATGCTAAAATCAGAGTTGGTGTGATCTGACCGGTATCTTCATTACACAGCGGAAGTATTTGAGCTAAGACTGCTAGAAAGCGAACGCCCGCTAAGTACTCGAATCCTCATGGGTTCTCCTATTTCAACCGTTCCATTGTTTGAAAATACAACCTGAGAAAGAACATGCGAAAAATCAACATAAAGTTGGCGAATTCATAGTTTGTCTGAAAAAGATTTAAAACAATGTTTTTTTGTTAACCGGTTTAAAAGTTGTTGAGAAAACATAATAAAATCATTTTTCTCGGCATGTCATATGAAAACTAAATTGTGAGTGTAGCCCACGAGAGTCTTTGTGCTTTGCACGAGTGAGAATGGGTTTAGCCCAAAAGAGTCTTTGTAAGCAGGACCAACCCGTCCCCTTACTTGTACATAAGTTGAAAACGTCACCAAAGTTTTGTGATTTCATGTGTTTGTGAGATAGCATTCAAATGAATCTTAAATACATTTGAAAATTTTGAGTGTCAAAAATTGGTATGTAAAGCGTCAATGAACTTGATCATTAATGTGTAGCTAAGACATTGATATATGAGATGACATAGGAAGCACTCAACCCTAGATGATTTCTTCCGGTCTACCGGGCTGGGACAATAAAAGCACTACATGTGGCCACACAAGGACCCATGAGTAGGGCTCGCTACACCCGATAGATCTACCACTCTTGTTCCACGGTCTTACAAAAGATTAATGGCGCTTAAGAGAGACCCTTGTCTCACACGATCTAATAATTCATTCCATGTAGGATCGCGTTCGGCCCTGTTTGAGTCGATCAGAAGAATTCCTATCCAAATCAAGAGGCGGAAACTAATGATTTGGTGCTATTTCAGTTGGATTCACTTTAAATTGCTGTTGTGTTGATCTTGATAATGTTTACAGACTCTGACAGCACTTCGGCAGCACTTTGTGGCTAACCGGAAGAAAAACACCTTCAACTATGTGCTTAGGTTCGCTTGAATGACCACCTATTTATAGGTGAGGAGGTTTCGCTTATACGGTCATGTCCGTATAAGCGGACCTACACCAATGACTAATAAGCGGAACTATCATGTTCACATAAGTGAACCTATGTCACTTTGACACATAAGCGAACCTAAGACTATGACACATAAGCGAAACCTATTTTAACATATGTTTCTAGAATTTTGTGCCATGTCTAACCTATACAACACTAAGACTCGATGTAAGACGTAGTCGACAGACGTAGTGCACCAACAAACTCCCCCTCGGATGTTGACGGAGTCTTCGAGTCTTCGATTGTCAACCTACAGTCTTTATCAGTCTTCAATCTTTCTCTGAAGTACTTGTCACTGCCAGAATCCTCAAACTCTATCTTCATCATCAACAAACTCCTCTCTCTCGGATGTTGACACGGTGTCTTCAGACTCCCCGTCTCAAACTGCTGGGATCGTCGTCTGGAATTCAAAGCTTCAATCTAAGATAGTGAACAAGCTTGCATCAGGTTCAAGATTGTTACCTGACTCTATTCTATCTCAGGATCATCACCTGGCAAATATTTACATGCACAATCTCTACCCAAACATAAGTTTCTTCAAAGATTATATCTTTTTAACAATTTTAGAAACTATGTTGGTAAACTACAAAAATGATTTTGCATTCAAGATCTTTTTCTAGCTCTTATCATTTTCACAAACACTTTCCCAAACCTGTTCTTCAAGTTTAGCACTTAGAATTTCGAACATCAACTTTCCAATACCAGTTGTCGAAAATCTTTTTGAATTTTTTAAAATTTATGCTAAAACACACTAAAATCTTTTTGGATTTACTAAAAAAAATTAAATGCGAAAAAGAAATATTTACAGACAATATTTTTGTGAGTTCGTGCAAGAGGATCATATCAGTTTTGAAACATGTCACTAACACCGTTAAGCTTTAAACATTCTCAGTTCTAAATAATTTACCTAGATTATCAGTATATTAATCCATTTTAAATTTTCGCACAAATTTCAATTGATTCGAGATACAATATTAATGTTTTAGGAATTCGAACTTAATTGTGTATCACTCCACTTGAATATACTCCCGTATCCAGATCTCAATGTTCAGATTTACAGGAAAATATACTACAAATGATATCTGTATATAAATTAAGGGGTATGCGAGGGCTGATGGATCTCAGGTCGATACTTCTGTATGCGCAGAGAGATATCAGCTTCGACTTTTCAGTGTGTCCCCTTTAGGAGATCTTTTAGCTACAACAGCATGATTATCAATTTAATTGTCTAATCAGCTGAGGGCTTTATGCTATGTTTCAAGCATTTTGCAGCAAGTATTATCCTAGGACTAGGTCAGAACTTCCATTCCGCAGAAGTCCCGGGATAATACCCCAGATATCACAGAGTATAAAGACCTAGTATATCAGAAAGAGAAACCTTTCAAACGAGATTTCAGGGTTACCTATATATCCAAGAATAGTTACCCACAAATTAAGCTTCATTCAAACTTGCTTAGGTTTATATCTCGTTTCAATTTACTAAGTGTGTGAAAATCTACCGACAAATCCGCAGTAAGATTGTTTATCACTCTTAAACATTTCATATCTTTAGCATGTTGTGATAGTTCACTGATGTACTATCATTTCCTCTTTTATGCAACAAAAACTCATTTTTCAGTTTTATCATGTTTTTGACTTTTTCAAATTTTCTGATGTTTTTGGATTTTCTGAAAATTTCTTACTCCCCCTAAAATTCAAATACATCTAATGAAAATTGAAAACAAACTATACAGAACATGACAACTGATATCGAATTGCTTCAATTCTCCATCCGTTTGGCTTAAACAATCAGAACTCCCCCTCACAACAAACTATTTTCCCATAATGATTTCAAAACACTTAAGTTTATTTTAATCAAAATGGTTTTTTCGGAAAATAAGTTTTGTTGATTTTACCACTTGTAAAATTGGGGCAAGATCATCACTTTATTCTACCAATCTTATGAATGATGTTAATTCAAGTTCAAATTAATGACCTTGATTAACCACTTGTAAGATCAACTATAACCACTTGTAACCACAACAATCATACATGCCTACTTGTAGATGGATTCACTTGAAGGTTTAGCAATTAAGCATTTCAAACCTGTTTTACAACCAATTACCATTCGTTGGTTGAATTCTCAAGGTGCCGATTCCTACTCCACGCTTACAAACCTGGGAGTTCCGGCAAGTCCTGCAAATACTCAAACATTGATTTAGAAAGATGCCGATTCATGATCCACGATTACCAACTTGGGATCTCCGGCAGGTCAGGTGTCTATTCAACAAAAAATATGTCCACCCAAGCCTGACCAGCCTTGGGTGTAACCTTTTCTTTTTCATCTTTGCTTTCAACAGACTTGTGAACTCCTCTTTTGGCAGCATAAAATGCTTTAACATCTTTGGCCTTACCATTAACCATTTTTCCAAAAATGTTTTTCACATTTCCGTTGAAAGTCTTTTCAACATCAAATTTCTTCTTATCAGAATAAAATTGATTTGAAATTTCAACTTTTCCAACTTTCTTCATAAAATTTTCAGCACACAACGGTGGAAAATTTTCATCGTTCATAGTTGGAACTTTTCTTTCAACCTTTTTCTCAACACGTGGCTCCTCTGATTTTGTGGAATCAGATTCATCACCGGACTTGTTGCCTGAATCTTTCACAACCCATTTTTGATTTATTACGTTTTCTTTTCTTTTCAGAACACTCTTTGAACATTCTCCTTTTTCAAAAAATTGAATTTTCAAAGCCAGTAAACTTTCGGGTTGAAAGTTCAGTTTTCTCAAAAACTTTTTCTTTCAATTTACCAGAGACTTCCTGTTTTGGTTTGAATGTCTTCGGACAATCCTTAGCAACATGACCAATAATTTTACACTGAAAACAGGTTCTGGTTTCTATCTTCTTTGAAACATCATTTTTCTTCAACTCTTCTTGCTTCTTCGCAAGGAATTCTTGATTCGTCTGATTTCTGAATGATTGTTCTTTCTCAGCTTCTGTCGTTTTCCCTGAAACAAATACTGTTTTTGGTTTATAAATTTTCTCATTTTTATAGTTTTTCTGTTGATTAAATCCTAATCCTTTCTTTTTGAAATTACGATTATGGTTTGGTTTCTTATGAGAACTATAACCACAATTGTAACCCATTTTCTTGTTCATTCTTTGTTGATCTCTTGAAGTGTATTGTTTAGGTTTTCCAATAAGATTTAAATCTTTTATTTCAGAAATATTAATTTCTGTGATTTTGAAAACCTTTTGAATCATTTCAAATCTGCTACTTTGAATGATTCATCATTCAAATTAGATTTTGACATCAAAAACTCTTTATCATAAACCCGTTTGTCCTTTTTGAATGTCGGCTTTGACGCATTGGACCCAGACTTTGACTCGGGTTTGGACTCCTCACTGTCATCTTTATCTAACACCTGATCGACCACACTTTTTATCAACTTTGACTCATGATCAGTGTCGGATGACGTGTACGTGACATCAATATTTTCTGGCAAGTTATCCGACGTCCCAGACTCCCATTGTAAATTTATTGCCTTTTCGACTCTCTCGGAATTTGGATTTCGAGGTGAATATCCATTTTCGACCGGAGGCGGACATCTATTGTAGACCACACTTGATTTCTTACCAGAAGTCTTCACTTTTTCTTCGTCTTTTGTCACAGATTTCTTTTCTTCAGACGTCTTTTCTTCTCCAAACGTCTTCAAATTTTCCACAACCGGATAAATCCTGTCAACAACAAAAGTAGAACATGAGTAACTTTCTAATAATTTTTAAACTTTCTCAGTTTCTATCTTTTGTGTTGCTAACTCCAACTCCAGATCAGCACATTTCTTTATATGAAAATTAGCATCATCAGGCTGTCTCAGATACGCTATCTTCAGTGTATTCATTGCCACAGCTTGTTCACCACTCGAATCAGTATACTTGTTGATTTCTCTGTTCATTGTATTATATGATTCTTTCAATCTGTTTATGTTATGCAGCAACTCATTGTTCTGCTTGATTAAAGAATCACAGTTCATGCATTTTTCGGGAACTTTGACTGGTTCAGCATCAACTTTTACTTCAAATTCAGGAACCTCTTTGACTGTTCTGTTTGATCGTAAAAATTCAGCTCTTCTCTTTTTCTCAGCTTTAGCTTCAGCTTTTAATCTCTCTTCCTCTTCTTCCTCTTCTTCAAGCTTTCTTCGTCTTGCTTCAGCAGCTTCTATGACTTTTCTGCTTCTTTCTGCACATTTCAAATCATAAGCATTAGCAATGAAAGCATTAAACATGTTGTTGGACATCTCTTTGGCCATAAATTCTTGATCCGGGCAGAAATTGTCCCAATTGAAACCTTCAGCCAATTTTTCATCATCTTGCTCTGCCAAACACACTTTGCTGTTTGTTGGAATGTATTTATCCCATGAGAAATTTTCATATTTGCTTAGACATGCTCTTTTTGAACTATCAGTCACATCTCTCCCGTGAGCAGTTTGTGCCTGATGCTGTGCTGGTGACGTGACTTGATGATAAATCGCCTTTTTGTGATAATCGTTGTTTCCAAAAGGATTTTGGGCTCCAGTAGCTTCACGGTTTTTGCACTCCCTCTTGAAATGCCCCTTTTCCCTGCAACGAAAACACGTAACTTTAGATTTATCAAAGCCTAAAGTTGAAACATTTGCATCACGAAAATCATCTCGGCCTGTAATTTGTTTAAACTTCTCAGCACGTCTCATCACACTAGCCATACACCATTTTATATCCATTAATTCCATTTCTTCAGCATCAATTTGATCGTAATCTTCTTTCGTGAGCATTGGATTACCGATCTTTCCGGCTACAAAACTACTATAAGACTCAAGAACCAATCCCAACAAAGACATTTGATTTTTAGCAATCTCTTCAGTGTAATCTTGATCATTTTCAATACTAAGAACAATATTGCACTGAAGTTTTCTTCCATTCTTTGTTACAGAAATATTTGGATCGAATGATGAAAATCTTGTGCTGCTTGATCCTTGGGAAGATTTCTTTTCAGAAGAATCTTTAACACTAAAAGTAGTTTCGATTTTCGGAGAATGATTTGTTGATCCAGTAGCACCACTCTTATAGTATAAGCTGATGTCTTGTTCTCCATCGTAATTCTTCATCCTGGCAATCTTCCTTTGCTCCATCTCTTGAGCTTCCAGGTGTTTGATGAAATCTCCTAGTGTCATATTCTTGTAATCTTTTCTGTTGGATCTCAGCATCATCAGAAACGTTCCCCATGTTTCATGTGGTAGTGCATCTGCAAGTTGTTCAATCAATTCGTCAGTATCTTTCTTAATTCCAAGTTTTGACATGTTTCTTACCAAGTTACAATATCTATCAATTATCTGCTTGGTGTTTTCAGTTTTCAAACCACGGAATAAATCGAATTCTTTCTTCATGAGAGACATCTTATTTTTGAGCATATCATCACTTCCAACAAATTTAGCTTCCAATTCTGTCCAGATTGAATAAGCAGTTCCATCATGTTGAAGCAATATCAAGATATCTTCTTTTATCGCTTGCTGAAGCAGGCTCACCATCAATTTCTCATCTCGATATTTCTTTTTATCTTCCGTACTCATTTCTCGAATTGTTAATTGCACACCATTTGTCGTGGGTCTAACATATGGCTCTTCAGTGTGTTCCCACGCATCTAGGTGATAAGCCTCGACCCAGTTTCCAAATCAGACCACACGTTATAATCATCAATATCCATGAGTTTAGGCGGTTTTTGAGACGTTCCGGTTTCATTATCAATCAAAGCATTCTGAGTAATAGAGATCGGGCTAGCAAAGGCATTATAGAATTCAGTGTCCATTGTTCAATTGTTCAAAGTTCACAAATTTCCAAGTTTAGGCAAAGTTAACCCTTGAAGCGAAATCTTGGTTGTCACTAAAAGTGAGACTACTAGTTGTACAGAAAAGCGAAACTCCAAGCTGTTCAGAAAAGCGGAACCTCAATCTGTCACAAAAGCGGACCCTTAATCTGTCACAAAAGAGGAACCTTAATCTGTCACAAAAGCGGAACCTTAATCTGTCACAAAAGGGGAACCTTAAGGTCACTTGGAGCGAAACTACTCTTTGTTCGATAAGCGGAACCTTCAAGTGTCTTATAAGCGGAACTCTAGAGCGAAACCTCAACAATTAAGTCCCTATAAGCGGACCCTTCGAGCGGAACTACAAGTAAGATGACACTGAAGCGAAACTAACTGTCCCTTGAAGCGAACCTATCAGTTAATTTGAAGCGGACCTAGTCAAAATATGTCCAAAAAAGCGAAACTAGCTGACCCTAGAAGTGGAACTACTTGATGACATCATCTTTTGCACAAGTCCGAATAAGCGAAACTCCAAAAATTCTACTTTCTAGGTCGATTTTAAATCTGAAACTTTCAAGGATTTACTAATACATGATTCCGAGTGCAGTGTGTGAAATTGAGCTGGTTTTACCGTGAAAAATTTTAAAAATTTGAAGAAAGTGTAGAAAAACAGATGAAATGCAGCTGGCAAGAACTCCTCCCCCTGAGCTCTGATACCACTTGTAGGATCGCGTTCGGCCCTGTTTGAGTCGATCAGAAGAATTCCTATCCAAATCAAGAGGCGGAAACTAATGATTTGGTGCTATTTCAGTTGGATTCACTTTAAATTGTTGTTGTATTGATCTTGATAATGTTTACAGACTCTGACAGCACTTCGGCAGCACTTCTGTAACACCCCCAAAATTCCACCTGCGGAAACCCCGCGAGGCGTGTTACGCATCAGAGTTCGAGCCACCAATCACATTGAACCAATGTTAAACATTTAAATAAATCATGACATTATTTTACCAACATAAGTTGTCAACATACTATTAATTCTCAAAAGTTGTGTAGCGGAAGCGTGTAATAAGTTGTTTAGCAATCGTTTCATAATAATGCTTAAAATCTATGTATCACATGTAATTTAATCCAATAGGGCTCGATCCATGACCACTCCAGCACTCCCAGATAGCAAGCTTCCCAGTTCCAAGATACCTAACGACCTGCGAGCATGTAACACGTGTATCAGACAAAGCTGGCGAGTTCACAGTTTTAGAAAATGTTTGTTACCCGTTGTATGTAAAACCGTTCAATAACCACTGCAAGTAATATTGTTAATATCTCATTTCCAAACACGGACGGCTCCTGAAATACATGACTGCCCTCCCCACGTACTCCTATCTAGTACTGGGCCAGACTGGGTCATTAGTTCACCTCCGTCCTCTACAGGCACGGGGTGAGGGTGCCAAACCTAAGTAGCGCTACTAACTAATACCCGATGAGGGACTTACAAATGATGATAGGTGAGATCATTAACCAATATACTCGTTTTTACCCAAAGACTCATTCCCCCCATGGAATACCCACTGACTGTCCCCAACCACTGGGACGCATGCTCGAATGTAGTGAACTCACCTTGGCTTGCTCGGTAGAATTATTTACTCGTTTAACAACAGTGATTTACCAAACCCTATTACAGTTACACATAACAGTCAGTTTGCATACCAGTACAACACGTATCATTTCTCATTCAATCATCAGTTGGTGCACACGAATACAAATGTTCTCATTCATCACTAGGCATGGTATACCAATTAGTCAAGCACAATATCTTTCGGTTCACATTTATCCTTCGGTTCACAGTTACCATTCAATACATCAGCTATCATTTGATACACTTATCTTTCGATTCACAGTTATCATTCAACACATCAGTTATGTTTCGACACCACAGTTATGTTTCGACACCACAGTTATGTTTCGATTCACCAATTATCGTTCGATCACAAGTTATCGTTCGATCACACATATCTTTCGATCACAGGTTATCTTTCGGTCACAGGTTATCTTTCGATACATCAGTTGTCTTTCGACATATCAGCTATCTTTTGGCAACAACAGTTATGTTTCGGTTCCAAGAACCCTAATCAAGCGATCTACTGCTATCATACAATCTAACTGCTATCATTCGGTTCATACAATTCAACAACGATATTCAACAATTCATGCACATTCAAATCGGTTAACAGTTAAACACATATGCAACAAAATCGGCCCGCATGTGATCAATTAACAACAGGATTGGTTAACAACGAACTCGTGGGATCGTGTGTTCGATTATCAGTTACATCACTTGACAAACATTGATTCTAACTTTGCCGTTTACGTGTTCTCAGCAATTTCCTGCTCACATGTCACATTGCTAGTGATTCGTTCACAATATCATGGCAAGGTTATCAACAACATATCAATAAACAAATTCAGATCATAATTCTAATCATCGACAATCGTATTATCAATAAAATCAGGCCTTAATTCACACCAATATCACAGAAATCGTCAATCAATCACCTACTTGTTAAACCCTAGTTCCATGCATGAACTATCTATCAAACAAGATCATGTAATTGAGAGTATCACATAGGAACGATATGTAAAGGATTATACTAACCGAATGATTTAGACACACAGGATGATCTCCAAGGAAGGGAGCTTCGATCAAAGGGAAAAGGGTCTCTCCTGCCGCCGCTCAAGAATTCACAAGTAGGGTTTTTAGAAGTTAATCCATCGACCCACATGTATTTACGTTCATATAACAACAGACAGAAATGGGCCAAGCCCGTTGGAAAGACTGGGCCGAAGGATTAGATCCCAGTCGAAAGATTGGGTCTTGGATCGAAGGATCTAGAGTCGAAAGGTTAGCTCTCAGATCGAAGGATCTTATGTCATCGAAGGATCCGGTCGAAAGATATAAGGTCGAAGGATTGCCATCCTTCAAGTGTTTAACGCGTTAACGTAATCCCACTAGTACAATACGCTTTATAAGATTCCAAGAATGTGTAGGTACAAACAAAACAGTCGTGGAATAGGATAATACTGACCTCGGGAATTCGGGTTGTCACATCATCCCCAACTTGAAGGAGATTTCGTCCCGAAATTTGGCAAGTAAGTACGAGAGAGTGAAGTGGCAAATCAAGATTGTTGCGGATTTTCCTCAGGTGTTACATCATCCCCAACTTGAAGAGGAATTTCGTCCTGAAATTCACCAGTGATAATCATGGTTGGTTCACCCTCTTGAACCATTGAGGATATTAAAGTTTCGGCAAGTCCTTACATTCCTATGTAAACTCCAGTCCACGTATTGAGGTTTAACAAATCCCCACGATTGTCCTACAACTTATGCTAGCGAACCTTGACTCCTTAGTCCGTGTTTTCGATAGGTTCCCTGATAAATACAACTGTTCCGATGACTTCATATTTCGACCAGGGTATCGTAAGGGTTTTTCATCGGGCAACACAGTCTCACATCCATGGCATACATACCATTACGACAGTTATCCCACTCCCTCAATTAGCCCGAGTTTGTGAGCCATGTCACCGTTTCGTTCTAGAAATTCGAATGTTCCCACGCGTCGAAAACTAAGATTACCATGTTTACTATAGCGTACCGCACCCCTCTAGGGTGACACTTTCGGTTATGACACTTTCGTCCACAACGGACTCCCCGAGTTTTCCCAGCAGTTACGCGTTGCCATCAAACAATTTCCGATCTACCAATCTACAAAAGTTTTGAGCTCAAATCTTGGTTCTGCGATTAGGTTATCACTCACCTTAATTCAACAAGGAGATTAGCGTTACTGTCCATACGATGCCTCAAACAAGGTTATATGCATACTAATATGGTAACAACTCACAAAATGTCTCACCCAAAGATAAGCGTCCTTCCAGTTCTACTAAAGTTAACCAAACGCATGCTCACAGCATGTCTTCGTGTGCAAGGATGGTTCGTTTACTCTGCTCGTTTGCCCCACGGTGATACGAAATGTCCATGCCTAGACGTAAGCCGAGGGTATCGTGTATTGCCTGTCATAAATCAGGTATAGCTCCAATATCAGAAGTAACAAAAGTTGGCATCTCATGCCTGAGACTGCCTCTCTCAGGTGAACATCCACAGTTTGTGAAGACCCACTAGTTTTCTTGATTGTAAAAGAGTGTGCTGGTTTCGTGAGACAATCAACGGTCCCTAGGTGATATCGGTTCCGTTCTGAGTTCTAAGTAAACTAATGACAAATTCATGATGTTTGTTCTCGTTTCCGCATGGGTGTTTCTGGTTACTGCTCAAACAAGTAGGTTTCCGGTGTTCCACCTTGACCTTCGCACATGTCCAACATCGTTCATATGTAGTGCTATGGGGCTTTCCTGCCCGGTCATTCATACGAGGCTTAGAATCCTAACATCTGCTATCAAGCCCAAACTACTGGAACATCGGAGTTGGTGTACTTCGCTCAGTATGAGTTCCATATGGTTGCTGTATAGTGGAATCCACATCTGTTTCATGAGCTAGCGAATATCGTCCGCCTTGTCAAAAGTTGCTTCTCCATGGCCTGCATGAACCCAGCTTGTGAATTCTCCTCCATCAGGTTTTCACTTCGAACAAGGTGAGTCTGGTCAGGTGGGTTAGGGTGGATAGCGAACTGCAAGGTCATGCACGTTCAGGTCTCACGGTCGCAATCATCCAAAAGTTCCATCCAGCGTTCTCATCAACTGACAAAGCTTCTTTCGTTGCCAGGGTACACGGGAGGCCCTTGTGGTCGGTCTAAGTAACGCGTTCGGTACCGCCCAAGTAATGCCTCCGAGTGAATCCAAAGGCCGCGATTTCTACCACTGGTTGTGTGTGTCGTGCTGTTCTTCTTTGTAACTCCATTACGTAAGTCGTCACTCTCTTGTGTTGCGTCGGCGTGTAACCGGGACTCCAATTCAAACATGATGATATACCACTGTATTACCCACACCTTCTGGTAAAACGATGCTCAGCGCCTTGCAGAGTTAAGATTCGAAAGTTGGAAAGGCGTCCTCTTGTTCTGCCTTTCGCAATCACACCACTCGGTTGTACTAGAGAGGTCCAAGTTTTGTGACTTCCGGAATCCTTGCGATTAATCTGCGGTAATATCAAGCGGAACCATGTAATCGCTGTAGCCTTGGGGAATTCTTCAGTGTCGATCAGTTTCCAACCGAAACGAGTCTTAGCGAGATCCATGTGCATCCCTGCTTCGTTGATTATATGACCTACCAAAGACACCTCTCGAATCCAGAAGTTACATTTATCGAGACTTCGTACGGTATGGCTCCTCCCTTAGGGCTCTTCTAATAAAATGCAAGAATGTTTGTGATATTCCTTTCTCTTGGGAAAGATTCGAAACGTCATCGAATAACATGGTTGGTTCACATGATACGTAAAGCTGCGGGTGTGATGACCACTCCCAAGGTCATGGGTACAGAGTCGCATGGCTGAATTGCGTCTGATGTGTCGCTTTAGTAATCTTTCCCCCCTGGACTTTCATCTGATAAAGCTCGTTCCTTGCAACTAGTCGTTGGGTCGTCAATACACGGTTATAGAAAACAGTTCCTTGACTGTCGCCTTGATGAGTTCCCGTTAATCAGTACACACACCAAAAAAAAAGGGCTCATCCTCCCGGATATATCTGGGGCTTTCCAAAGCGAAAGCTAGGTCTGACAACCTTCTTGCCGAACAGTTCTCATAGTGGCTTATACTGCTCTTGCACCCCTTCTGATGCAAGACGGTAAGAGTACGAGTATTCGGAGCTTCCTCTGATCATGAGATCAACGAGTTTCTGACTAATAGTTGTGGTGATATGCCTGAAAGTTCTTCGAGTTGCACATTGAGATTAGTCACAACAATTGGTAGATTCTCGTTCCTATCGTCCTTTATCTGATTATTAGAGTTAGTTGCTACTACAGTGAGGTCATCCTTTCATAGACGCTTTCTGGGCTGTCATTACCGACATGATGCAAATCTTCTCACCACTCTGGTACTTCAATGCATAAGGTGACACTAAATCTCTTCTCACAGGGTGCGTCTGAGTGATTTGTCTAGTTAATGAACCATTACTGATTACTGTATCATAACCACCAAGGATAGTAGAAGTAAGACCGGTGTCGAATGCCTGTCTCCCGTAAGGTCGAGTTTGTGTCCTAACTAACATGTGCGGTCGCAGTTGACTCGCCGTCAGCCGGTTCCATAACATGTTTGGTTTTGCGAATCATCCGGGTTAAACAGAATTAGGGCGAAGCGATTTACTACCCATCCAAACCACCATGTTGTTATTGTCCTATCGTTGCCCACATCAATCCTAACTTCCCTTCCATGAGCACCACTACCGGTGTAATTGTTACAATCACGCGGATTCTTCCCGTACCGTCATCGCTCTCTTGGTTGTGGTCGTTTTGAATTACCCACGTCCAATGCATGCCGAAGGCACCTTCATTTTCCTTACAGTAGGCTACTATTACAAGTACCTGGGTGTCACGAATATTGTTGCTCTAATGTTGGTGCTAGAAGCTGAACGCCACGTTCTTTCACCACCATGTCCCTCTCTTCACGCTTTGTGCCGAGTTCCAAGGTGCTACTCGTGGTGCTGGAAGTTACACATTCCACACTAAAATCTGTTATCACTTCTAAAGTCCAGATTGGTTTGTAACAGTTGACTCCCACGAATCGCTGACCAGAGTTAAGTTTTAGATTGAAGTCAGTTAGCTGGTGTCCGTTGCTGGTAATCGGGGTCGTCCAAATACTAAAGTCGGTAGGATACCACACTCATCCTTTTGTCCATCATTCCAGCAAGTGATTCGAATTATTCCCAGTGTGTTTCAAGAGTGTTTGCAAGAGTGATCGCACTTCGAGATTGAGGGCGTTAGTATGTTAAGTTCAAACAAATGAAGATAAGTGAGGAAGGTAATAACCATTCATTCGACGCTACCACACCCAATCTCAGGGATGTTCGTACAAGCACCTAACATTCTACACAATTTGCTAGGCGTTCTGATGAGTGTTCAGGCAATGTTTGTTAACATCAAAGTTCGTAAAAGTGTGATGAGAGGTGAAAAGTTCGTGTTTCAAAAAGCTTGTGTTCATGTAAGAGTCACTCACTGCTATGCCTCCTATAGGCTGTTGTGTGTCACATTAATCAAATAATAGAAGTGAAAAGCCGTGTACACAATATGGGGGTAAGGATGCTTGGTACATTCCGTACTATCTTGATAGGCTGCTAAAGCCTCAGCCACGCGGGTGTTGATTAGGTCGGTCAACTCAGCCTGAGTCGTGGTGATGTTGCCACGTCCGTGTCCTCGTCCACTCATGTTTCTATAGTTGGGAATAAACCGATTTAGAGGTCGAAACGAGATGAGAGTCAAGTATCATACTGATATTTACGTACTACCAAGTTCACACATAGTAGGGCAGAACCCTCCTCACACTCGATAAGTCTCACTGGGACTTGCATGCACCCCGCGTTATTATTAAGTGTGCACCCATAATAATAAGGCAATTTGCATGCTTATCTCAGTGCTTCTTAGCTCGCGCTCAAGGTTTCCCCCCGTTCAAACAACACAACAGATGATATCACAGGTCTATGGCTCACATGAGTCGATGTGTGGGGTCACGCTATCAAGTCACTATGGTGCTAATTGTTTCAGCTCATATACATTGTGAGTGTGTGACTGTTAAACAAGTAATGTATAAATGAGAGGGAAACGAACCTTGCAATCTGGAGCTGAGTGTCATGATCGATTTTAGAAGTTGTTCGGCTATAGTCTGGTTTTATAAAACGTTTTAAAACCTAGTTCACTATAACCAGTGGCTCTGATACCAACTGTAACACCCCCAAAATTCCACCTGCGGAAACCCCGCGAGGCGTGTTACGCATCAGAGTTCGAGCCACCAATCACATTGAACCAATGTTAAACATTTAAATAAATCATGACATTATTTTACCAACATAAGTTGTCAACATACTATTAATTCTCAAAAGTTGTGTAGCGGAAGCGTGTAATAAGTTGTTTAGCAATCGTTTCATAATAATGCTTAAAATCTATGTATCACATGTAATTTAATCCAATAGGGCTCGATCCATGACCACTCCAGCACTCCCAGATAGCAAGCTTCCCAGTTCTAAGATACCTAACGACCTGCGAGCATGTAACACGTGTATCAGACAAAGCTGGCGAGTTCACAGTTTTAGAAAATGTTTGTTACCCGTTGTATGTAAAACCGTTCAATAACCACTGCAAGTAATATTGTTAATATCTCATTTCCAAACACGGACGGCTCCTGAAATACATGACTGCCCTCCCCACGTACTCCTATCTAGTACTGGGCCAGACTGGGTCATTAGTTCACCTCCGTCCTCTACAGGCACGGGGTGAGGGTGCCAAACCTAAGTAGCGCTACTAACTAATACCCGATGAGGGACTTACAAATGATGATAGGTGAGATCATTAACCAATATACTCGTTTTTACCCAAAGACTCATTCCCCCCATGGAATACCCACTGACTGTCCCCAACCACTGGGACGCATGCTCGAATGTAGTGAACTCACCTTGGCTTGCTCGGTAGAATTATTTACTCGTTTAACAACAGTGATTTACCAAACCCTATTACAGTTACACATAACAGTCAGTTTGCATACCAGTACAACACGTATCATTTCTCATTCAATCATCAGTTGGTGCACACGAATACAAATGTTCTCATTCATCACTAGGCATGGTATACCAATTAGTCAAGCACAATATCTTTCGGTTCACATTTATCCTTCGGTTCACAGTTACCATTCAATACATCAGCTATCATTTGATACACTTATCTTTCGATTCACAGTTATCATTCAACACATCAGTTATGTTTCGACACCACAGTTATGTTTCGACACCACAGTTATGTTTCGATTCACCAATTATCGTTCGATCACAAGTTATCGTTCGATCACACATATCTTTCGATCACAGGTTATCTTTCGGTCACAGGTTATCTTTCGATACATCAGTTGTCTTTCGACATATCAGCTATCTTTTGGCAACAACAGTTATGTTTCGGTTCCAAGAACCCTAATCAAGCGATCTACTGCTATCATACAATCTAACTGATATCATTCGGTTCATACAATTCAACAACGATATTCAACAATTCATGCACATTCAAATCGGTTAACAGTTAAACACATATGCAACAAAATCGGCCCGCATGTGATCAATTAACAACAGGATTGGTTAACAACGAACTCGTGGGATCGTGTGTTCGATTATCAGTTACATCACTTGACAAACATTGATTCTAACTTTGCCGTTTACGTGTTCTCAGCAATTTCCTGCTCACATGTCACATTGCTAGTGATTCGTTCACAATATCATGGCAAGGTTATCAACAACATATCAATAAACAAATTCGGATCATAATTCTAATCATCGACAATCGTATTATCAATAAAATCAGGCCTTAATTCACACCAATATCACAGAAATCGTCAATCAATCACCTACTTGTTAAACCCTAGTTCCATGCATGAACTATCTATCAAACAAGATCATGTAATTGAGAGTATCACATAGGAACGATATGTAAAGGATTATACTAACCGAATGATTTAGACACACAGGATGATCTCCAAGGAAGGGAGCTTCGATCAAAGGGAAAAGGGTCTCTCCTGCCGCCGCTCAAGAATTCACAAGTAGGGTTTTTAGAAGTTAATCCATCGACCCACATGTATTTACGTTCATATAACAACAGACAAAAATGGGCCAAGCCCGTTGGAAAGACTGGGCCGAAGGATTAGATCCCAGTCGAAAGATTGGGTCTTGGATCGAAGGATCTAGAGTCGAAAGGTTAGCTCTCAGATCGAAGGATCTTATGTCATCGAAGGATCCGGTCGAAAGATATAAGGTCGAAGGATTGCCATCCTTCAAGTGTTTAACGCGTTAACGTAATCCCACTAGTACAATACGCTTTATAAGATTCCAAGAATGTGTAGGTACAAACAAAACAGTCGTGGAATAGGATAATACTGACCTCGGGAATTCGGGTTGTCACAACTTCGAGGCTAACCGGAAGAAAAACACCTTCAACTATGTGCTTAGGTTCGCTTAAATGACCACATATTTATAGGTGAGGAGGTTTCGCTTATACGGTCATGTCCGTATAAGCGGACCTACACCAATGACTAATAAGTGGAACTATCATGTTCACATAAGTGAACCTATGTCACTTTGACACATAAGCGAACCTAAGACTATGACATATAAGCGAAACCTATTTTAACATATGTTTCTAAGATTTTGTGCCATGTCTAACCTATACAACACTAAGACTCGATGTAAGACGTAGTCAACAGACGTAGTGCACCAACATTCCATGGCTAAACCATACCATAGAAAACTTTTATTTCCACGAGAGTTATAAAACTGAAAACATTTTAGAGAGAAGGGGGACATGAACTCACTGGATTGTCTCGTTGTTCGTACGCATACCAACCCAATCTCGTTTTTGTAACAAGGATAATCTCGTCACTAGTCATGAAAATCATGCACGTTTCGAATATAGGCGTGTGTTTTGTAAAACCGGTATGTTTAACATGAACTTTTTGTGAACCATTTGAGCTCATTGAAGTTCTATTGCGAAATGGTTTAGAAATATGAGTTTTTGTTCATCGAAATGTAGTTTACTTTTGCAAAACTTGAATATCTTTCCACCCCCGAAAACATTTATAAAAATGTAAAACCGTAAAAGTGGGGGTTATGAACTCACCTCGATATCCTTGAGCAAAGCTAGGTTAATGTGATTCCATGATGTCGATCCAAGAATGTTAACTTGCTAGCATGCAATCTTCAACATTCCAACCAAGGAATACTTATAAGTTTCTAAATAAAACGACGTAGCTAAACTACGTGTCCGAGCTCTACCGAATCGTTAACCATACGATTCCAGGGTACCGAATCATTTGAAATAATAATTCTATGGTTATTTGATCCCATTTATAATCGGGATAAAACTAACTCTCAGAAACGACTTATTGGAAGAAGAGGAGACCATGGTGAGAGCGGTGCAGGAGGGATTTAGGGTTATGCAGGAGATCAGAACAGAAAGAGGATTGTAGGTGTATTTGGCTGATACCATATTAATATGGAAATCTTTATACTATTTTATGAGATGTGTGTATACAATATATATATATATATAAAATCAAGGATACATACATGAAAAGGAAATATAATTAATAAATAGCAAACTACTAACTACAACAATGATTGCGATTACATATCTTATCGCCAGAGTCGGTTCTCGGTCCGGAAGAAGGACAGGGTGAACAATCGCCTAGGGATCGCTCTCAACGGGGACTCAAACTTAAAAAAAAATATGCTATATGTGTTCCACATTTATACATTTTTATGTTTGGCAATGTTACAAAATCCTATACAAACCAGCTAATTAGGCACATGTGTTTTCAAACAAAATATATAGATTATGAGATGTAACTTTTTGGCGGCTAGTTTCATGGGATTTAAATCTTAAAAACTAACACTTGGTTTTGATTGAAATGCTAAACCATACGCCCTTTGGAAATAAGTTGAACTTTGATAATATATTAAAACTTTTGGTCCCGTCATTTGGATTCATTGTATTTTCAAGAATAATTTACATACATATTTTTCTAAAACAACTAAATACCAAATTATATGTTGAGTTAGTTGCAATGTTTGAAAATAGGCTCGGACCAGGAACTGGGACCTTAGCCCAGTCCGTTTAAGATGTTGGAATTGGTACCGATGTGAACCAGAGGTTGGACCGGAAAATTAGTCGTCGGATCAGAAACCCGGTTGTCAGACAGGAAAATTAGAAAGTTGAAACGATTTTTGTATGGTCGAACCCTATTTATTTTAAAATATGTACGAATTCATCCGGTTCTTACACCCGGTCCGACCGGTCTGACTAGTTGATCGGTAAGGAAACTGGTTTGACGTCTGGTCCAGTTCTGAAAAATGGTTAATTGCATCAACAATTCATGCTTTATCGAACTCTAATTGTTCTCTCATAAATTGTGGATAAATTGTGGATGTTTGACACCGGATGGGCAAGATCATGCAAAAAAAGATGTTGATCCATCTTCAAGCAACCCCGACATCAAAGGACAAGTTGAAAGTCACAACATGACTATCAAAAAATTGTTAGCACTCAAGGAACAAAAAACTGGCGTCTACATGTTACGGTGCTTGCGATGAACATCAATGGTATGTCCGGTCTAGACAATCATATATTTGTAACAGAAACAAGATTTGTAAACACTTCCAACACGCGACGGCAAAGAGGACAAGGAAGAAGACGAGTAATTTATTTTTTAGGTGTTTAAATTGTATATTTCTCTTGATTAAAAGCACTTTTTAATTTTGTTTGTTTAAATTTATTAATATTAATAATAACATTTAAATAAGTTTAAATAATTTGTCATTAAAGCTTTAAAATAAGATTTAAATAATTAAGTAATGATTAAAAATGATTGGGGTGCAATAAAATCAGTGGTCAAGGGTTAGTAGTGGTCTGATGATGTGTTAGTGATATGATATACATTTTATAATGTAACAATGAAAACAGATTAAACCATTATACAGACTTAGGAAAGTATAAAATCAAAATGTACTTAGAAATATATAATAAAAAAAAAATTATTATGTTTGATCTAACATGGTTTCAAATTATATTAAAATGTAGTTAAAAACAATTATGTCTCAATAGTATATTTGAAATTTATAAAATAATATAGTTTAAAAGTGATAAAAAAAATTTAAAATTATCTTATATAAAGTGAACAGAGGATTTCTTGGGTAAAAGAAATACAATAAATGTCAAATAGTGGTTGTTACACATGACAAGTGGAAAAACGCAAAAAAAAATTGTAGGTAAAACAGGGCTCGAATCGAAGACCTTGAGGCTAGCGTGCGCAACCACCTAGGCTAAGGTGATTTTTCTTTTTGAAAACTAGGGGTGAACCAGTTTAGTTAAAACCGTAAAATCGTCTAAACCGGTGTTGGATTTATATTCTTACCTTCGGCCACTTGGTTTAAAAACTTTGAAACTATAGCGAAGAGTTTGGTTATAATTTATACAAAAACCCTCCGTATAAAATAAAACCGGACCGTAAAGATTTATATATATTTTATTTTCTTCAATATATTGAGTAAATTTAATTATTTATATTCTAACTGACTAAAAGAACATCAAGTTAACTCTACTGAAAATAAACTGTGCTAACTTCTTAACTCTTATAGTCTTATAGCCCAATGACAATTGTTTCCAAGCCTACTTGCCCATGTAATTTCTAAACCTAAAAGGGCCGATGGTTCCTTTTGTGCTATTAACGTCATGTTAACGGTTAATTATGTAATCCTTGTTCTTGTCCAGTAAAATTTTATACTAGTGTTAATAATTAACGTTAACTTAATCTTTTGTCTATGCTTGAAGTATCTTTCTATCAAATTTTATATTCTAATAGTTTATATTTCATTTATGCTCATATTGAAAACTTTGCAATGGAAAAGGAATGATATTTTCTATTATTTTTTTATTTTCATATGTAGTTTATATAAAGGCCAAACAAAGTATAAATTATGAATCAAACCATAACGGTTCAGTTTGGTTTAGTTTTAAAACTCTATTCAGTTTGTGTTAGTTTTTATTATAATAAGAAAATCATTAGTAATGATTTGAGTTACTGTTTAACCAAAAACCATAAAAACTGAATCTTTTTTTTTTTAAACGTAAACTTCATTAACGAAATCGCCGGCCCCAACCAGGCCAGCCAAACAAAACAAAGAAAATTACATATTTACAAAAGAACACCAACCCCCCATGTACACCCTTTGAATCTAGCTCTATTGGAAAACCATAAAAATCCTAACGTCTTAACCTCACAAACAATTTTTTCAATCTTAACCGGAATATTGGAAAACTTGAGATTATTTCAAGCACGCCAAATGCTCCAGCACACAATGATGATGATACCTTGGATAGCTTCTTTTTTCTTATCCGACACCCTTAACTCCGCGTAAAAACCGAGAAGATCCGAGAGGGAAAAAGCGAAGATGTTAGGGATTTTACACCACGCAGACACACCATTCCAGATGTTAGAAGCAACAAAACAGGAGATAAACAAATGTTCCGAAGTTTCCTCATCCGAACCACATAACGAACATGTCGCGTCTTCACCCGACTGACCCGATTGCCAGGTCCAACTGTCAGACCTGTCTGCTACTTGGACGTTACTAAGATCCGAGATCAGTTGCGAAAGATCAGTCAACAACTCCTCAGGGTCCGACAAAGCACGCCAGTTGCAGTTAAAAACGTTATCAGCTCCATTCCTCGACATCCGGTCAGCAATTTTGCAGTCTTTGACAGCCTCCAGCCTGAATAATTCCGGGTATCTCAGTTTCAAAGGTTCACTGCTCAACCAGGGATCCAACCAGAAAGAGATTTCCTCTCCGTTCCCTACCATTCCTCTGAGATAATTCCTGAGTGGGACGCCTCCAGCCTTAGTGTTACTGCCTTAGTGTTACTGAACACTTTTGCAATGTTGCACCAGGTACCATTCAAGGCTTTTTTATAAGGAATTGTTTCCCATCTCGTTTTCTTAAAATGAAGGGCATCAATGACATTCTTCCAAAGACTATGTTTTTCATTTTTATAACGCCAAATCCATTTAGTCAGCAGCGAAATATTGATCTCCCCAAGCTTGTTAAGGCCCAAACCACCATCTTTTTTCCGACACGTCACCCGCTCCCACACCACCCAATGCATCTTTCTTTCCTCGCTAGAACCGCCCCAAAGGAATTTTTTAATCAATGACTCCAAATCCGCAATAACCTTTTTGGGGGCTTTGTATAACAAAAAGTAGTATGTTGGCAAGCTTTCCAACACCGATTTAATGATGACAACTCTACCCCAATAGATAACAAATGCGACTTCCACTTTAGCAAACGGTTTTGAAACGTCTCAATAACCGGCTGCCAATTAGCGATCCAATTCATGTTAGCTCCCACTTTAAGACCAAGATACTTGAAAGGGAGAGCATCCGGTTTACAACCGACCTCGATAGCCAACCCCCCAATTTCCTCCGCGCCCACGCCGATCCCGAAGAGATTGGACTTCTCAAAGTTAATATTTAAACCTGAGCTTAAGTAGAAGCACCTTAAGATTCTCAAAGTATTCTCGACTTCCTCCTTAGACCAATCTCCAACCATAATAGCGTCATCCGCATATAGAAGATGAGTGATAACCGGTCCGTTATTTGGAGCAGGTATCCCTCTAATAATCCCCGCCTCCCTAGCACAGCTTAACATACACGAAAGCGCTTCCATTACAACCAAAAAAGAAACGCGGAGAGCGGGTCGCCTTGTCTCATACCTTTCTCGCATTTAAACTGAAATGTAGGGGCTCCGGTCACCAAAACAGAGGATCTTGCCGACTTCAGAATTCCTAAAATCCAATTACACCATAGACTTGGGAAACCCATTTGAAGAAGAACATTAGTCACAAAGGTCCGTCTCACATTATCGTAAGCCTTTTCGAAATCTATCTTGAGGAAAAAGGCCTTCGACTTCCCTTTTTTAATCCAATTGATGAGCTCGTTGATGATGAGAGACCCGTCCAGGATGTACCTACCCGAAAGGAACGCCGATTTGTACTCCGAAATGACTCCGCCAAGCACTTTTCTCATCCGGTTAGCCATGACTTTCGAGATCACCTTGCTAATAACACCTATAAGATTTATAGGACGATAATTATTGTGAGAAACTGGATCTTTAATCTTCGGAATGAGCGCGATAAACGAAGATCCACTTCCAATATCAACTACCCGACGACGATGAAAGCTTGATATATTTTTTTATTTTATGTTTTTTTATTTCTATTTTTATGAAAGCATAGTCGTATTCAAGTATAAGTATTTTCTTATTGTAAAAGATTTTTGCACGTGCTTTAATTAATAACTTTGACGGCGTATAATTGTGCATACCGTTTACTCGGCGACTATGAAGACTAGATTTTATTTTGTATTTTATGTTCAGTATTTAAGGTTTAAACGGAGTCGCATTTAAAATAAAGTTTTTCTTTGTATCATAAGCAACTTTGGTATGTGCTTGGATTAGTAACTTGGGGAACACAATTTGCGTACTTCTACGACCGGATGACGATGGAGACCGGTACTTTTTTCTTTTTTTTTCATGTTCGTAGTTTTACTAACCGACTGACAATTAAAACTAAATATTTACCTTTTTTGTATGTGTTTAGTAATATATAAACGTTTCCTGTTTCATAATTTCAAAATTTTCAAATTATTGCTCTTTATTTGTTATTTAATGTTAGTTTTTTCTTAGCAGAAATTAATCGTAAATCGAAAAATAAGTTGCCGGTGAAATGGACCAGTACTGCTTTAGGTCACTTGCTGAAATTTCTTTAGCCCACTGCAGTATGGCTACTCACTTTATTAGCCCAATACATAATATATGAAGGTCACAATATTGATCCCATTTATAAAGGATCTGGTGACAATTTTTCTGCATAATATTCAGGCGTATGTACTTTTGGTCTCCAAAGTGTTAATACTTGGTTCTGGCGAATTAGCAATCATCTTTCACTTTTTCATTTGAGTAAATTGCCATTTTAGTCCCTTAGTTTTGTCCAAATTTGTCATTTTAGTCCAAATAGTTTTTTTTTTTGCCTCTGGGTCCCTAACTTTTCCCTTTTGTTGCCATTTTGATCACATACACTAACTCCATCTAAAAACTCCATCTTTAACCAAGGGTATTTTGGGGATTTTCATTTTAAATGTTTTCAATTGCCATTTTGATCCAATTCCAAAAAATCAAAAAAATTCCAAAAAATTCTAAAAAATCATAAAAATTCTAAAAATCCGTTTCGGCGCGAACCGTTTCGAACCCGAACCGTTTCGAGCTCGACGCGAACCGTTTCGACCCGTACCGTTTCGACGCGAACCGTTTCGACCCGTACCGTTTCGACCCGAACCGTTTCGACCCGTAACGTTTCGACCCGAACCGTTTCGACCCGTACCGTTTCGAGCCGAACCGTTTCGAGCCGAACCGTTTCGAGCCGAACCGTTTCGAGCCGAACCTTTTCGAGCCGAACCGTTTCGAGCCGAACCGTTTCGACCCGTACCGTTTAGACCCGAACCGTTTCGAGCTGAATCGTTTCAACGCGAACCGTGCCTCGAAACGGTACGGGTCGAAACGGTTCAGCTCGAAACGGTTCGGTTCGAAACGGTACGGGTCGAAACGGTTCGCGTCGAAACGGTTCGGCTCGAAACGGTTCGGCTCGAAACGGTTCGGCTCGAAACGGTTTGGCTCGAAACGGTTCGGCTCGAAACGGTTCGGCTCGAAACGGTTCGGCTCGAAACGGTTCGCGTCGAAACGGTTCAGCTCGAAACGGTACGGGTCGAAACGGTTCGGCTCGAAACGGTTCGGGTCGAAACGGTTCGGGCCAAAACGGTACGGGCCGAAACGGTACGGGTCGAAACGGTTCGCGTCGAAACGGTACGGGTCGAAACGGTTCGCGTCGAAACGGTTTGGGTCGAAACGGTTCGTGTCGAGCTCGAAACGGTTCGGGTTCGAAACGGTTCGGGTTCGAAACGGTTCGGGTTCGAAACGGTTCGCGCCGAAACGGATTTTTTGGATTTTTTAGATTTTTTTAGAATTTTTATGATTTTTTAGAATTTTTTGGAATTTTTTGGAATTTTTTTGATTTTTTGGAATTGGATCAAAATGGCAATTGAAAACATTTAAAATGAAAATCCCCAAAATACCCCTGGTTAAAGATGGAGTTTTTGGATGGAGTTAGTGTGTGTGATCAAAATGGCAACAAAAGGGAAAAGTCAGGGACCCAGAGACAAAAAAAAAAAAAAACTATTTGGACTAAAATGGTAAATTTGAACAAAACTCAGGGACTAAAATGGCAATTTACTCTTTTCATTTGATCAGTTTAGCTTTTAATCTATATTATCTATAATAAGAGATTATTGTCTGATGTAAATCTGACTATGTGTCAACCATTAAGGTATGTCACTTGTCAATGATGATGTTATAATTCCATTTTGTATATTTACATACCATTTATTTAAAGGTGGCCCACATTCTTTCTTCAAACCACTGCCCAAATTCAAAATTATAGCTCCAGATTCAAAATTTAAACATGGCTCCAAATTCAAAATTTAAACAAATGAGGTATAAAATGCTCAACTCTCTCTCTAAAATCCATAACAACATAATTCGTCTCTCTCTATCTTCTTTAATTTCCTCTCTCTAAAATCCATAACAACTCTCTCTCTGTAATATCTGAATCTCCTGATTAACTTACGCAAATCTTTTGTGATTAGGGCTTGCATCTTCCTCTGTAATATTTGCATCTTCCTCTGTATTCCTCCGTCGAATCAGGTAATCAGCCGTACAATTTTCACTAGGTTAAAAAGCATTTATGTTTGGCAGAGTATTATGAGCTAATTTCACTAGGTTAAAAAGAATTTATGTTTGGCAGAGTTTTATGAGCTGATATTTGTGCAGTATAATCTTATACAGAGTTAAAAAATATGAATACCCCGATCTTACAAATGGTGATGGACGAGTTTTTTATTGAAATTACTAATTACTATGGTTGTGAGTAACAAGTTGATTGTTAATTTAGGTTATGGGGATTTCCGTGTCATCAGTATGTATCTGTGGTAGAAGAAGAAAGAATTTCAGGCATGAGAACCAACTTAAGAGTTTTTTTTTATTAGTTATTATAAAGGAAGATATGTTCTTGCTTATAAAGGTGAAGTTAGAATTGATGACAACGTTATCGGAGAAAGGTCTGGTGGCAAGAAGAAAGACTTTCAGGTATGAGTTTTAGATTTATATATATAGATATATAGATCATTATAGTGTCGGTGTATAACGTTTCAATATGCTAAGCGTAATGGTTATTAACGTTTTGGTTGAATTTTATAGGCGTAGAGCGGAAACTGCTGGAGAGGTGGAGGCTTACAAGCGATGTAACTGTAAGAAATCCAAGTTTTTGAGGCTGTATGTAACTTTGTTGAAGAAGCAACCAGTGAGAGTTTTTTGGTGGAAAACTTGGAGGGGTCGGTGACGTTGTCAAGGTTGTCAGGAAATGCAAAGTGATAGCATTTCCCTACAACCCTCGACAATGTCACCGACCTCCTAATCTGAGCGAAGAATCTTATTGGTGCTAATCTGAATGGAATGATGGATCCTTATGCAATCATCACTTGTGGTTCAGAAAAGCGGTTTAGGTAATAGATAGTATAAATTAAGTTTGTTGTGAAACATGTATTTGGCAAAGGTCTGTTTTATGTTTGAAACCTCTGTTTGTTGTGAACAGGTGTTAGAATATAAAACAGATGTTTCAAACGACTGTTGGGTTAAACAGTGTTTTGTGTAGAAAATACTGGTTGAAACCACTGTTGGGTTAAAACGGTGGTTGAAACCAGTGTTGGGTTAAAACGGTGGTTGAAACCACTGTTGGGGTTAAAACGGTGGTTCAAACCACTGTTTTGTTCCAACCCCTGCTTGAAATACTGTTCGGTTAAAACGGAGGTTTGAAACCATTGTTGGGTTAAAACGGTGGTTGGAACCACTGTTTGGATGTGTGTTGAAAGTGTTTGGATGTGTGTTGAAAGTGTTTGGATGTGTTGAAAGTGTGGAAGCGAAGGGTAATAAAGTGGTTTTGTCATTTGGTGGTTTCATATCAATGTAGTTCTATTTTTATGTAGTGAAATTGACTGAATTTATGAAATGTTTTTAGAGCTTTATTGGAAGAACCAAGACGAGAGGGTTTTTGAACTAAAGTATATGGATACATCAACACATCTCCTGGAAAGTATAAAGGCAGAATGAAATCATACCGGTGGATGGTTAAAAGGAGAAAAATTGTGGATCTCACCGTAGATAGCTGGAACAATTTTGTAAAACTTGGATTTTGTATAGGCTTCTCTGTAGTTTGTTTGTTGTTTTTGTTCTATTTGGGGTGTATTTGTTCTGTTATGGCTAATATAGCAGTTATCAGATAGAAGCATTAGCTCGGGCAATTAAGGAGAACACTATAGTGTTCTTGGAGACGAGATCAGGCAAGACGTTGATCGCGATTATGCTTTTATGTCACTACGCTTATCTGCTGAAAAAACCCTCCCCGTGTATTGCTATGTTCTTGGTAGTTGGTACCCACTGTTGTATTGGTCAAACAGGTATGTCGGTTGACTTAGTTGTTTCTTGAACATGTTTTCAACATGTGGTTAAAGCATACTAATGGAAGCTTTGTCTGTCTTATTAGCAAGCGGAGTATGTGAGAAAGCACCTTGATTTTTGGAATGCTGCTGATTGGAAGAAACAACGATATCAGAATCAGGTGTGACAAGTCAAAATTTGACTTTTTTGTTGACCGCATACAATCTCATCAGAATTTTGACTAATGATCAAATACGTAAAGTAACTCTGAGGCAGACAACTGCAGTCTTGAGTAATAAACTTTTATTATGTTACTCTTTACCTTTGTTGTATCATGTAGTTTTTATTTTTCAATTTAAACTGAACACACGTATATGTTATACATCATTCTTACAGCTATTGGTCATGACCCCTGACATTTTAAGGAATGCATTGAGGCATAGATTCTTAACGTTGGATATTATCAAGGTGTTAATATTTGATGAATGCCACATCGCAAAGAAAAATCATGCGTATGCTATCATCATGAAGGTATATTAATGATCGTAATTTTTAACGTTATTAATTTGTTTTAGTTGAGTTTAAAAATTGAAATAATATTTGTTCAAATCACTGCTTGAAACTACTGTTCGGTTAAAACGGAGGTTTGAAACCATTGTTGGGTTAAAACAGTGGTTGAAACCACTGTTTGAATGTGTGTTGAAAGTGTTTGGATGTGTTGAAAGTGTGGAAGCGAAGGGTAATAAATTGGTTTTGTGATTTGGTGGTTTCATATCAGTGTAGTTCTTTCCATTTACGGTTTTTTCTATTTATATGTATTGAAATTCGCTGAATTTATGAAATGTTTTTAGAGCTTTATTGGAAGAACCGAGACGACGAGGTTTTTGAACTAAAGTATATGGATACATCAACACATCTCCTGGAAAGTATAAAGGCAGAATGAAATCATACCGGTGGATGGTTAAAAGGAGAAAAATTGCGGATCTCACCTTAGATAGCTGGAACAATTTTGTAAAACTTGGATTTTGTATAGGCTTCTGTGTAGTTTGTTTGTTGCTTTTGTTCTATTTGGGGTGTATTTGCTCTTATGTTATGGCTAATATAGCAGTTTTATATTAGAAGAAGAGGTACCACCATCTTATTTTTCAATATCACAATATTTTTATTAACCATTGAGATAGTGTTGTTAATGATGTTTTTTTTATAGAATGTTAGATGTATTTTGATCTTATCCACTAAAGAAAATCCGTTTGTTACACTTAACTAAGAACAAGTTTTGTTTGGGTCAAATAAGACTGCTTTTAATGAAAGTTTGTGCGAATGTCAATTCATCAAATATTTGTTCACATGATAGTTTACATAGACAAAAACTTTTATCATTATGGTTATTATAATACGAATACATACTGTATTTAAAATTATTTTATAAAGACATAGAACTAAAGACAACAATTTAAATGATATATTATAATCTGAATTTGATGCGCCTCTTTTGTACACGCCTCTTTTGTTGCGATTGAACCCTATCAGAGAAACAAATAATAAGAGCCAAAACTGGTTCACATCAGTGGATTCATCATAAGCAGCTGTTTGCATTAGACTATCCCCTTGAAAGTGGTTATAACATCTGATGGCCTTCATCCATTGTTTGTACACTACAACTACTGTCCATTAAATACTGCTTGTGTACAACAACTGCTGAAGACAAGGTCCTGCTACTTAATCTACTGTCCTAACTCAAGTGTTGCTAAAGAGCAAAGCCCTGCTTGGAATGAAGCAGTGGAATGTAAAAACTGCTGACAAATTAATACGATTAAAATATGAAGTATTAAGAAAGTAGCAATTACATACAAGAAAGAAAACTAATCAGACACGTCTAACTCTAATAACAAGAATCAAGAAACTTTAACTTCAACTCCATGGAGCGCTGAACCTCTCGATGTATCTCATTGATCATTCTCATGAACTCCAGGTCTCTTTCTCCACATTCTATATTACTCGCAACACACAGGTCACGAAAGGAAGTAGTCGGCATCGCCCTCAAGTCCCTCGAAACCTGGTCTCTTGTCAGCAGACCAACTTCCAGACCGTTAAAACACCTCTTCAACTCTTGAAGAGTATACCTATCAGCCAAAACTTGGTCTTCGATTTGTTCAATAAAACGTTGCTTGAAATCGTCATATTTTGCAGAAGTATATGACTCCATTTTAGTATATTTATAAGAATTAAGGCAAAATAATAATAGTTGTTCTTCTATTTCACCGAATGAATCTGTTTTGATGAAAAAACTTTTTATTAGCAATGCTATTATATACAATATATGTAAACAGGCCAAAGGTCAGATTTAAATGCAATCATTAAATAAACATTTATTCTTAAAAACCATGTACATTTAATGATTTAACAGTCAAAAACGTGTATATGGGAGATGCCTGTTCAGTAACCCTATCAAATATTTTAATGCAAAACCTTTGAAAAATGAGTTTTCATGGGTAAACAAGTAAAATTAAATATCTAGAACACCAAAGAACAAAATTGAAACCTTCAAAAAAAGGTTATCACAATTAGGAGACGTCTCTTCAGTTATCCTATCAAACATTTTAAACACTATAAAGGATCATTATTAGTTTACTTGAAAACATCAACACTTCAATTTAAAAAAAAAAAAAAAAGTTCATCCTAAAGCAAACCATCCAAAAACACTCACATTCTTCATAAATGGCAAGGAAAACCTTCTACCACTGGTCGGATACTACTGATCTTAAAATCCAATTTTCAACATGGTCACTCCAAGAACAGAGAAACGCTGAAGAACTCAACAAAAAAGTTGGTATGGTTAGTGATAAATATTATAAGCAAACCTGGAGTAGCATTGCACTGCTGGATGAAGTTGCCTCTTCTACTCCAACAGAATTTAAAGAAAAAGCGGAAGAGTTTATCACAAATTTGCTGAAACAGGATCAGAAGACCTGTGATATGCTAGCTGATCTGCAAATTAAAACAAAAAATGAAATTGGATGGAAGAAAGCGAGAGAACGAGATATTCTACGAAGTGTTAATTGTAATGTTTAATTTTTAATTTTTATTATTTTTCAAAATCATAATTTTGTAATACTATGGTTTATTATTGAATGAATTAAGAAAATTCAAACTTTGATAAGTTTTGGAGTACTGAAAAATAATCTAAAGAGTATTGGGATTGAACCCTATCAGAGGAACAGATAATTAAAGCCAAAACTGGTTCACAACAGTGGATTTATCATAAGAAGTAGTTTACACCAGGCTTTCCCCTTGAAAGTGTTTATAACATCCGATGTCCTCTATCCACTGTCTCTATACAACAGTTGATGTCCTTCAAACTGCTGATGAAGTCCTGAAGACTGTTAAGGATTAAACACTGGTGGTTCAATCTACTGATGCTATCTAAGTACTGCTGTTGATTAAAGTACTGCCCACTTAAGGACTCATCAACTTTGAAGAAACCACTAGGTGTCAAACATCAGTGCTTGACATGCAACAATGGAAGGAAGAAGCAGTAGTTTAGTTTGTCACTTATATTGTATAGAATCAGTGGTTAAGTTAGCAGTGTTTGAAACCACTGTTCGGCTAAAATGATGTGTTAATGATATTTTTTGGCGTTGTCGTGGAAACCTTTTCAGGTGGATTTGATAACTTGTGTCTAAATTCAGTAACTGTATGGTGTATAGAGTTTTCTTATTATTATTAATCCTTCATCATAAGCAGTAGTTTAGACCAGGCTTTCCCCTTGAAAGTGTTTATAACATCTGATGTCCTCTATCCACTGTCTCTATACAACAGTTGCTGTCCTTCAAACTGCTGATGAAGCCCTGAAGACTGTTAATGATTAAACACTGCTGGTTCAATCTACTGATGCTATATAAGTACTGCTGTTGATTAAAGTAGTGCCCACTCAAGGACTGATCAACTTTGAAGAAACCACTGAATGTCAAACATCAGTGCTTGACATGCAACAATGGAAGGAAGAAGCAGTAGTTTAGTTTGTCACTGTTCGGTTAAAATAGTGTTGTTAATGATATGTTTTGAAACCATTTTTGGGTTAACACTGTTTGAAACTACTGTTGATTTAAGGACAGTGTTTGAAACCAATGTTTTAAACCCAAAGTGTTTTCAAAACAGTTTTTTAACAACACTAAGTATAATTCACCAATCTATCATTGTTTGTATCTTCAATGGCCACACAACTTGAATCGTCAAATCATAACATTGAGAGCAGCCCATTAACAAATATTACAAACTGTATTCTCTATAGAGTTTTCTTATAACTATTAATCATTCATTGAGAGCCCCTAAATTCATTTTTAACTTTTTCCTTAAGAAATCTAATAATTCAAATTAATTCTTTTATTCTTAAATAAATGCAATCTAATAATTAACTCTTTTTAAATAAATGCAATATAATAATTAAATGTATAATATATATATATAACAAATTATTAAAGCCTAAATTCTCTTTTATTTTTAAATAAATGCAATCTAATAAATGCAATATAATAATTAAATGTATACTATGTATAACAAATTATTAAAGCCTAAACTGTATATTAAACGTAAACTTTTAATACATACAATACAGATACAAAACATCATACCAACTTCGTAGACTTGACAAAACTTACAGACTCGATAACAAAAGATCGTAACATACAATACATAGACAAAATGTCAAAGATCCACAAGCAATTGTGGATCTTTACTGAAGGGTGCACTTCGGAAAGTAGCAAATATGAATAAATACAACCCCAGTGTAGGTAATTACATATCTGCCACTGGGGTTATGAATGAATATAATCCAAGTGGTAGATATGTAATTAGCGAGCTCTGGAATTTCAAGTAAAATCGAAGAGCTACATTGCGGTTATATTCATTCATATCAATCACTTCCTTATGTGCACCGCACCATCTTCTAGGAGGTTGTCAAGTGTTCTCGCCTTCGTAGTTGGTGTTTTGCGTATCTTTACATCAGCAGCCATTCTGTACAACAAAACACATTCAAATGAGGAACACATTCAATCCGAAACTGATCCGATCAGTTCTTAATATGAGGAACCCAAATCATCGAATCAAACCAAAAATCAATATGATGAACACACAAGAATCAAAACCAAAACACATTGAAAACCAGTGATCCGATCAGTTCTTAATATGAGGAACCCAAAATCATGGAATCAAACCAAAAATAAAAACCAAAACACATTCAAACCCATATTCAAACCCTCTGTTTTGATACCCTAACACATTCAAACCAAAAATCAAAACCAAAACACATTCAAAACCACATTCAAACCCTCTGTTTTGATACCCTAACACATTCAAACCAAAAATCAAAACCAAAACACATTCAAACCCGCATTCAAACCCTCTATTTTGATACACTAACACATTCAAACCCACAAGAATCAAAACTAAAACACATTCAAACACACATTCAAACCCTCTGTTTTGATACCCTAACACATTCAAACCAAAAATCAAAACCAAAACACACCAAACCCACATTCAAACCCACATTCAAATCCACAAGAATCAAAACCAAACATATTTAAACCCACATTCAAACCCTCTATTTTGATACCCTAAACCCACAAGAATGAAAACCAAAACAGATTCAAAACTTCTGTTTTGATGCATTTTGATACCCTAAACCCTAAACCCACAAGAATCAAAACCAAAACAGATTCATCGAATGGAACCCAAAATCAAGCCCAAAATCATCGAATGGAACCCAAAATCTACCCGTGTGGTTACACGGGTACTACACCTAGTTTTGACATTATAATAAGCTAAACTGAAACCCGGGGTCTAATAATAAATTAATAGTCCATTTGACAATATCACCAATTTCACTCCTATATTTAACTTCCTTTGCTAAGGGCAGTTCCACTCTAACACTGTGTTCCAGAGTTTACTAATGGAAGGAAAGGAAAAGAAACAAAAGGAAAACAAAAATATTTTGTGTTCCAGAGTTTCATTTAAGGAAGGAAAAGAAAGGAAAATAAAACATGTCATGTTCCCGAGTTTCATTTAACGAAGGAAAAGAAAGGAAATGACAAGAAAACTAGGCTAAATTCTTTACTTTTTCTTTCCTTCCGATTTGGGAGGAAATGGTGAGAAAGACATCTTTTTTTTTCCTTTCTCACTTTTACTTTCTTTTCTTATAACGAAAAAATACCTTTGTCTGCCTTAATAATAAACAACAATCGAGTTATTTGTTTTCTAAGAAGAATGTTGTAAATTGCTTTGAATTCACATAAATGAAAGTTAGGGGCAATCAGAATTACTTTCAGTTAAAGTGGGATTGCTATTGTAACCGAAAGTGAAAATTGTTGGATTTAATTGTGGAGGCTAGATTGGTATGGGCAGGGTTGGCGCATTTCCATCAGTTCTGACCTATTTATTATTAGTGGCGGATTCGGGATTTTTTTCAAGGGGTTCACTTTTTTAAATATTCCAACATCATATGTCGGATTATTAAAAAAATACGGGTTAGTCGACGGTTCGGATCGGGTAAAGTTCATCACATAATAAAAATACGATACAATAATGAAAATAACATCGACATTTGCTAAAAAAAACCTAATCAGTCACAAACCTATTCATTTTAAACTTTTCTTTCTAAAACTTTTCAACGAATATAGCTTTTTGTACAACTGTCTAATTCTACCAAAATTGCCAACTATGGGACTCAAACCTTCCTTCGTAAGGAGAGACAACATTTTACACACTATGAAGCCGATACACCAATGTCCACTATGGGATTCAATATCGAAACAAGAAAATCGAAGCTTTAAAGTGATAATTGATAAATCCCTCCAAACATCTAAACCGATGTATACATACCCCGATTAGCTCGACTGAAATTTACACCTTGATGCATAGATTTACTTAGCTCCAAGAACTAATGTGTACAATTTGCATTATTATCATCACCAACTTCTTTACATACATCCTCAAATCATTTAGTATTTAAAACAGGAGTTCCTCAATTTCTTATCGACTGAAACATCATACCAATAATTCGAAAACAACAAGAACATAAAATGCACATAGTCGATTCAATCACTTAATATCATCAGATCCATTTACAAAGAATGAATTGTCTTCCCCTTACCCATGGCCGGCCCTGAGAATTTGTGTACCCTGTTCGAGCTCGAAAAAATGTACCCCTGGGACTTAATGAAATTGGGTATTGAGCTCTCTAAAGGTCTAAACCTAATGCCAAAGGGTTAATAACTAATCTAAACCATAAGAATAGTTTTGTAAGGGGGCCTATGTCGGTGTTTGTATGAGTGTACACTATTAAAAAAATATTTTACGTATGCATATCGGGTTATTTTCATAAAAAACGTGCCCCTCAAAATATCGGGCCCTGGCCGGTGGTCCTCCCCGCCCACCCTCAGGGCCGGCCATGCCCTTACCAGCAACCGTCTTCATCACTGATCTCATCGATGTCGTTGCTAAATTCAATGCTGCCTCAATATACCTTAGTAAAAAGAACGATAAAAATTGCTTATACCCGACTCGAACTCGGAAACAGCAGTATAACAAACGCGCGTTTTACCGGTAGACCAGACTAAACCTTTGGTTAAAGGTTCCTTTACAAAATACTAAAGGGTTCCTTCAGATTTTTCTATATGACTTAACACTATAAATCACGAACCGAACGGGTTCCTAGGAACACCCTTCTTGGGTGTAGATCCGCCCCTGTTTATTATTTCTTGGGGAAATAAGTCTCTATTATAAATATACTATGTTAAAACCGGTGGGGTACACGAGGTTAGGTAACAAAAAAAATTGAAATAGATAAAAAAAATTAAAACATACAAATAGATATCGAATTTGCAAATTTTTAATCTATAATTACATATTAGATTTACATTCACAACTAAGAGCATTCACATCGTATCCATCATTTTCATCTCTAAAATTACACTAAATATCACTACAATCTCTCTCAATTTCAATTAAATAATATTTTTATATATCTTTATCATTATTTTCTCTCTCTCCTCTACTCACAACACACTTTCTGAAAAAATTAAAAAATGTAAGGTGAACAATGTTTTTTCTATATTTACAGATAAACACTAACATTTTCTCTTTCCTTCACTCACAATCCTTCATAACCACTATCTATAATATGGGAGAGACTCTCACAAAATTTAGTGGACATGATGTAAATGCTCTAAGAAATATATAGATACAAATACAATTCTCTAAAAACTTCTTTATAAACAACATTCAGTGTGGTATTCGTAAGTTTACCATCTTATCAACAATTATGAGTTTGAGTTTATCTCTTCTTTTAACTCTGGACAAAGCGACGTAAGGCTCGCCATGAGAAAATATTGGGTGTCTAAGAAACAGACCTACTTTGGATAACGACCGACCTTGACTTTTATATATCGTCATGGCAAAACATACAACAATAGGAAATTGTCTTCTTTTAAACTTAAATGGAGTCTTCTTGTCAGATAGTGCGTTAAAGAAATTATAAGAATGAAAGTTCAATTAACATTACTTTAGCTTCTATAACACGCGAATAAGATGATCAGAACTCCCACTTTTAGTACTAAATTAAAAAAAGTTTGCGAAAATTTTAAAAAAAGTAAAGCTAAAAGTCATACAACTATTTATTTTACTAAATTATAAATTAATAGCCTTTCCAGGTTTAAGTCTAAGGACATGTTTGGCTAAGCTTTTTGTAACAACTTATTGACTTATTGGCTTTTTGAAAAGTCATAAGCTCTAAAATGGTGTTTGGCTAAGCACTTTTCAAAAAGCTTAGCCAAACATGCCCTAAGTTTGACTTTCTTTTTCTTCACTTATTTATTTGTTATCAAATTAAATTAATTTTTTTTATTTATAATATTAGATAAATATTTTAGTAAAATTACATTTACAGAATTTTACTCTCAAGAAAAAATGGCTTTATTTTTTAAATGAAACGTAATTAAAAAGTTTAAAAGCTGCAATTACTCATGTTGGATTAATGTGGAAAAACTAAAATCCAAAAATCATGGTTTTTTAAAATTAGTTGAATATAATAGGGTAAACCTTGTTTAAATAATGAAAGATGAAGGATGACATTATATATATATATATATATATATATATCACATAAGCAAAATTAGCTTTAGTATCTTAGAATAGATAGATGTGTTTGCATTTGTAATATCTTATCACGAGAGCAGAGAGCAATAATATTATATCTTGATTGGAGCTCTTAGACATAAGTCAGCTTAGACAGAACCCCCACATAAATCCTTGTGTTCTGTTTTTCCTTCTTTGTATTTGTGTGTGTTTGCAATGCATTCTTAACAAGTGGTTTCAGAGCTTTCAGGCTTGTGAATACTATTCGGTCTTCCCCTATTCTCTAAGGTTCGGTGTTTGTTTGTTACACAAGTGAATATCGACGACATTGAGTTTTCGAAGGCAGCTTCTAAGTCGCGATCTAGTTTGTCGTTTAAGTACAAATTGCCAGCAGGAATCAAACTTTGTATATATCGTCGGGATCGAACGACAACACATCAATGTTTTCGATCAGTTATCGAGCGTTCACTTGGGAGAAGCAATCAACAGAGAATTCGCAAGTCAATTTTCTTACCCCGTAATACGGTTAGCCACTTAACATTGATCTTCGTCGACTTCAAGATAGTCAAAAACCCTAGTTGCCGATTTGTCCTAGCCGCCGCAAGGGTTTGTCGTCGAGAACAACAAGAGTATATTCAGGTAGTTTATCCGATGTTCTGGTTGATTATCATTAAGATCTGTGCTGACTTAGGGGTTTCTTTTCCAGGCTAGTTTTGACCAAGTTAGTGAGTTTGTTTTCATGTATGGTTATTTGTGAAGAGCATACGTGATTTTGGTAGTTTAGCAGCGTAGTTATTAACAGAGTTAAGTAGAACAACCATTAAGTTCAGGCCCGAGCCATTGTTATGTATGTTCATTGTTTTCCATCTTGATTTCGTTCGGTTATTGTTGAAGTGTTACACCTTGTATTTCCCGATGGGCCCGGACTTGGGCTACATGACGAGATTGGGATAGATACAGAAATAACACAGCGGAAGTCTTGGGAAGTAAAATACTATTACAAATTATAATGTCCGAATGTTCAAAATATTATACAGACGTAAATGTTCTAAAGATCCACATGCGAATTGGAAATAAACAAAACTAAATATGTCAACAGACTACTAGGCTTCAATGCATAGAGTTGCAAATTCCATTTAAGCATTTACCAGGCAACTTCCAGCATATTTACGTATCCTTGCAACCTGCGCTTAGTCTTTTGAAGATACGTCAGTTTACACTAGCAAATACAAATAACCGATACATTTTGAAAATGTTTTAAAATTGTTTTAAGTACACTAGGCACATGTATTTTCATAAATAACTTGGGAAAATATAAATATATCTTGAATACAGTTTTATATGCTTGTCAATACATATGGGGCCCGGTACTAAACACCGATAACATGATTAACCGACACGCCACTTAAACCCGTAAAGGGTATCCCCAATATGGGTAGAAAAAAAATTTATGATAGCATTAGCATCTGTTGGGTGTATGCCTACACCCCGTTCTTAAGTCGTGTCCATTTGCAATTAAATGGGCCAAGGATATCCAGGACACGGTCGCATTAACCCCCAATATTTAAGTTATCAAGCAAAACAAATTAAAATAGGTTATGCGGATTTTTAGTCACAATCTGACATTGATCCCATACCCGACCAAGCGGTAATGATTTACCGTATCCCAAGCCCGTATAGGGAAAATAGGCTAAGAGTATTTACCTGGCTTAATATCTTACAATCCAAGATTTATATTTAAGCACAACCGATATAACAAAACAACTTAGCGAGGTTGCAATCTACCGGACACCCTAATCTGGAATGAATGGTATAATAACCAATTAGAATGTTAACAGGTCCTATTCAAGTCATAGACTTGGACCGGTTAACTTCTAAATAATGAAAATGGTACGGTACGCTAGATTAAGCGGTGACCGGATAAAATTTAGCTTAAACCTTCACAAGTACTAGTATAATATGGGTAAACAATATACATTCTGGAATTTGAATGAAATCTGAAGGACTTTAACCCAATTTGATTAACTTACGTAAACTAAGTTACATATGTCAACCGTACGCGCATAGGTGGTATCGGGTGCTCGGACGAGTCATAAACAAGTTCATTATACCAAAACATTATAATTACGTTACCAAGTCAGTAGGTAATCCATTTTGTATATTCATCATTGTTTAAAACCAAGTTATGCACTAAAAGAACATTTTTAGCATTTGAAGGCATAATGTATGAACTTGTGTAAAAACCCGACAACTGATTATGATCAAGTAGTATAACCACATAGGGTTATCCTACACATAACTATGATCATAATGCAACTTCAAATCAGTAACTAACATGGCAATTCGGGTCAGAATCGAAAGTCAAAGCAGAAATCAAACTGCTTGACTTTCGGTTACGAACCGAGCAATAAACTAGAAATGATGGGTGGAACATGCTTAGACATAACCATTGGGTGTCAGCCCAATGGCCACCAGCCCGCATTCTAACTCGGAGGTGGCGGGTTCGAGTCTTGCTCGTTCCCAATGCCCCTACGGTAGCGGATTTACCCCCAGACTCAGGCTTGCTGGGTGGCGGTCTGCGAGGTGGGATCACCTCGGCGGTTGGGAGGACCGTGGAATATCCCCCCCCCCCCCAACATGCTTAGACATGTTCTAATATTAGTTACCAACTGATTTGGTGTCAAAAAGATGTATTAAAACGTTTATAAGTTCATTTTATAAGTTTTCCGAAAAACTGTCTTTGACTTTTTTTATTAAAAATAACTTTGACCCGTCATTTGACCAACTTAACGTGATTTCCAGTAGGTGCCCTTTTACGGGATTAACACCTACTTTATTGATCACGTAGCCATGTTCGATTCGAACAATGGCTGACCATAATGGTCTTAACCGAAAGTCAAAGCAAAAGTTAATTTGTTTGACTTTCGGCTAAATACTTAGCCTATAAAATGAAAGAGCTAGGAAGAAATACTTGTGTTCGAGAAGCAATATAGAACTCAGTATGGGGGCCTCTATAGATCAAAAGCTACTCCAAGAGTAGTAGAGGAGAAAATGAGGAATGAGCAAAGAATGGAGTAAACCTAGCTTGTTATTTATACTTGAAGTGAATGCACAAGGTGTTGCCATGTGTTAGCCATCTCTTCCTGAGGTTGCGAAGTGTCCTTGGACGTGTCAAGACCAGAGGAAAGTGGCAAACATGTGAGATAGATGGCATAAGGGCAGAATACCTTGGCCTCCAAACAAAAATCTGCCAGATATAGTCCTTACGGACTGTAAGGGCCTCAGGCTTACTGTCCGTAAGCTTTTTAGCGCCCACAGTTTGAATATTTCTTATGATCCATAAGCAAAAAGGGCTTGCGGCCCGTAACCGCCTGCCAGTAACAACATAATTCACCTCCTTACGGTCCGTAAGCACTAAGAGGCTTACGACCCGTAAGAGTCACTCAGAGGCCAATAAAATGGCATGTTAACATATATGGTCCTTCCACAACATTCTTTCATATATTTACACAATTGGTCCCTCTCTTCCAACAACGTGGCATAAAATGAGAAATTATTAGACACGTGTCATCATATAATTCGACACAAATTTCCGAGGTGTTACATGAAGATGGAAAAAGACGGGAAGGTTCGGGTTGAAAAGTTCAATCTACGGATTTTAGTTGGTGTAAGATGAAGATTGAAGCATTACTAGTTCAGATATATTTGGATATTGTGTTATTAGGGGTTAGAACAGAAAAAATGGAATTAGCAAATTGGGAAACAAAAGACAGGAAAGCCAAGGCTGGCTTTACATTGGCATTATCGAAGAATATGTCATCTAGCATCATAAAAGAAACCACAACTAGTGATATAGCCATATCTAACATGCACTAGAATCGTTAAGCAGCTAATAAGGTCTTTCTGATTCGAGAGTTGGTGAATGCTTGTATGATATAAGACTGTTCAGCACTAACATAGCACATCAACAAGTTGAATTCGATTTTGGCTACACTTGTGCTAGTGGACATCAGATTCGAATATAAAGTTCAAGCATTACTTCAGTTATCTTCTTTTATAGATAGTTAGTTCACAACTGTTACAACAATTTTAGTTCAATAGGTGCCACCGATTTTACTTTAGAGGGAATTCGTGATCTTATTCTAAGCTAGGGCATTAGAAGAAAAAAAAAGTTTGTGTTAATCATCGAGTGAATTACTGAACACTAGCAGGTGAAGAAAGAATAATAGGGGTAGTATGAGTAGGAACAAAAGGAGGAGTCAATCTAGGACCCAGAATGATGTAATCTGTTGGAAATGCAAAGAAGTTTGACATTTTAAGAATCAATATTTAAATAACTAGAAAGAAATTAACATTGCAATAGATGATGAAGCTTTAATCTGTAGCGTGGAGAGCGGTATGGATTTGAGTGCTTCAATTCACACTACACGTAATAGTGAAGCATTGTAGAATCTGAAAGAGGGTGATTTTTCAAGAGATAAACCGACAGCAACAGGTTAAATTTAGGTTGAACGTGCTAGAAATTTTTTAAAGAAACTTGTCAAGGGTTTCGGGGTAGTAGGAGCATTGCTAATAGCCAGCCAAAGGTTTAGTAAGAGTTAGCAGACAATGGGTTAATAGAACCAAAGTTCCAGTGGTCAAAGTCACTCTAGAGGATTACCTACTACATATGGAGAGTGTTTGTTCTAAGTATATCTCAAGATCTATGGTTCGTGTCAGTATGAGTATGAGTCAGTAGAAATAGAGGACAAGACAAAGGCGGACATAGCCATGAGTGGTGTGTTGGACCTCGAGGGAGCTTAAACAGACCTTCAAGTTAACTAATGAGAAAGCCGTTGCATCAGGAAGATTACAAGGGGTACAAGTGTTCTCAGTTGGTGGTAGTTTGAAGATTATCAAGCAGCTAACTAGAAGATTGCTGGGTCTAGTTGTGGGGTCTAGATTGGTTTCGGCAGGTTGACCCGTTTTAATTAGTTTTAGCCCGTTTGCTATTTCTTAGGGGATAAGTTAGAATCCCCAATACTCAGTTATAAATACATATGCTAGTATGTAATCTGTTATCACGAGAGCATACAACAATAATATTATATCCTGGTTGCAGCCGATGAACGTAGGTCAACTTAGACCGAACAACGTAAATCCTCGTCTTCATTATTTTTCTGTTGCTTGTTTGTGTGTGTGTTTACAATCCGATCCTAATAAAAGTTAGAAGTGACATTAGTCACATTGCCAATAAAAATTATTATCTACTTTTCCGTTAGAGTCGGATTTTCCAAGGCAACAAAACTGAAAGTTATGAGTGACATTATCAGCTACTGAGTATTAGTTTGGATCATTAAAGTCCAATTTGTCATTGATTTATGTGTAGTTCTTGAAAGGGAAGTGCATAGTTTCTGTGATTAGTTCATATTAGTTTTGTGTTGATACATTGATTCGTGCATAGTGATCAAGATACTGAATTGACTTCCAAGGTTGGAAGGGTTGAGCAAGTGCTGTGTCTCCATCTAAAAGATGTGGAAGGTGCAGGTTTCTTCTAAGCAATTAAACAAGATTTTTCTTAAAATATGATGCATAAATCTAAGGAATATACTCATTTGAATTACTTAATGATTTGATTCAACAAAAGGTGTCAATGAGGTAATCTATGATATTTTCCATTCTTACTTGTTAGATTCATGCATATGGAGAGACATTTTCTAAGCATTCAGGTCCACCATCGGAAAGGTTGTCCACCACTCTTGATGGCCATACAAAGGCTGTTAATGCGTTACACTGGTCAAAAACTAATCCTAAATGCACTGTCCTAATTATCATTCAGATGGTGCTTCAGTTCTTTGACAATTTGTTTATACTTTATACATTCTAAGAATAAAATAAACTCATGAGCTTCGTCAAACTTTTTCTTCGCGATCCTGGTTCAGCCAAAACTCGTCTTGAATGTAATGTCGCTGATTAACCAGCTTTTAGTTAAATTTTTCATTAGGGTAATCTTTAATCAGGTTAATTGAAAGTTTGGTAATTAATGGTGGTTGTTCTGATGACTCCCAAGGCCAAATAGCATGGACTAATTGTGACCACAACAATATGCGAAATCGCTTGTGTTATATTTTTTTAAACATGCTTCCAAAGGTCAACATAAAAGAATTTGACCCCTCTGCAATCTTTTAATGCCAAAAACACTTCTTAATTTCTGGAGACAACATTAATTCAGTTCATCTCTTAGATGTACCTTCAAACTAATCCAAGATATGTCTGGTTCGTTTGAGGTTTCATACTCATTATCCGACCTCCAACATTTTAACACAAGGCTTCACAAGAGGGTAGAACGGCCTTTTGACGTAGGTGATTGTCAACATAACATGCATGCTAATACATTCTTGGCGGCATTAACAAAAGTAGGCAAAAGAGATGATGTTTCATAATGAATAAAACACACAATTATTCTCATTGCCTTCAACTTGGTTCTTACCCATTTCTGGATGGATGAATGGAGGGGGAGACATGACACATTACTCCCCTACCATCTCCCTCCTTTTTTTTTAGCTACCCTTTGTTTGTAGGACCATCTTTAGAGACTTTGATATTGAGAGAAAACAATCGCCATCAAGGAGACAATGTGGACAATTATAGAACTTAACATGTGGCCCCTATGTCTTTTGAAACTGTTTTTATTGGGAAAAATAGTATACTGCAAAGACCATAGCAATTGGCACCCAATATTTTCCTATGTTTTCTTATCATTATCTTTATAAACTGACATGAATTTGTCCCCCACATTGCTTGTCTACACTTCCCAAAATAAACAATGCTAGAAAGCCATGGATTCTCAAACAATTGTAATTATCAACTCTTTAGAGCTTAAACTTTCAAGTTTAAACCAAACCTTTATCATGATATAACCGATCATAGAACCGGATGTCACCCGGACATCCTAAGGAAAAAACTTGCATCTTAACATGGACAAAAGAAGGTTAGAATCATTCCAACAAGATTCGTCTCGTTTAAAAAGATTGACAAAAATGATTTCTTACTAAATACTCATTCGCACCGGCTAGCTCTTAATTACATGTTCGGTGTCAACCTTACAAAATTTGTACAAAAACACATTAGGATGATTTAGATTTATATAAAAATATACTCTAATGAGGTATGAATTTAAGAAGGGAATTAAATAAATATCATGCTTACCAAAACCTAACATAAAAATAAAAGTTAATGGCTAACTTCTAAACTGCAACCAGTTCATGTATCCTTGATGTCCATACTAATTGCCCAGAAATTTAATCGAGCTTCATATTCCAACATATGATCATCATACAACAGATGGTTTGAACTAATTATAAGTAATAAGCAATCACTTGAAACATGAAAAAAGATGCCATTAATTGTTTATATTGCATGTACATTTTGCAAGTACTTGAATTATCGATTTTGATTTTATATATGCATACACTTATAAAAACATTAATAGAAATAATCTTTAGACCGGGTGTGTGTAGTGGTGGCTTCAAGTTGCGTGAAGATTGTCATATTACCGGCATGCCCCCATGATCGAATATTGGCAGCAGACGTGACTATGAAAACGCTGCTTTTGTTGTTGGTTTAAAATAAAAAACCATTATGGAACGGCTAAAAAATTACCGTTTTTATTGTTTACAATTTACACCTATATAAACCCCATTCACCCCACGTTTTAAACACATCTGTACAATTTTTACAAATCACTCACTTTATATTTTTATAAAAACCTACCATGTATCCATTCCGCCTCGCATTTGTTCCGTCTCATCCAACCAACCCAAATTCGTCTCGCCCGAACACCACCCAACCACCACAAACCTTCAATTACCGAGATTGCGATCCAAATACGATGGGGTACGTACAACTATTAAACATGCCCCAACAATACTCTCAAGGCCAAGTCGGTTTTGCATCAAATATGAACATCAACTTGGGGGGTGCATATGGTTTCCAAGACGAAGATGCGCTCGAGTTCGAGACGGTGCCGGAGACACAACCCGATAGCAAACCCGAGTCATCTCAATGTGGAAGATGATCGCATAAAAAAAGACGCTACCGCCCTCGGGCGAAAAGACCTACCAAGCTTGGTCAAAAGATGAGGAGTTCAAGCTTATACGGGCTTGGCTCGACATCTCAGAGAATCCCGAAGTTGGTAAGTGTTATCTTTAATACATTGTTATATATTATATGTTTTTTTGGTTTTAAATTGTAATTATTTTAATACTAAAGCACACTAATATATTTACTATTTTTTGTATCCAACTAATAAAAATAACCCAATTTTTGGGAAAAATCCAGGCAAAATTTTTTGATTTAATGGGTAGAGGGACATATTGGGACAAGGATTCAATATCAAGCAAGTGGACCGATATAAGATATAAATGGCAAATGCCATTCACTTCAAAAGGTTTTTCAACGTACCAAGGACATCTGGGGTAGTAGAGAAAGCGAAGCGAATATATTATCAAAAGCGTTGGAGGACTACAACTCAACGCATTATGAGTTCGAATAATGCACTAAATGTAGGGGAGGAAGATGTACGGACGAGGCGGACGGAAATGATCATGTGGAGTAGCTAGTTTTATGTTTTAAGTGTTTTTATGTTTATGACTTAATTAGACGAGATATTTGGAGTATATTATGTAGGTATTTGTGTATATGTCAATGGCCCCAAAACGGGAAAATCCTCAAGTACTAGTATCATATGTAAGTATTTAGAAAAAAAAAAAAAAAAAAAAAAAAAACTGGAAACGCTGAATATTAGGGTTTTGGTGGCGATGTATGACGCCACTACAAGCTTGCCACTATTAGAGGTGATATGGGGCAGTGCGGCGAAGCATTAGCGGTAACATAAGATTGGTGACATATCACCGCTATTGCTATTAGCCGCATTGTTTAGGGTCTTTAGCGGCGACAAATGCTGTCACAATTGGTCAGAATCCTTGTAGTGTAATTACGGTCGATTATTACCCAAAGATTACTCCAACTGTGTAAGTTTTCCTTTCTGCATCATTCTTATTCTTATTTTTTATTTTTTAGTGTGATCCGTAGATGATTCTTCAATAATATGTTAACTGTTTGCTCGTTTTTCTAGTAGTGATATATAATAACGAACTTAAGACTTGATAAGTATACTATGTTTTTCAATGTGCCCCATCTTGCAAGAATAATTAGTACATTATACTATATAAGCTTACAAAAGCCATATAAAGAGGCATAACACTGTTTTTCTTTAAATAATGGATATAAAAGGTGGTATCGTGGGTCAACAGCCCGACTTAGGGACGAACGCTTAGATGCAATTTAGCATCCCGACCTACAAGAGTTATAAATTAGTTTTCCTTCAACATCTAAGGGTGTAAGGGGTGCTCACCTAATAGGTGAGTCCCCCCTCTTACACACAACCAATCACATGGTGCCATGTTAACTCCCCTAATACACTCCCCTAATACCGATTTTTGATGGCGGCACTCCCCTATTAGGTGAGTTCAAAATTAATTTTTTTTTTTTTTTTTTTTGTAAAATTATGGATGTTTAAAAATTATATAAAAGACATTTCATTAAATTTAAAAAAAAATACATTCAAACTAGAAAAAAAAAACACATTCAAACTAGAAAAAAAAAACACATTCAAAGTAGAAAATAAAAATTACATTAAACCTAGAAAATTAAAATTTTAGAAATCGCATGGCCACCCGTACTTGTTAGCGATTTCTCGCTTTCGGGCGAGGATGATCGGCAACATACTTGGCGGAACATCGTCGTGCGGCTTAAGGAAGGTTTTCATATCTCGATCGTAATTGTAGTTTTTCATCGTCTCGAGTTGTGCCGATATGAGCTCGCGAGCCTCCGACTCTCTTTTTTTTCTCAATTCGATCGCCTCCAATTCTACCGCTTGCTTCGCTTCTTTCATGGCGGTGTACACTTTGAATTGTGCCGCCAACTCGGCCGAGCTTCCCTCGGACGATGTAGCTTGACGCTTGTCTCGCCTTTGTGCTCTTTGTGGCGAGGGATCTTCGTTCATATCCGGTATTGAAAAGTCTACGTCAACGGGCTTTCTTTTATGTGCCGAACCTTCACCTTCCTCGCCCATCAATGGGACTTGGGCCCATTTCTCGTGTTTTCGAACGACCTCCCACGCCTCGATGTGTTGAAAACCGCTTGGAAATCTTTCCTTAAATTCTTTTAACGCGATTTTCATCACGTCGAGATCTTGACATCCGCTTGCTCGTGTGCGATCCTACATGTTATAAAATAAAAAAAAAATATAAAGTGTTAAAAAAGTATGAACTTGGAAAAAAAATAAAAAATATGCAATGTTAAAAAAAAATATAATTTTTACCGCTTGTTGGTATAGGCCGTTGAAAAAGTTTATTTTCGAATGCATCGGGTTCCATTTAGACCGTACTTGATGAACGGTCCGGTTACTTCCACCGATAGTTTTGTTAAAGTGCTCTAAAATTTTACCCCAAAAACTTTCGCGACTTTGTTGATTGCCCTTTTTTTTGTTGGTAGAACAATGTACCCACGCCTTCTCCAACGCCTCTTCTTGTTCTTTTGTCCATTTTTCGCTCACCGTTTTCTCTTTTTTTTCTCGAGCCTCGTCTTCTTCGTTGCCCGCGTCTTCGTCCACATTATATTCATATTCCTCGTCGTCGTCGCCCAAATTTTGAGTTTCGGGCACTACCTCATCGTCCTCGTCGTCCTCGTCAATAGGTAGAGGACGTTCGACATTTCCTCGTGTAGAAGGAACTTGTGGAGAACGATAAGCATATGGGTCGAAGGCGGGGGATTGAGGAGGAGCGTCCATTGATAGCAAATTTTGAAAATAGCCGAAATTGGGTTGTTGGGTGTTGTAAAACGAGGGGTGCGGAGGTTGTTGGAAAAAAAACGGGGGTTGTGAAGTGTATCCGAAAGGGGGTTGTGGTTGAGCATTTGCACCACTCGAACCATCTCGAGACGGTTTTGATACCCGCCCCTTATTTTTTTTCTTGGCCTCGCGGGGTCGGTTCTCCATTGCTCGGTGTATAAAAAATAAAAAGTGGAGGGGGTTTGGTTGGAGAGTATAAAAAATAAAAAGTGAAATGGTTGTGGTTGGAGAGTTTAAAAAAATATAGAGAATGAGATGGGTTGTGTATAAAAAAAGGGTGAGAATGAGTTGGGTATTTATATTAGTTTAAAAAAAATTGAATTTTTTTTTATTAAATATCCGACCGTTGTCAACGGTCATATCTCGATCCACGCGAAATTCCATCGGTGAACACACACAAATCCCACCCCGAATCGGGACCCCGCTTTGATGGCGGCGGTGTGGGGGCCGGCTAAGGCCCGGCGAAGCCCGACGCCGGTCCCCCACACCCCCCCCCCCTCGTGAAAACCGGCTCCCACAAGACGGAGAGGACGGGCCTCTCTCATCTCTCCTTCTCTCACATATACCTATACATACATACATATATATATATATATAAAGAGGTTCATCCCCCACCCCCTAGGTCTATCACCCTCAAGCCATTCCTATGTGGCGGTGACGTGACGACCCGTCCTCTTAAGAATGGGGCTCTCCATACCCTCTAGTCTGAGAGCCCACCACCAACACCATATGAGATGAATGATGTTCGTTAAAAGAATAGACAGTGATAAGAGTAATGAGTGGTTAACCGGATGTTTACTCCGGTTAGGGTCCTACCGGCCGGCTTTACCGGCGACATGAAAAGATGGGCTAAAAGGTTCACCTCATGTGGGGACCCCCTCTTAATCACACTCCCCCTCTTGTTTGTTCTTAATTAGGGGACACTAAACATCATTAGTATTTATGCATTGCTTTACACAAGACACAATCTAATCTAGTCTAAATATCTAATTGCACTTTCTTTTGCTTTTGAATCACAAAGTCAAATCCATATTTTTTTTCCATTTTCATTATATGATCCATCTTGTCATGTTTTTTAACTTTGGATTAATGTTTATCTTATACACTCATCTTTTATGGTCCATAATCAATTTCTTTTGGATCTTGATTAACCCACTTATTTCTTTTTCTTTTCCATTTTAAGTTGAATCTATGTCATTTCAATTGCCGACTTAAAGTTTCTTTATTTGTCAAGGCCTCAAATTTTTCTTGATTATTAACTTTAGTTTACAATAGGATACATAAAACTATACATAATTAAGAATAATAACGGACGGCATTCGTGATTTAACTTCAAGGAATTATCCAGACCATGCTCTTTTCCAGTCATTTTGGTGCTTGCAAAAGTCGCTAGCCGCTCTCTAGTCGGATTTTAGAATAACCGCCCTAGACGGAGATTACTCGGGGAGTAATTGGCCTAGACGAACAATACTCGGGACTCGGCAGCCTAGGGAGTACTCGTAGCCTAGACAGGATTTTTACAACCATGCTTATGATGATATATTTGCAATCAACGGTACCTTAGTAGTACATGTAGTTTAGTAACTTTAAATCGCAATAATGAATTTGTCACAAAACTGTGTACTGTTTGATACTGCTTGTTACTTAATCATCTAGTAGATAAGCATCAACATGCTTTCTTCCAAGTTTGAACCAAAAATAGTGTCCGCTAATTTTTTTAATCTCAATATCTTTAACTTACTTAAGTATTCTAAGAAAAAAAAAAACATTCTAATAAATCCAAGATTTTATGCTCTGTAATAGGGTATTTTTTTTGCTATATAATTAAAAGAAAATGATTCTTTTACACGGTGTGATACACTATTAATTATAACAATAAGTCAAACGTAAGGTAGAGTCATGTGTCACCGAATTTTGCGGGTTAAGGAGCAATGCCAACAAACATAAACGGGGTGCAATGCACGTGTATGCACTAGTAGTGCAGCACTACTGTGATCTGTAAGGAGGGTCCTCAAAAAATTGCAATAAAAAAAAAAGAAGGGACTCGTGTTAGACTAGAAATTCTTCTACAAACAAAATATGTATGTGTGTGCCCGCACGGATGTGCTTGTGTGACTTTAATATACAAACATATTAGTTTATATATCACACACATGTGATGCAATCGAAAAATGTAGCTGGCCCAATTTTAGCGTTTGTTAACTGATGACTGTCGTAAGTGTCATGCAAAAACCTAATTAAACTAAGTAGATAGCGTAAGTAGGGTATCGTATCCATGAGGAATATGTGGTAGTATAGAGATTTTAACTAAAAACTAAAATTATCTAATTTGGGGGTTTAATTAATTGATTTCAAAAACAAGAAAACTAATTAAGAAAGTAGTGATCAAAATGAGAAAAAGCAACCCCCACCCGGAATCCTGATTGCTCTTTTTAACACAAAAATCTGTTTACATTATCACAACACCACATAGATATGGCATTAGGATTAATGAATATGATTAATTATTAGGGATAGTTTAAAAGATTCACCATACAACCTAATAACTCGTTTAGTTATACCAATTACCCACCAATTTACCAACCCGCTAGTAATGCAAGGAAATTGCCAATACGCTTGATAAACAACAAACAATTCAAATATAATAAACATTGCACAAACTCAACACAAGTGGTCAAGATTTACCAGTTAAAAAGAATCCGAAAAACAATGTTTCAATGTAAAACAAAACAATCTCTCATCCGGGTGGAAGTTACAAGCGTTTAGCCGCGCATGGAAGTCATCACAGCTTCAACTGTCATCGAGAATTGATCGAATGGAAGAATACTGAGAAAATCGCCTAAAATCGCCTTTTGGTTCATCTCTGACGGCTGGGAATGGAATAGATCCCTAAAACGCAAATTAGGCCAAACTTATATAATTTCCTGTAATTGACCTCTCTCGCGCATCGCTGGAGAATCTTGGTCTTCTTCCGCGTGTTGCCTGGGCTACCCAGGTTCACTTTTTCCACTACAGCTCCTATGTTGACCCGTCAAACCCGTTTTCCAGCTCGGTTTATCTTTTTCACCCTTCTTAGCACCTATTAAGCCAAAAACACCAAACACGCGATAACTTTATAACCAAGGTAAATTAACATGTTAATACAATCAGAATTAAGGCAAAACTACTACAAAATGCTTCGTGTTTTGACCCAACATCATTAACTTGTGCAATTAACATGCATGTGTCATTGTCATCGGGAATTAAACGATGAGAATTTGTTTTATTACTTGAATTGTTGTGTACATAGGTGCAAGGTATGAACTAAAACAAATGTGGATTTAGTATATATAATTTGATCATCTAAAAATGCTCAGATTTACTATGCCACCGGAAATTGCTGTGCTTGTTGCGAGTCACTGGAAAACACATATGTGCACGTCAATTGTTACTTGAAAATGTATCGCAAAAATTTGATGATGAGAGGAGATGCATAAATTAATCAATTGGAAAGGTCATTACACTACAAGAAAACTGGACTTTCAATGATGGAAACCAACCATCGAAAAGTCCTGTCGGAGAAATACCGACGGATCGTCAACAGATACCATCATAAATACATTTTCTGTATTTTTTTCCAAATTTAAAGAGTCCTCGGTGATCCATTGAAAACTTCCAACATTCAACAAACGTCGGTCTTCCTTCGGTGATAAAATATAAATAAATAGCTTCGCCGGACCTTTTTCAAGTTTGATCCCCAATCAGTTGTCCTGACATAACTTTTGATGGTCTACCCAGCGGAAACTTCATTATTTTCCAAAATTACAGTCCTCCACGCATAGGATTTTGCAGTAATGGTTTCTATTTTTTCAGGTATATATTTCCGATGGAATCATGTTGGTGTTGAATCTCAAACTTTGTATGTAACATTCAAACTAACCGTCTTTCCTCAAACACATAATTTCTGTCTTTCTTCAAATGTTGTTTCCCAATTTTTTTGGTGTTGTTGATATGTGTTTTTCGTTGGTTATAAATATGAGGAATGCAATGTTTAATCCATCATCGGAGGAGCAAAGTAGTAAAAATGTTGCCTCCTTAATAACTTTATCAATAGAAACAAAAGTTGGTTTTTGAACCAAAGGTTCAAGAATAAGAACCTAAGCCTACTACTCTTGTTGACCAAGAAGAAGAACCCATCCATGAGGAACCAACAACAGAACTACTAAAAAACCAAATCCAGAAAAACAAAGGAAAAGGTTTACTCAGAAAGATGAGGTGCTTGAGAACCTAGTTGAAACACAAATTCAACCACTTGAAACTGTGGTTACTTCTTTACAAAAACGTTCACCACCTCAAACCAGTCTAGCTACTCAGGCAACCTCATTGTTGTAAATTATAAGCCCATTCACCACTCTCAAATTTTGAACTACAACGTGTAAAGGCGGGACTTCCTTTGTTCCACAAAATGGACCAATCTCACCATCAAATCATAGAGATTGAGCCAAAACTTGAGGTCTAGGAACATGAGGTACCTACCCTTAACCCACAAGACAAAGAATCACATCCAGCATAGGTAAATCCTGATGTTGTGGTCGTAGATGTAGCTATGACTACTCCTAAGAAGCCCATTGACAACTTTGAGGATAGTGATATCATACTTAAGACTATACTGCAGACAACAGCTGATAAATTTCTATTGACCTCAGAAACTATAAGAAATGATGACTCAACTAGAGGTCCCAAGTACCAAGAAAAAGGGGCATCAAAGAGTATGCATGGAGTTCAAATCCCAAACACACACTTTGATACAACCACCATTGTTGGGGATACTAACGATTCCATTAAATTAGATGATGCTTAAAAATAGAAGGAATTGATAGAAGAGCTTAAGGTTGAGGTCTCAACTCTCAAGGAGGTTGTCACCAATGTACCAAAGTCACAAGACCAGCTGACCCAAGATATTACCCAATAATTTAAAACAGAAGAGAGCCTCACACCCCTACAAATCAAAAAACACCCATCCACTACAAATCAACCACCTGCCACTGAAAACCCACTACTTGAGAGGGTAAAACCATCTCATTCATAACAGAAGAGAGGCTCACACCCCTACTATATACAACTGTCAAAATCACTTTCAAACCCATCATGGAGTCTCTTGAAGACAAGTTTATTGAAACTAGAAGGATTGATGATAATCAGACAGAACAATTTGCCCATCTCACTGATGTTACACCTCCTACCCCATGGTTCCCTGAATATGCACAACAAGCTGCTAATGCCAAAAAGGGGGAGAAAGGTAAAGAAGTCATCATCATCATCATTATCATCATCATCATACTTAGTAAATCCCACCAATAGCAAAGAAAAGGTAGGGTCTAAGGAGAGTAAGATGTAGACAGCTTTACCTCTACAACGTAGGAATAGAGAGGCTGCTTCCAGTGAGACCCCCGACTCGATAGTAGTTTTGCATCAAGCCTTGGACATAAGGCACATAACACTCAGCAATCGGCATAAAGATCGATTAGTGTATGTACCCTTTTGTCTTTCAGCTATCAACGCCACCACATGATGCATGAGTAAACGTCCTTAGTTTTCAACATTATTTTCACAAAATTAGTAAAATAACGTTAATATTAGTGCACTTTCACTTTTGCCCCCGATGGCCCACACATATATACATTATATGCGCAAACCGCAAGAGGGGCATAAGAAAGGCAAAGAAGATAAAATCAAATTCATGGATAAAATGGGTATGGATAAGAAAGAAAGAGATGACAAAGCACTAAAAGAGGCCATTGTTGAAAAACCAGAAAAACATAGACCTAAAGGTTCTAGAGCTGGCTCAAAAGAAAGAAGCAACAAAACATAATGCTAAAGCTTAAGGGGTTGTTATTATCAAACAAAAGATTGAGGCAAACATAACAACTAAAATAAAGAAAGAACATACAGGAAGATATTTGAACAGGTCAAACGTATCAAAGGCATCACTTTGTAATTAAAAAAAAGGCAACAAAACTAGAAAAGAAAACGGTTGCCGATGATGCAAAAAGAATTGTTGTTGCTACCGGCCAGTAACAAAGTACTGGAGATGTGAAAAATGCACCTATACATGTTCAAACAACTGTTGTGCGTATCACAACAAAAATTGCTCCTCTGGCCAAGCAAACTCCTCCAACATCAAAAACTACATCTACACATCAAAACCAACACCCACACCATCCACAAAAACTGCACCAACTCAAACTGATGGAATGAAAAAACATTCTCCTGAAATTGTTGAAGTCTCTCGGACCCAAAAAAAAACAGGGAAGGACAAAGTCAGTAGTTCACATATAGCATATACTGATCAAAATGAAAACCAGTGGAAACAAGCACTAATGAGCAACAAAAGTTGTCAATGAACCAACTGCCCCAGCCAATTCATCACAAAAATCAGCTACAACGAAACCAACCTCCACAACTTGACAAACAATTCAATCTAACAAAAATCCAACAGTTCAAGCTTCTTCAGAAACTGCTTCTCACCAAAGAAGAAAGAGAAGGAAACTAATTACCTGAAGAAGAGACTGCATCTCCTCCACTAATATCAAATGTTCAATCTCAACTTCCAATGTTGAAGATTGATCCAAACTTGAACACCAAGGATAATGTGAAGAAAATGGAAGCTACTGCCTATGCTGAACTTGAAGCTAATTCTAAAAATATGTGATGTGATGAGGCAATAAAAATTGTGATAAAAGAATCGCTAAAATCAAATACCATGAACATGGGGTGTATTAGGAGTCTTTGAAGAAATCATTAATTCAAACAATAAATGATCCTTTGATGGCACAAGACTCCCAGGTAGTATGCATTGATTCGTTGAATAAACATACCTATATCTAATAAAAAGCTTTGACCAATGGTCACAAAGTGAAATCAATGTAGATCCAATTATCATAGTGGCTTATCCTAAGTGGAAAATAGGCAGCAAAAGAAAAGTGAACCCTAAGACGGGAGGAAAAAAAATGGATAACAATGGAAGAATTAACAGTTGCCAGTTAATAAAATAGAAGACATGTACTTAATTGTACTATTCTAGTTGGCACCCTGACTCTTGTCATTGTACTACTAGCTTAAGTACATGAACGCCAATGGAACCAACACTTAGTGAATTTACTCCACCAAACTACTTTATTGCTAGATGTGGCACTAGAATGAATTCTATTATTTCCTAGGACACATATGAACATATTTTGTAGTCAAACTATTGACTGCTCTGCCCCACTTTTATTATGCATAAACATATTGTCCTTGTCTTGTTCTTTGACTTTTGACTTAACTTATCACAACGTGATTTACTTATAGTGTCTATAACTTTCGAGTTAACCATTTTTATAGTTGACGTTTTCAAGCATATTTTCAGGTGATAACAACTAAGTTAACTTTGGGTGTGAACGTAGTGGAGACTTAGTATCGAGGACTTGATGCTTGAACAATTTACTTTATTTGAGCATTATACATTGCTTGTCTGGATTATATTTGGAACTAGACATGTAGTTGTTTGTTGTACATTTAGAGATCATGTCGAAGGTATGTCATGACACATTTTGAACAAATGCATTTTAGTATTTCTCTTCTATTGATGCGTTATAATATACGATTAATCGCATTATCGTGTTTCTACTTTGAGGAGGGTGTGATAACTAAAGAACGCAAGCTGGATGAGGACCCTAAAACAATATACGTAGAATGTCTATAAAGATCAAATCAGAATGTAGCTACTTAAGAATACATTGAATTTGTTATACTAAACTTGCTAACTAATATATAACCACAAATGATAACTACATATGCAATAAAATAGGTTCCATCAATAATGATATAACAATATTTTTTAATTTCACAAATCCGTAATTCAGTATGAGGTCGAAGTATTAAGCTAAAACCATTCTAACATACTTAGGACATAACTATTATAAAATGTTAGTTATGTATGCATATGTGGTTATGCTCGCGGACGACCCAAGTAACACAACTACCTAAGCCATTGCTTAGGGTCCCTGTAATACTACATTTCTTTAAATAAGTTTGTTGTTGCGGGTCCAAAATCTGAATAAAGGAGGTGGGTGTTATAACAACGAAATTTGGAAAAGGAGATCTCAAATTTTTACTTCACTTAGGGTCTCTTAAATAGTTAAGTCGGCCTGTTGATCCCAGATAAGATGCTTAAAGACTAAGTATGGCAAATAGATTTCAACAAATATGAAAATATTGTGCGGAACTAGAAATCAAACTTTCAAGAAACAACAACTTACAGAATTTTCAAGTATATTAATGACTTGGAAAACAAAGTTATTGACTGCTACATATGAATGCTCAAAGAATTCTGTAGTGAAGGGTAATAGAGTTTGTGGTGTATATGTTAAATGCTTGGCTTAACTCATTTAACCTTCGGTGTTGACATCTCTATTTATAGAGAGTCTGGATCATGAATAAATATTTGCTTATTCATGCACTTGCTCTGCACAAAGTAGCTTTTTGGCATATTCATTGAATCTGTAGATGTCAACTTGCTACTTTCCAAAATGTGTTAGGGCGTTATCTTTAAGACAAGTTCGTTCATCGAAAATTCTGATGACCAGCTTACCAGAAGTCTGTTGAGTTTGATCATCAGAAATTCTGATAATCAGAGTTTACCTGATTCTAATTATAAATACCAGATCTATCATCAGACTCATCAGAATGGCCTTTTTTGATCGCCTTCTCTTTGTCTTGATCACTTTCTGATATTTGTTGAAGATGTTTCTTTCTTTCTTCTCTTGTCTTGTTATCTTATAGACACCTTTTTATTGATCTTCTTGACTGTATCTTTAGCATATGATCAGGTTAACCATCTTTTTCTTCAATACTTATATCAAACTTTTAATTACATTGTTTGGTTATGGTGATAACACATATTCACTACCTATAAATATCACCACTTCCATTAGTACTTTTACTCTCAATAATAGTACTTTTACTCTCAATCTATTATCTTATACAATCATTTTATCTACATTATATTTATAACAATCTAACAAAATAAAAATAGTAAGACCTCTTAGATGTGGCGGTAACGGTATAAAAATACAAGAAATGGAAAAACTGAAGACTTTTATAATACAAAATCATATGAGACTTAAATAGAGAAATAGAAGAATCTAAAGATTTATCAACACTTTCATTAGAAGTTCTATTAGGAGAAATTTGAAGAGTGTTAGTGGCCATAAAAAAATCTAAAGATTTATAGTACTTTCATAAGAAGTTCTTTTAGGATCTTTAAAATCCAATGAACTCGCAAACTAAGAAACATGTCTTTCAAATCGATCAACACAATCCACACACTCAAAGAATAATGATGGTCCGAAAAGAGAGACCTACAACACACATAAAGGAAGAGGACACAGAAACCATGGTCCCAAGTACATTGTTATCCCTATCAAAAACTTGACATATCACACATAAGCAAATATATATTGCAAGCAGAAGACTGAATCCGGTCTTTCACGACGAAAGTAAGCATATTCGTGTAAGATACCATTATATTTGGGAGTAGTGGCTCGGGGGTGCCACACCCCACCTAATTTTTTTGCTCGTAGGGTTAATTTTATCAAAAATTTCCTATTTTCTAAGGTAAAATGATGGACCACATAAGATTCACCACATATGTTTTGGATGAAACAATCAATTTCAATGTTTTGGTCTTCCATTATCCTTAAGCGTAGTATCGTGCTATTTGGAAACTGAAGGTCCCTTACGACATTACTCCATCCGTCAGTTATAACGCATTCACCACTTACACTTCTCAACGAAACTGGCCAACTTTTCCCACTTATATGATGTATCATTATTGTTTTTCTTTGCCAATAAACTCCATATATGTTCTTAACGAAGTCAATTGGTAGCACCTGGGTGTTAATTTATGTTGTAAATGTTAGTTAATATAAATATATAAAATTATTTGTAACCATTGTAGCATACCAGTTTTAACGATGAAGTCTTTTCAAACAAAGCGACACATGATCTACTCATTTTTATATACCTGTAATATAACAACATCTATTAGAAACATTTACTATTGAAATTTAAGTCATTCATATACATTGACAATAATATGAGAACTACCTATTAACCAATATTAGACAAACTGATGTTATTAATATGCTTTTATATAGGATTTCAAGATTACAATGTAGAATTGACATGCACAAAAGTTTAAAGGGAGTATTATCTCATCATTATATTTGTTTACAAGAAAAGAAAGATTCGTTTTTGTCAATAAATTTACACTTTGATACACGGTTTGTATAGCTACCTTAAACTATTACTATACTGTACTTCATAAGCAGAGAAAAAAAAATTCAACAAATATAATATAATTGTATTTCAATATAGGTGAATCAAAATTGCCTAAATCATAAAGTTAATTCCCTGTTCATAAGTGAAATAATCTTCCAAATCAATATATTATCCAATAAAAACATAATTTCATAAGAACAACAGCAAAATCTATCAACCAAGACACAAAATCAAGCCAGAAATCTATATTTACAAACACATGCAATACATGTAATCCATTATATATATGCATAACATACTAAATCTCAACTGTTGAAATATCTAAACACCAATTTTCACGTTTACGTAGTGATTAATCGCTGAAAACAAACTTCCCATGAGTTATTTGTAGTTCTAAAGACATTTTTACATAGTAAATCAACAAGGACATCGTTGTAGAAGTGATCGGAAGTTTTGCCGAAAAATTACCTTTACCAAAGCTTCATCCGGCGTTTTCTAGATTTCTTGAACAATGTGAGCTTAGGTCTGCTCAATGTTAGGGTAAGTATATGTGATATGATGGTATGATTGTGATAGACAATATAATAATTATCTATTTCTTTTTTATTATAAAACTTGTATAAGGGTAATTTACATTTATTATTATTTTTTTTTATTTCTCCAATATTTACAATGTTCTTACTAAAAAAATGAAATATAAGTTAGGTTGTGGTAATAATAAAAACATATTTTCGTGATAATGTATTGCTCGCTGTTTTTGTTTATTTTTTATATTTTGTAGGTTTTTTTTGTGTTATGAATTCTTTTTTTGATGTTTTTATTATAAATCACATAATTAAAGAATCCTTATTATACTTATACGTATATTATGTAACACATTATAATAACCAAAAAAACATTGACTTTCATATCACAATTTTTTTTTAAATCCAAGAACAATAAAAAATGAAAATATTATTTAAACTCATGAAACACTTATTATAAAGAACAAACGATCGATATCTCAAATTTTCAAATTTTCCAAAACACTAATTCTGTTTTCCACAAATCGTTTTATCTTCTTCCATTGCCGCATATTCTTCTATTTTGTTTCCATTTGATTCAGGAGGAAGAAATTCTTTATATAGTTCTCCATATAGCTATGGGTAATCATCCCAAAAACTTTCCTGCGTTCATAAATTTATATATGATAAAAAAGAAACTAAATGAACAGTGATTCATTATTTATTTTTTAAATTAAAATTAGAATAAAATTAATAGTAACATCATTAATTAAGAGATGATCAAATGGTATCGGGTATAGGTACCGGTCTTAAATTTATCAAACTGGTGTATTTTCGGTACCGATCTGCACAGGTATTCATCGGTTTTTACCCTCAAATACTAGTGTCGTACTAGTACCGACCGGTACCGAACCGTACCATGCTAGGTATATTCGGTACCGGTACCCACTTTTGGGGATTTCAGTAACGGTATCTTCGGTACCGGTTGGTACCGAGCTCATCAAATCCTGTAGCAACGCAGCAATGTAAGTAATTGCACCGTTTAGATTACTTTTCATACACATAGTAAGTAAACTGTATTTCGTTTGAATGAGGTTTTATATACACAACAACTTGTCTTGCTTTCTTTTTTGACTTTTTTTGTAATGAATGAATTGTAGCATGTAAAATTAACTTGGATATTTAGAATATTGATGAGCAAATCGTATCAAATCCTGTAAACGAACCGGTATCGTATCGGTACCAAATTTAATATACCAAATCGTTTTCGGTACCAATTTGGTACCCACCTTTTGGCGTTTTCAGAATCGTTACTTTCGGTTCGACACCGGTCTAGCACCATACATGTATTTATTGATTTTTACCTTCAAATACCATACCGTATTGTACCGAGCATTTTCGATACCGGTACCTAATTTTGATGATTTTTTGGATCGGTACTTTCGCTGCCGTTACCGGTACCGAGCTCATCCATATTTTAACGTGTTAGCACCGTAATAACTGAACTGAAAATAACCGAATTTCCAACGTGTAGGACGTGTGGGTCCTTTTATTATATATTAGGTTATTTAAAATCGTTTTTTTATGACGGAGTGACTATCCTTACCACGTCATTTTATTTATGATTTGATATTAGGTATCTGTTTGCCGTTGTTGACACGCCTTTTGTAGTCATTGGGTCCCGACGCAACGCGCGGCCAGAAAGTAACTAGTTTCAAATAAATTAGATGTACAAAAGAACAATGTTGATAAAATTATTTTACAATTTGAATGTAATTAAAACACAACTATAATATATTACCAGGTATTCTTTAGCATAGTTGACGTGTAACCACTCAAACGACCATGATGATAGCCCTTCATTCCATTGTTTACACACACATTTGTACTGATCAATGGATTTACCATTGAGCCTAATTAAGATTTCAAAGAGTATAATATCAAAAGGAATATAAACCATGACAAAAAACTTCAAAACCTATATTTTTGAAGAGCCTATGTCTATATCCTTTATATAATATAATAGATGATAGATTAACTTGGGCCTAATTTTATAAACCAAAAAAACGATTTATAATTCAAAATTGTAACTCGATTTATAAATGTCAATGATTTATGTTTTTTGTATAATTCAAATTTATTTAAACATCTGTCTAATTAAAGTTAATATGTTATGTCGTATTGTTAGGTTTGTTGTACAAGCATATTTAACTAAAGTCATCCGAGATTTTTATTATATGAATGGAAACGATTTTGTCTTTAAATTTATTTGTTATTTAAGGAATTTTCTAATCAAAAAAATCCTTAATTTACATTTAAAAATTTTCCAAATTTATCTTAAGAACTGTGAAATAAATTATAATTCAACCGAATTTTGTTAATGATATTTTTTTCTAAATAATGAATAAAGGTAACCTAATTATTAAAACTGAATTATTCAATTAACAAATATTTAAAATATAAAAATCACATATTTATATTATTAATTCAACCGATTTGTACAATACATTCTTAAAATAGAGTATCCTTTATTCAATATACCTATTTAACATATTTATATTTTTAATTCAATCTAATTTTGTAGACAATATTTTCATTCATTTTAGTATTTAATGCATTGTATCCGGAATTATATAATACATTCTTAAAATAGAATATCCTTATTAACATTATAGAACTTTACCTTACATTGCAATTATAAATAAAGAAAAGCGAAATTGGTTAGATTATTTGTGTTGAGATAACAGGTAATTTACACAAACTCTGAATTTGTGCTTGGTTTTTATTTTTCTTTAGGTTTTGATTTTTAATTTGCCATTGATGTTCATACGATTCAATTTTGGATTATTATATGTTTTGTACATGATTCATCCAACTTTGTTGCTTACTTCCAAAATTGCATTACATAATTCTCATCAAAGGTTTTTTATGAAATTTTTTGTAGGATGCAACGTCTTGAATTTGAAATGTTTGCTAACGAAATCCTATCAAGGCTACCAACAAAGTATGTTGCTCGATTAAGATTTGTTTCTAAACAATGGTGTTACGAATTGTCGTCACATTTGTTTGCGATTATACACTATCGCCGTATGGCTAATAACCCTTATTGTAAGGTTATCATGTTGACCAAGTCATCAATTGATATTCATAACTTGATTGGAGGAAAGTTAGACATTTCTTCAAGGAAGATTATTTCCTTCCCCGTTGACACCCATCTTTCCAATCTAATCATTCTTGCTTCTCAATATGGTATTTTACTGATGTGCATTCAGTGGCGTCCGAACGAATTGATTCTTTGGAATCCAACAACTAACCAATTTTCGAATTTGTGTGAGAAGAAACCTAAAAATTTTTTTGATTTAAGGGAAGATGCAGTTGGGATTTATATGGATTCATCTAACGATCTAAAAATATTACTTCTCCAACGTCGTAAGGATGATGTTATACCGCGTGTGTATTCTCGAAACACATGTGAATGGAAAACTTTAACTTTCTTGAAAGGAGCGGATTACGCTTCAAGTTTATATTGGTGGTCTTCCGGAACTTTATGCAATAATGTTTTATATTTTCCATCTCCACACTATTGGACGCCTGCTAAAAGTTATACCATTGCTTTTGATGTCGAATCTGAAACTTTCTCTAAGGTTTCCATACCCCAATCTACTGATCTTATTGGTCGCCAAACCAGTTTTCTCAAAATCCGCAACACACTTCATATGTTTATTGTTGTAGAGACCCCTAAAACAATCGTGAAGCTATATAAATTTGAAGATGAACTATGGTCAGAAGTGTCGTATTTTACAATCGTAAAGTTATTTTATTCAGTTGATTCATGGCGTAACAAATTAGCTGAGAACAAAGGTGACACTTGGACTGTTCAGATCGATCGGTGTGATATTATGGATATACAAATTGGAATGAAGGATTCTCAATACTTACGAGACGCAGAGAAATTTCAGGGACTATACAATGTAGCATCTTTTGAAGAGACCGTTGTCTCACCTATTTAGTATTAATAAGTTGTTTCATCATTAAGAATAATTATGATCTTTTGAATTTTGTTATATTATTATTACTTTTCTATTGTAACCCGCAGCAAAAAAATAAAATAAAATAATACGTTTATTTATCCTTAAAATAGAGCAACCCGTGGGTACCACGGGTTATAACCTAGTAAGCAAATATATATTGCAAGCGGAAGACTGAATCCGGTCTTTCACGACGAAAGCAAGCATATTCGTGTAAGATACCATTATATTTGGGAGTAGTGGCTCGGGGGTGCCACACCCCACCTAATTTTTTTGCTCGTAGGGTTAATTTTATCAAAAATTTCCTATTTTCTAAGGTAAAATGATGGATTTTTAAGAATCTGGCCCCACTTATCTGTATTTTGAGAATCCCGCCCCTATTTATTTTTCGTTCAAGTTCCGTAAGTGTTTGTGAACCCATAAAAAAAACATGGAAGTACACTTCTGAATACACAAAGTAACAAGTTGTAGAGTTTTTCACAAAAGCATTACAAGTTGAAAAATTTAATCGCTTAAAGGAGGATTTTAGCATGAGTACAATCTAGCTTACGGGGTAATGACTAAATATTAACCTAAAATTAACATATTATAATATTACTTAGCGTAAATAACTTAGGATATAACTATTATTAAAAGTTAGTTTTGTATATATGTGGTTATACAATCGCAAGCCGATTGTATGGTGATTAACTACCTAGAAATATCACCACCTCTTTACTTGTTTTGTAAATCACATCATTTGTATCTCATAATCAATAAAAAGGTACTTTTACTTTAAATCTATTACCTTGTTCGTTCATTTTAATTTATCTTATTTATTGACTTATTATTTACACTATATCTATTTACAATCTAAGATAACATTTTAAAAGATAAACTTTCATTACTTCCGCATAGATTATTTCCACAACAACTTTCTTTTTTTTTTTTAAATATTCAAATTATATGTTCATCACATTCATTCTAAGCCTTAGAAAGTGAGCGAGAGACATACTGATTAAAATCTATAGGGACTATCCACGTGAGTGATGCCCAAAAACAAACACTTGTTCAATAAAATATTAATGTATGAGCAAGAAACATCAAAAGTGATGCTTTTGCTCCAAATTCCCATTACAATTTCCACTAATTTTCTATTTGTATACAAACCAAATAAAATAATAAAAAGCACTCAATCTTCATTATGTTTGTGTTTCTTCCAATTTTGGAAAGTTTTTTCGTATTATCTTTTTATGTAGGCCATGACAACCGTTTACATAAAATATTGTTCCTAACTTTTTATTGTTTTTATTATAATATTTTTTAATCTAAAGTTCGATATAGGGCATCCGATTATGTTTAAAGGAAAGTATAGGGTTTATGATTAATTCACATATTATAAGGACACACATTATCAAATCTCGTACTTATTTAATTGTTAAAGTGTATAATTTTCAACCTTTTCAGACCAATATCATGACTAAACCATTATTAATAGTACTTTTAGATAGTATTAGTTTTAATAAAACTATAACTCTAATATGACGTGAAACTAAGTATCAGTTAAAGTAACAAAACGGGATTAATATGTTAAGTGAGTAAACGTGAGATGATGAATATGTGCCAAGTGTTGGTGTGAGGTATTTATAGAGATTTGGGGTGGGGGAGTTGACGACCTTCATTGGTATACACTCGCTATTCGCCCACCCTCCCAACCTTTCCGCTTTTATCACTCTACCCAAACCATATTTTCTTCTCTCTCTATCTCTCTCCTACTTTCTACATATAGGATCCTCTTTTTCTCTCTCTCCCTCTCTCCTCAATCCCCTGTCGTAATAACCTAGAGATTCCCCCCATGTAAAAGGCCATTTCACGTACCCAACGGCTCATCACTTGCATCTATTGTGAGGGACGTTCTGAAGGACAAGCAGTGAAGATGGTCTTAGTGTAATACTATACAATATTTGCTAGGTATAGTGGTAGGGATGTGCCCTTAGACCAAACCTAATGCAATGCATTTGAGGTGCATTTGTGACATGAATGATGAGTTGGAGGAGAGAGAGAGAGAGGGAGAGAGAGAGAGAGTAGAGAGGATGATAGAAATGTACTTGGCTAAGTGCATGCGTATGTAGAGAGAGAATAGAGTTTGTGAGTAGTGAGATCTTAAATAAAGAAAAAGAAACGAAAACAGAGTGAAGAGGGCGATGAAGTGGCAAAAGTTGTTGCAAAAATTTTGATCTTGCATTGGAGATGGTGTCTTCAAGTACATACTCATATGTGTCATTTGTATGTCATATAACATTTATGATGTTGGTATGTTTTGTTGTCTTGTGGTTCTTAGTCTGATGGTTCGAGGTCTTGATCATGGTATTCTAATTAGTTTAACTTTTTTTTGAAAGGCTCTAACTATTTGCATACCTTGGCAGGCTATCTACACTCTTAGGGTTACATACGCTTCGTAGAGACCTATACACAGCGTATAAAGGTAACCCTATACGCTGCGTATAGGTCTCTACTCAGCGTATGTAAAGGGCAGGTACACGACCAGACAGTCAAACCTAGTACCATGTCAAATCAATCTGACATACGATGCGTATAGATCTATACGCAGCGTATGTTCATAAAGTAAGACGCTGCGTATAGGTCTATACGCAGCGTATGTTAGACTGATTTGACAATGATACGATGTTGTCCGTGCACATGAATAAAGCAATACGGGGAGTAGAGAGCTATACGCTGCGTATTTCAGTAAATTTAAAAGTCTATTTATCCATGCATCTCTGCTTCCCTTCGACATCATCTGTGCATTCATTTTTTCTGTATATCTTCAGTTTCTCTGTATCAAACACAATATTGTTAAAATGTCATCATTTTGGGACAAGAATTATTTCTACAATCGCTATTCTAATGACACATGGGGAGTAAATGATGCGAATGAGGAGGAGGTTGTGTCTAGAGTCCCTGTTGATCAAAAAACACAATTGCCAGACTTGAACGAGGCTCCGACTCCACCTGTTCATGAACCAAATTACACGGCGCATCAAGTGTATCCCGGTTACGGATACGGGTATGAATCTCCGTTCATTCAACAAAGTGGATACGGTGCTGAGAATGCACCTGTTGATGAACCATATTACCCGACGCAGCAATCGTATCCGGGTTACGGATACGGGGGTGAAGGTGGATACGGAGGTTACGGTGGATACGAGGGTGAAGGTGGATACTGTTGGTGCACTACATCTATCGACTTCGTCTTGGATCGAGTCTTAGTCTTAGATTGTTAGATCGGGGCACGTTTTTCGAGGACACAGGAGATTGTACGTATTTTAGGAGATAGTTTCGCTTATATGGTCATAGGTAGGTAGTTTCGCTTATTTGTCACAATGTAGTTTCGCTTATACGACAAGTGTTAGGTTCGCTTGTATGTCAGCTGGAGGTTTCGCTTATGTGACATGTACAATCAAGGGAAACCTCAGCAACTATATATAGCCTCATAAGCGAAACATTTGGGACGGATCTTGTAAGTCGTACCGAAGTGCTGCCGGATCGAGATTTGGATGTAAACTGTTATAAATCAATACAGAAAGGTGTTTAAAGAGATTTGCTAGCTGTTTCTACGTTGATTACTTGTTTTCCGCACCTGTAATTAACGAAAACACCTCTGAACGACTCGTTCGGGTCGAAACACGATCCTACAAGTGGTATCAGAGCTTCAGGAGGAGGAGTTCTGCAGAGAATAGCTGGAATTCGTCAAAATTTCTCACTTCTACACCTTCTTTCTTCAGTTCAGAAAGTTTCACAGGTCAAAATCAGCTCAAAATTTCAAGGATTGTGCGTAATAGGATAAAGACAAATCCTGGAAAGTTTGGTGTTAAAATTTGCATTAAAAGTGGACTAAACTTACATCCGAATAGGTTCCGCTTATACTGACTTCCTATAGTTTCGCTTTTATGACCAGTTAGTTTCGCTCATAGGCACATAATATCAGGAGTTTCGCTTATTTGACTCAATGGTTTCGCTTGAAAGTTCCGCTTCAAATGTTATTCTTGGAGGTTTCGCTCCTAAGGTTACGCTTTTAGAGTCACTTTTGGTTTCGCTCATAAGGTTCCGCTTCAAAGATCAAGTGGTTTCGCTTGTTTGAACATCAAGTAGTTCCGCTCATTTGGACTTAGTGGTTCTGCTTATTTGGACTTACTAGTTCCGCTCGTTTGTACTTAGTGGTTTCGCTTATTCAGACATTCTAGTTCCGCTTTTGTGAACATTATTGTTTCGCTTTTACGGTCTGTTGAGGAAAATTTATATAATTTGAAAATGGACGAGGAATTTTTCAACGCATTCGCTACACCGGTTACCCCGATCACTGTTGCACAAACCACAATGCTTGAAAACGAAACGGGAACAATGCAAAAACCACCCAAACTGTTGAATATTGAAGAATATAAAGGATGGGAGGGTCGTTTCGAGAACTGGGTACAAGCGAATTATCTTGATGCATGGGAGTGTGTGGAAACGAAGCATGTGAGACCGCTAAATGATGATGAAGAGGAAGTGGCGATCAAAGACATGAATGCCGATGACAAGAAGAAGTACAAAATGAGAAAATGATGTTAAGCCTGCTACAACAAGCTGTGAAAGAGGATATAATGGTATTGTTACAACACAAAGGGAGTTCGTATTCAATATGGAAAGCGTTGCGTTCAAAGTTTGTTGGTGGTCAGGAAATGGTGAAAAATAAGAAGTCGTGAAAAAGGAGTTTGATTTGTTTAGAGGATTGAAAAATGAGAGTACAAAACAGATCATTGAAAGATATTGTAACCTGTTGGTGAACATGAAGAGGTTAAGCATTAACAAAGAAAATGAAGAGTTAATTGAAAAACTTGCTGATGCTTTACCACATGAAACCTGCGGAACTTATCTGATGATGCTCAGGAACAAAAAGGGCTTTAGCACGTTAACGTTGAGCAAATTTATTGAGAAGCTGAAAGCTCAAGAAATGGAACAAAGAAAGATTGTTCGGATGAAAGATTTCGATGGTGAACAGGATATTGGGTTATATTACAAAGCAGGGGTGAATGAAAAGTCTTCAAATCTATCTCCAAAAATAGAAACTGCTTATAACGCCAAGAATGCTTCTGGAAGTTCATCATCAGGATCAAGCAGCAAAACCAGTTTCACATCTTTTCCGTCTTTTGATCCAAACATTTCAGCAACAAAAAATGGGAGAAAACTTCAATGCAACATTGTATTAAATCTTGAGAGTGATCAAGATTATTCTGAGGAAGTTGCTAAAAGTCAAATGTCTTTGTTAGGAATGGTCTTAGAGTCTTACAGTTGTTTTGTTGCAGGTCGTATCGGGAATCCAATGCTAACAAAGGAAGATTACAACCAGATAGACGCTGAAGAGATGGAGTTGATGGACATAAAGTGGTGCTTGGCTAGCGTGTTACGGAGAGCTGAGAAATTCAAGTAGATCACGGGGAGAGATGATCTTCGTGAGGTTAATGTTTCTACTTTAGGTTTCGACAAATCTAAAGTCACTTGTTTTCGTTGCAGGGAAAAAGGTCATTTCAAGAGGGAGTGTACTAACCGCGAAGCAAGTGGAGCTCAGAATCCGTTCAACAACAATAATGATTACTTTCGAAAAGCCATCTACCATCAAGTTGCTCAACAACCATCTCAATAGCATCAACATCAAGCACAAACCGCACATTGAAGACCCATAATTGAAGATTCTGGAAAGAGAGCATGTGTGGTTAATCAAGAAGAAAAGAAATCATTCAACTGGGACAAATATGTTTCAGCTGATGGAAAAGCTTATTTGATTGATCAAGATGATGAGAAATTACCTGAGGGTTTTAGCTGGGAAAAGTTTACTTGGGATAACTACATTCCTGATCAAGCTACAGCTCACACAGCTTTTGTTGCCAAAGTTGAAGATGAAAGTGATGATGATACTGAATATTATGCCAGACAAATGGAGAAACATCTGAAGATGATGGAAGAAAGTGACAGTGAGGATGAGAAAGCAAAGAAGAAAAAGAAGAAGGTGAAAACACCGGCGAGTAGTGATGATGAAACAACTCCGGTGATTCGAAAGAAAGTGAAAGTTCCAGAGTTCAAGATTGATGAAGAAGCTGTGGCTAAGAAGAGTCCAATAATTTGTGAAAATTGTGAAGTTATAAAGAAACAAAATAGTTCTTTGATTCACAATATGAACAGATTAAAGGAATCTTATGATGTGCTCAACAAAGCGATGAACATGTACAATAACACAAGTGAAGAGCAAGCAACTGCAATGAAAACACTCCAGGGAGCTTTCATGGTTAAACAAAAAGTTGTAAACAACTATATTGAAAAGTGTGCTGATCTCGAACAGAAACTTGAACTTCAACGAATTGAAACTGAAAGAGTTAATCGTTTATTAAAAAGTTACTCATGTTCATCTTATGTCATTGATAGGATTTATCCGATGGCTGAAAGCTTGAAGGCATTTGAAGACAATGAAGAAACTGAAGAAAAGAATGTTTCAGAAGAAAAGACTCCAGTAAAAAGGACCAAAAAGAAGAAAGACATTGAAAAGACATCATCTGGTAAGAACCAAGGTGTTAGTTACAGCAGATGTCCACCCCCGCTGGAAAATGGATATCTGGCTAGAAATCAAAATGATGAAAGAGTCAAAAAGGCAACAAATTTACAGTGGGAGTCGAAGTCGTCAGTCAATCTACCAGATAGTATTGATGTTGTGTTTACATCGTCTGACGCTGATCAACAGTCTCAATTGATGAAGAAAGTCGTGGATCATGTGTTAGAAAACGATGAGATAGAGGAGTCAAAGTCAGAGTTCGTGTCAAAGTCACAATCTGGGTCAAGCACTCCGTGTCAAACAGAAAAACAGGACAAAATAGTTTATGATAGAAAATTTCTGTTATCAAAATCTAATTTGGATGATGGATTGTTTAAAGTTGCTTATACTTTGAATGATTCTGACAAATTATATTCGGATGAGGAATTTCCAATAAGAGGTGTTAAAACTGAACTGATTAAAAAGGTTTTCAAACTCATAGAAATTAATATTTCTAAAATAAAAGACTTGTGTTTTAATGAAAAACATAATCCTTACACCTCAAGAGTTCAACAAAGATTAAATAAGAAAAAGGGTTACAGTTCTGGCTTTGGTTTCCAAAAGAAATCAAACCATAACGGTAATTTCAAAAAGAAAGTTCTTGGTTTTACTCCTACAGAAAAACAGAAAAATGAAAAATATGTTCGTGATTTTAAATCCAAAATGACATTTGTTTCAGGAACGTCATCTGAGGAAGAAGAAAAGAAAGATTTCTGGAGGCAGTCAAATAATGAGTTCCTTGCAAAGAAGCAAAATAAATTGAAGAAGATGGCTGAGGAGAATACAGATACGAGAACCTGTTTCCGATGCAACATTGTTGGACATATTGCCCGAGATTGTTCTAAGGCAATACAATCAAAACAGGGAGTATTTCGTAAACTCAAAGAGAAAGTAGTTGAGTTCGAACCACCAATTGATAGAACAAAATTGTTTAAAGATTCTACATTTGAAATTGGTGAGAGTTCGAACAAGTTTTACAAGAAGAGAGCTAAATCTGACAACCAGAAATGGGTTGTTAAGAAGGTTGGTGAAAGCTCTAGCGATGATTCTGATAGGGCAAAATCAGAGGAGCTATCTTCTGGCGATGAAACTGATTGTGAATGATGAGGAATTTCCATCACTTCGGGCTGAGAATTATAAAAAGAAAATTGGTAAAGTTGAAATTTCTAACCAATTTTATAATGATAAACAGGAATTTGATACTGAAAAGGTCTTTAACCCCAAGGTAAAACACATCTTTGGAAAGATGATTGACCGAAAAGTCAAAGGGGTTAAAGAATTTTATGAAAAGAAGAGGAAAGGTAAGAAACCGAGTGCTGGTGACTCGGTGAAACCCAAGGCTGGTCAGGCTTGGGTGGATATTTTCTTTGACTAAAAACCTGACTTGCCGGAGCTCCCAGGTTGGTAAGCGTGGAGCATGAATCTGCATCTTTCTTGAATTTTATTCGGTAACGTCAATCATACAAACGGTAAAGAGGTTTGTTTATGTTTTCAAGTGGTTAGAAGACTTAATTGTGTTTGATTGCGCATGGTAAATCAATGACATTAAGTTGTACTTGTATTTTCCTACAAGTAATTGAGAGACAAGATGATGAACCACATCCCCGAACTTATGTTTGATAAACCTACAAGTGGTAAAATCAATCAAACTTATTTTCCGGAAAAACCATTTTGATTAAAACAAACTTAAGTGTTTTGAAATCTAAATGGGAAAATAGTTTGTTGATAGGGGGAGTTCTGATTCTTTATGCCAAATGAATGGCGATTTGGTGTGTTTTGATATCAGTCGTCATATTTTTGTATAGTTTGGTTTACTTTTATGTGTCTAGTGGGTCAAGAGCTTAGATAGTTTTCAAGTTTCTTTAATGTGTTTGCATTTTAGGGGGAGTAGAAAAATTTCAGAAAATCCAAAAACATTAGAAAATTTGAAAAATACAAAAACATGATAAAACTAAAAATGAGTTCTTGTTGCATAAAAGAGGAAATGATAGTACATCAGTGGACTATCACAGCATGCTAAAGAAATGTAAAGCCAATTGTGATAAACAATCTTACTGCAGATGTGTCAGTAGATTTTCGCACATTTAGTAAATTGAAATGAGATATTAACCTAAATTCAAACTTGCTTAATTCGTGGGTAACTATTCTTGAATATATGGGTAACCCCCGAAATCTTGTTTGAAAGATCCCTCTTTTTGAGATACTAGGTCTTTATACTCTATGATATCTGGGGTATTATTCCGGGACTTCTGCTGTATGGATGTACAGACCTAGTCCCCGAATAATACTTTCTGCAAAATGCTTTGAAATATAGCTCGCCCTCAGCATTTTGATTAAACAATAAAATTGATAATCTTTGCTGTTGTAACAAAAGATCCTCTAAAGGGGACCCACCTAAAGTCGAAGCCGTCATCTCTCTGCGTATACGGAAGTATCGACCTGAGCTCTCATGGCCCTCGCACATAACCCCCTTTACAGATATCATCTGTGGTATACTCACCTGTAAGACTGAACATTGGGATCTGGATACAGGAGTATATTCGAGTGGAGTGATACACAATTAAGTTTAAGTTTCTAAAAAATTAATTTCGTATCTCGAATCAATTGAAATTTGTGTGAAAATTTAAAATGGACCAATATACTGACAAGCTAGGTAAATTGTTTAGAACTGAGAATGTTTAAAGCTTAACGGTGTTAGTGATTTGTCACAAATCTGATATGATCCTCTTGCACAAACTCACAAAAATATTGTCTGTAAATATTTTATTTCTACATTCTTTTGTTTTACAAGTGGTGTCAATCATTATCTTTCAGAAAATCCAAAAAGATTTTAGTGAGTTTTAGCATAAATTTTGAAAAGACAAAAAGATTTTCGACAACTGATATTGAAAAACAGATTTTCAAAATTCTAAGTGCTAAACATGATGAACAGATGGTTTGGGAGATTGTAATATTTTGATAAAATGATACAATTTCAAATGGTTTATCAGTATCTGATTGGTTGATTGATCTGTGATAAGTTTCAAGTGGTGTCTATAGGCTTAATTGTTTGTCATAAAATTTATGTTTGTGGTAGAGTTTTGTGCAGAAAGAATCAACATTTGAGGGGGAGTACATGTTGGAAATGAGAATCTTAAATGATGTCAACATTCAAGAGAAGAAGTTTGTTGGTGATTTAAGAGTAAGAGATGAAGATAGAAAGAAAAGCCCAGAGACTGATCAAGACTGAAGATGCGAAGACACGACATTGTCAAAGACTCGATGAACGACTCCGTCAACATCTGAGGGGGAGTTTGTTGGTGCACTACATCTGTCGACTTCGTCTTGGATCGAGTCTTAGTCTTAGATTGTTAGATCAGGGCACGTTTTTCGAGGACACAGGAGATTGTATGTATTTGAGGAGATAGTTTCGCTTATATGGTCATAGGTAGGTAGTTTCGCTTATTTGTCACAATGTAGTTTCGCTTATACGGCAAGTGTTAGGTTCGCTTGTATGTCAGCTAGAGGTTTCGCTTATGTGATATGTACAATCAAGCGAAACCTCAGCAAATATATATAGCCTCATAAGCGAAACATTTGGGACGGATCTTGTAACTCGTACCGAAATGCTGCCGGATCGAGATTTGGATGTAAACTGTTATAAATCAATACAGAAAGGTGTTTAAAGAGATTTGCTAGCTGTTTCTACATTGATTACTTGTTTTCCGCACCTGTAATTAACGAAAACTCCTCTGAACGACTCGTTCGGGTCGAAACACGATCCTACAGATACGGTGGATACGGGGGTGAATGTGGATACAGTGGATACGATGGATATGGGGTGAAGGTGGATACGGAGGCTACGGTGGATACGAAGAATACGGTGGATATGGTTATGAGCCCTGTAACACACCACTGTATGATGATTATGAACCATCTACCCCGGGCAATCCGTTTCAAATAAAGGAGGTATCACACTAATATTTGTATTATTTTTATAGTAATTATTATTATTGTTAGAATTATATTGTTATTGTTATTGTTAATGTTATTGTTCAAATTGTTGTTGTTGTTGTTGTTGTTGTTGTTGTTGTTGTTGTTGTTGTTGTTGTTGTTGTTGTTGTTGTTGTTGTTGTTGTTGTTGTTGTTGTTGTTGTTGTTGTTGTTGTTGTTGTTGTTGTTGTTGTTGTTGTTGTTGTTGTTGTTGTTGTTGTTGTTGTTGTTGTTGTTGTTGTTGTTGTTGTTGTTGTTGTTGTTGTTGTTGTTGTTGTTGTTGTTGTTGTTGTTGTTGTTGTTGTTGTTGTTGTTGTTGTTGTTGTTGTTGTTGTTGTTGTTGTTGTTGTTGTTGTTGTTGTTGTTGTTGTTGTTGTTGTTGTTGTTGTTGTTGTTGTTGTTGTTGTTGTTGTTGTTGTTGTTGTTGTTGTTGTTGTTGTTGTTGTTGTTGTTGTTGTTGTTGTTGTTGTTGTTGTTGTTGTTGTTGTTGTTGTTGTTGTTGTTGTTGTTGTTGTTGTTGTTGTTGTTGTTGTTGTTGTTGTTGTTGTTGTTGTTGTTGTTGTTGTTGTTGTTGTTGTTGTTGTTGTTGTTGTTGTTGTTGTTGTTGTTGTTGTTGTTGTTGTTGTTGTTGTTGTTGTTGTTGTTGTTGTTGTTGTTGTGTGGTGGTGGTGGTGGTGGTGGTGGTGGTGGTGGTGGTGGTGGTGGTGGTGGTGGTGGTGGTGGTGGTGGTGCTGCTATTGTTGTTGTTGTTATTATTATTTTTATTATTTTTGTTATTATTATTATTATTATTAGTGTTGTTGTTGTTGCTATTATTATTATTATTATTATTATTATTATTATTATTATTATTATTATTATTATTATTATTATTATTATTAGTATTGTTATTATTATTATTGTTTTTTGTTGTTATTATTATTATTATTGTTATTATTATTGTTGTTATTATTATTATTATTAAAAATATTATTATTATTGTTGTTATTATTATTGTTATTTTTATTATTATTGTTGTTATTATTATTATTGTTATTATTGTTGTTATTATTATTGTTGTTATTATTATTATTAACGTAACTTTTTTTAGCGTTTCATGTCTCTAACTGATTTGAAGAATTGGGTACAAGAAACGGGAAAGGAGAATGGTTACGTAATTGTTACACGCTGATCGAAAAATATTGGCGGTACTACTGGGGTGGTATGGCTTGTGTGCGACCGTAGTGGTGAGCACCGTAGTAAAGCAACAGTTAGGAAAGCTGGTAGCAAAAAAATCGGTTGCTCATTTTCATTACTCATCATCCAGGACGTAACGAATGACACGTGGGAGTTAAAAGTGGACAACGCGAACCATAACCACAAACCTACGACGAGTCTGTTGGGCCACGCTTTTGTTCAAAGATTTACTGAAGTCGAATACAAGCTAGTGGATCAGCTAACTACTCAAAACATGGAGCCACGTATCATATTTCAAACCCTAAGAAAGCAGTTCCCCGACAGCCTCATGTTCAGAAAGATGTGCAAAATGCGGCACAAAAAATTAGAGCAACACTGATGGATGGAAAGACACCTATGCAGGCACTAGAAAGCGTGCTGCATGACAACCGATTCATTTACGACACCCGACAGGGACCCAAAACAGATGTTGTAACAGAGATTTTTTTGTTCATCCTCATTCAATCACTATGTGACATGTATTCCCGCACGTGATGTTGATCGACGCGACCTACAAAACAAACATCTACAACATGCCATTTGTCCAGGTTGTTGGTTTGACGTCGACCAACAAGTCTTTTGTTATCGCACATGCCGTTATTTGCAAAGAACGAAGGGATAACTACGTGTGGGTGGTTGAGCGGATCAAGTCAATGTTGCATGAATGTATGATGCCGCGTGTGATAGTCACGTATAGAGAGCTAGCCCTAATTAACGCGTGTGCTAAAGTATTTCCGAACGCGTCTAGGCTTCTATGCCAGTTTCAAATCAAACACAATATATGTAGACATTGCAAGCAAGGGTTCAATAAATTAGATTGGGAGAAATTTCTGTCATACTGGCGGAGAGTGTGCGAATCTGCTTCAGAGCCCATGTGCAAGTACAACTTGGAGAAACTGTATAACCGACTCGTGGTTGCCAACCGAGAAAGTAAGTGTTCCTTCAACAAACGACTCACCCAATCTATTATATTTTACACACGCTTTTACATTTCATTATTTTATTGTTGCAGGTGTCTTTAATTACGTCTATGAAAACTGGCTCAAAGACTATAAAGAAATGTTCGTTTGTGCGTGGACCAATAAGTGTCGCAACTTTGGTCAACGCACCACCAACAGAGTTGAGAGCCAGCATGCAAATTTAAAAAGATACGTTACACGCGGGACCAATAAGTGTCGTAACCTTTTGTTATTTAGTACGATTTAGTTGTTTCTCACACCGTATTGACTTAACTGTGCAGGGCGTAAAATACAACTCGGCGACGTAGATGTATTCTGGCGTAAGCTCGACTTACTACTGTGTAAACTTGTAGACGAGGAAGTCGGTGTTGTAGCAGAGCTCAGTAATGTGCGGCAACAGTTAGAGTCGCACTCCCCAGATCAGAAAAAAAAGTTTGCTTTCAAAGATAAAAGTGGTCTTAACCACGAAATCTCAACCAAGAAACCATCGATCGACCAGCAAAATACTCGCGGTCGGCCTACATCAAAGAAAGTACAAGAAAGGCTAGATGAAGCTGCGAGGTTAGACGAAGCTGCGAGATACAGCTCCTATGGCGAGGACAGCAACGTATATACCACTTCCCCAAAACATAGGTACGATTTACCCCGACACAGCTCATACGTACCGTCAGAGGGCTCTCATGGAACTGGTTCGGTTGTAAAGTTTGAAAAACCTAAAATGCAACAAAACAGATCAACGAGTTCTAAAAAGAAGGAGATGCGGGATGATCATGGTTTTCCATTAATGAAGGGGGACGAGCACCTGTTAAGCATTATGAGTCTGTTGGGCCACGCTTTTGTTCAAAGATTTACTGAAGTCGAATACAAGCTAGTGGATCAGCTAACTACTCAAAACATGGAGCCACGTATCATATTTCAAACCCTAAGAAAGCAGTTCCCCGACAACCTCATGTTCAGAAAGATGTGCAAAATGCGGCACAAAAAATTAGAGCAACACTGATGGATGGAAAGACTCCTATGCAGGCACTAGAAAGCGTGCTGCATGACAATCGATTCATTTACGACACCCGACAGGGACCCAAAACAGATGTTGTAACAGAGATTTTTTTTGTTCATCCTCATTCAATCACTATGTGACGTGTATTCCCGCACGTGATGTTGATCGACGCGACCTACAAAACAAACATCTACAACATGCCATTTGTACAGGTTGTTGGTTTGACGTCGACCAACAAGTCTTTTGTTATCGCACATGCCGTTATTTGCAAAGAACGAAGGGATAACTACGTGTGGGTGGTTGAGCGGATCAAGTCAATGTTGCATGAATGTATAATGCCGCGTGTGATAGTCACGGATAGAGAGCTAACCCTAATTAACGCGTGTGCTAAAGTATTTCCGAACGCGTCTAGGCTTCTATGCCAGTTTCAAATCAAACACAATATATGTAGACATTGCAAGCAAGGGTTCAATAAATTAGATTGGAAGAAATTTCTGTCATACTGGCGGAGAGTGTGCGAATCTGCTTCAGAGCCCATGTGCAAGTACAACTTGGAGAAACTGTATAACCGACTCGTGGTTGCCAACCGAGAAAGTAAGTGTTCCTTCAACAAACGACTCACCCAATCTATTATATTTTACACACGCTTTTACATTTCATTATTTTATTGTTGCAGGTGTCTTTAATTACGTCTACGAAAACTGGCTCAAAGACTATAAAGAAATGTTCGTTTGTGCGTGGACCAATAAGTGTCGCAACTTTGGTCAGCGCACCACCAACAGAGTTGAGAGCCAGCATGCAAATTTAAAAAGATACGTTACACGCGGGACCAATAAGTGTCGTAACCTTTTGTTATTTAGTACGATTTAGTTGTTTCTCACACCGTATTGACTTAAGTGTGCAGGGCGTAAAATACAACTCGGCGACGTAGATGTATTCTGGCGTAAGCTCAACTTACTACCGTGTAAACTTGTAGACGAGGAAGTCGGTGTTGTAGCAGAGCTCAGTAATGTGCGGCAACAGTTAGAGTCGCACTCCCCAGATAAGAAAAAAAAGTTTGCTTTCAAAGATAAAAGTGGTCTTAACCAGCGAAATCTTAACTAAGAAACCATCGATCGACCAGCAAAATACTCGCAGTCGGCCTACATCAAAGAAAGTACAAGAAAGGCTAGATGAAGCTGCGAGGTTAGACGAAGCTGCGAGATACAGCTCCTATGGAGAGGACAGCAACGTATATACCACTTCCCCAAAACATAGGTACGATTTACCCCGACACAGCTCATACGTACCGTCAGAGGGCTCTCATGGAACTGGTTCTGTTGTAAAGTTTGAAAAACCTAAAATGCAACAAAACAGATCAACGAGTTCTAAAAAGAAGGAGATGCGGGATGATCATGGTTTTCCATTAATGAAGGGGGACGAGCACCTGTTAAGCATTATGAGGTTTAAGAATTAAATTCCATCAGATTTTCACTCTTACATATCGCGTATACAAGATGTGACCCCAGACGGTCATTGTGGGTATAGGTTGTAGCTGTCGGGTTAGGTTTTGGGGAATACGTATGGCCCCGTATTCTAAGTGATTTACTACTGGAGATGGACCATAACGAGCCGCTATGGAAGCATTTATTCGAAAGATATAACGAAGGAGATTTTAAACGAATATGTAACAGCATCGAATGGCATTCAGTGAAAGGGTGTGATCGAAGTCACTGGATGGAAATGCCCCACGTAGGGCTTCTCGTAGCGCAAAGGTATAATATTGTCCTCCACGTGCTAAGCATCGTAGGGAGCTCTACCATCTTCCCATTAACGGATGCCCCACTAGATCCATGACCTCAAGCGATAACGCTCGTACATGTTTACAGGGAACACTTCATACATGCTAAGTTGGAAAGAGACTACCCCATGTGACAACTGTGTTCTATAGTCGTGGTTCAACGTAAAAAAATGTTGCTTATTAATAAAACAATGTGCTTTGGTGTTATTATATGTTTTTTGTGTTATTATGTGTGTATTTGTGTTTGGTGATTTTTCAATTTGATTGAATTCCGTTTTCAAGCACTAAATCGCTTTCTTAAAGGTTATATGCGCACTGATTGGTAAATATAACCAGTTTAATGCAACAAACACTCCGGAATAGTGAAATAGGCTTAGTATACCTTAAATAACCTCCACATAACTTAGAAATAAGTTTTGGATGGTTTGGTGTGTTGAAATCAAGTTTGTTCGATCGCAGGGACTATTTGTGTCAAACTGCGAAACTATACCGATTTGTATAGTAACGAACATTCCGGAACTTGATCATAAGTTAAACATACCCTAAATATCCTTTACATAGCTTAGAAATAGGCTTTGAGGGGTTCGGTATGCTAAAATAAACTTTATTGATCAATAGGGACCTAAAGCGTCAAAAAGTGCATAAGTTTGCATTTTCGCGCATATCTTACGTTCTGAATACATCCGGACATCCAAAAATTAATGTAATCATTAAAATATTATGTTCTAGTGATTGGCTTGATAAAAATCCATTCGTCGCTTGATTTGGATCGTTTTTGCGTTCGTTATGACTTCCGTCGTAATTAAGCGAATAACGCAACCGTACGACCAAACGAACCAATATCTGAGATATCTTGAGCACATTTCAAGTTCCCTATACTTTAACTTCATTTTAGAGCTTTGAAATGGGGTTAACGGGGCTTAAACGTGTCAAAAATGCATCAAATAACAAGTTTGGGGCTTCAGGGGCCTGTTCTACCAAACTGTGAAAGTATCAGACCTGCAAGGTCCTTACGGACCATATGGGGATGCTCTTGCGGTCCGTAAGCAATTGCCAGATCAGTAGAATGCAGAAACATTGAACCTGGTCCTTTCCACTTGTTCCCATGGTTTACACCCCCTGAATTTCATTCTATGGGCTGGTATTTAGATGCCCCTTGTATTTGTAAACCATGTGCCCACATGGATGGTTGAGATTGAAGCGCGGTTTTCGATAAACGATCTTAACGGTTCAAGGAAATCTATAAATACCCACCATCACCTCACATGCAAACCCACACTTGAACTGATTTTGGCTCTCTAAGTTAAAGTTTATGCTTCATACCTGAGAGTAAATCGGATCAAGAGCTTGCGGGGACCTTCTGTAAGTATTCTTTCGTGCTTTTCATTCGTTTTTATCGTTAAAGTCAAACTGCGTTTGACTTTCTGCATTGACCAGTTTATGGTCAACGCGAAGTTCGTTTGAACTTCATAACGTGAGCGTAATCACGATGGTTATAGTCCCTAGTGTCTATACCTACTGATTACCACGTTATCTAGGCTCAGTGACGAGCCGTAGTTTCCGCCAAAATTCGTATTCTCGCGTATTGTGTAACCAAACTACTCTAGGGTATCAAAACCGTTTGTTTTGATATCAAAACCTGTTTTCTAACTTAACTAAACATGTTCTAGCATGTTTAGCTCGTCACTTTTTTTAGATTAGTGCTTATGTAGAGTCGTAAGTCAAGCGGATTAAACACCCGCTTAGACTTTCGAACACAACCCGTTTGGTCGATCACTAGGATCCGACCAAACATGTCTAGTGACCATAGTAGCAAAGGGAATAACCTTCTGTAGGATCGTTGTATGACCCGAATGAGTCGATCAGAAGAGTTTTGGATCCGAATCAAAGGCGGAATCAATGAAACGGACAAGATAACAGCTTGATTCACTTATAATATGTCTCTCGTATTAATCTGATAGTATTACAGCACCTGGAGACAGTTCGACAACACTTCGTTACCGAATCAGAAAAGTTACAAATGAAGATCAAGACCAAGGTATATATAGGCATGTAATTCCGTGCGAAATTAACAAGATGGTTTCATGCGGAATTAGCTAAGCTAATTCCATACGGAGTTACCTTTGTAGGATCGTGTTTCGACCCGAACGAGTCGTTCAGAGGAGTTATGATCAGATACAGGTGCGGAAATCAAGTATCTGACTTAGAAACAGCTAGCAAATCACTATTAACACCTTTCTGTATTTATATCTGACAAATTACATCCAAATCTCACACCGGCAACACTTCGGTATGAGTTACCAGGCAATGTTACATGGTTTCGCTCATAGGCACCTATATATAGTGCTTGAGGTTTCGCTCCAATGTACAGGACATATGAGCGAAACCCTAATGACCACATAAGCGAACCTATCAATAGCCATATGAGCGAAACCCCTATGTCTCTATAAGCGAAACCCTCAACTAATAACATACATTTTCCAGTTTTCTCGTAAAACGTGCCCTGATCTAACAATCTAAGACTAAGACTCGATACAAGACGAAGTTGACAGATGTAGTGCACCAACAAACTCCCCCTCAGATGTTGACGAGTCGTTCATCGAGTCTTTGACAACTTCATGTTTGCACTTCTTCAGTCTTGATCAGTCTCTGGGCTTCCTTTTCTCTATCTTCATCTCTTTCTCTTTTATCACCAACAAACTTCTTCTCTTAGATGTTGACATCTTTAAATTCATCATCACCAACATGCACTCCCCCTCAAATATTGACTTTTCCTGCATAAAACTCTACCACAAACATAAGTTTTATGATAAACATTTAAGCATATATACAACATTTGAAACTATCTCAAACAAATATATCAATTCATTTCTGATGAACCACTTGCAATTATATCTTTTTTCTTAACAAACCAACACACTCTCCCAAACCATCTGTTCATCCTGTTTAGCACTTGAAATTTTGAAAATCAGCTTTTCAATATCAGTCATCGAAAACCTTTTTGACTTTTTCAAAATTTATACTAAAACATACCAAAAATCTTTTTGAATTTTTCAAAAAATTTATGCTAAAACACACTGAAAATCTTTTTGGATTTTGTGAAAGAAATTAATTGACACCACTTGTATAGACAAAGACTAACACTACGTGTAGAAACAACAAGATGCAGAAATGAAAATATTTACAACCAATATTTTTGTGAGTTTACGTAAGAGGATCATATCAGTTTTGAGACATGTCACCAACACCGTTAAGCTTCATTTCATTTTAAGTTTTAAACAATTCACCTAGATTGTCAGTATATTGATCCACTTAAATTTTCACACAAAGATCAACTGATCCGAGATACGATATTTAATGTCTTAAGAACTTAAACTTATCCGTGTGACCCACTACGTGAATATACTCCCGTATCCAGATCCCAATATTCAGTCTTACAGGTGAGTATACCACAGATGATATCTGTTCAGGGGTTATGTGCGAGGGCCGTGAGAGCTCAGGTCGATACTTCTGTATACGCAAAGAGATGATGGCTTTGACTTTTCGGTGTGTCCCCTTTAGAGGATCTTTTAATTACAACAGCAGCGACTATCAATTTTATTGTTTCATCAGCTTGCTGAGGGCGATGCTATGTTTCAAGCATTTTGCAGAAAGCATTATCCGGGGACTAGGTCAGTACTTCCATACAGCAGAAGTCCTGGGATAATACCCCAGATATCACTGAGCATAAAGACCTAGTATCTCAGAATAAGGGACCTTTCAAATAAGATTTCAGGGGTTACCTATATATCCAAGCAGTTTTGTTAACCCACAGAATAAGCAAGTTTGAATTTTTAAGTTTATATCTCGTTACAATTTACTAAATGTGTAAAAACCTACTGACACATCCGCAGTAAGATTGTTTATCACATTTTAACTTTCCAATTCTTTAGCATGTTGTGACAGTCCACTGATGTAGTATCATTTCCTCTTTTCACAACAAAACTCATTTTTGATTTTATCATGTTTTTGGCTTTTTCAAATTTTTAATGTTTTTGGATTTTCTGAAATTTTCTACTCCCCCTAAAATGCAAACACATTAAAGAAAAATTTGAAAACTATCTAAACTCTTGACCTACTTGAAGAAAATTCAAAACAAATTGTACAGAAATATGACAACTGATATCAAATCACATCAATTCGCCATTCTCTTGGCATAAACAATCAGAACTTCCCCTATCAACAAACTATTTTCCCATTAAGATTTCAAAACACTTAAGTTTGTTTTAAACAAAATGGTTTTTCCGGAAAATAAGTTTGATTGATTTTACCACTTGTAGGTTTATCAATTTGGGGATGTGGTTCATCATCTTGTGTTTCAACCACTTGTAGGAAAATACAAGTACAAATTAATGTCCTTGATTTACCATATGCAAGCATGCACAATCAAATCTTCAAACCACCTATAAACAAACACAAACAAACCTTTTTACCATTTGTATGATTTGACATTACCGAATAAATCCTCGAGAAAGATGCCGATACCTGCTCCTCGCTTACCAACCTGGGAGCTCCGGCAATTCCTGCTTAACCTTTTCAAACACATATTAAGAAAGATGCCGATACCTGATCCACGATTACAAACTTGGGATCTCCGGCAAGTCAAGTTTTTAGTCGAAGATAATATCCACCCAAGCCTGACCAGCCTTGTGTGTCACCGAGTCACCATCACTCGGTTTCTTACCTTTCCTCTTCTTCTCATAAAATTCTTTAACCCCTTTGACTTTTCGGTCAATCATCTTTCCAAAGATATGTTTTACCTTGGGGTTAAAGACCTTCTCAGCATCAAAATCCTGTTTATCATTATAAAATTGGTTAGAAATTTCAACTTTACCAATTTTCTTCTTATAATTTTCAGCCCGAAGTGATGGAAAATCCTCATCATTCACAATCGGAACTGATTTTTCATCTTTTAAAATGGCTTCACTTTTCAAAAGAACCTGTGGCTCATCTGACTTTGTGGAGTCAGATTCATCGCCAGAAGATAGCTCCTCTGATTTTAACCTATCAGAATCATCACTAGAGCTTTCAACAGCTTTCTTAACAACCCATTTCTGGTTGTCAGATTTAGCTCTCTTCTTGTAAAACTTATTTGAACATTCAACAATTTCAAATGTAGAATTTTTAAACAATTTGGTTCTATCAATTGGTGGTTCAAACTCAACCACTTGTTCTTTGAGTTTACGAGATACTCCCTGTTTTGATTGCATTGCCTTAGAACACTCTCTGGCAATATGTCCAACAGTGTTGCATTTGAAACAGGTTCTCGTGTCTTTCTTCTGCTCAGCCATCTTCTTCATTTCATCTTGCTTCTTTACAAGGAACTCATTGTTTGACTGCCTCCAGAAGTCTTTCTTTTCTTCTTCATCTGCTGACGTTCCTGAAACAAATGTCATTTTGGATTTAAAATCATGAACATATTTTTCATTTTTCTATTTTTCTGTTGGAATAAAACCTAACCCTTTCTTTTTGAAATTACCGTTATTGTATGATTTCTTTTGGAAATCAGAACCAGAACTGTAACCTTTTTTCTTGTTTAATCTTTGTTGTATTCTTGAGGTGTAAGGTCTCGGTTTTCTTGTAAGATTTTCATCTTTTATTTCAGAAATGTTAATTTCTGTTAGTTTGAAAACCTTGTTTATCAGTTCAGTTTTGACACCTCTTATTGGAAATTCCTCATCAGAATATAATTTGTCAGAATCATTCAAAGTATAAGCAACTTTAAACGATTCATCATCCAAATTAGATTTTGATAACATGAATTTTCTATCATACACTATTTTGTCCTGTTTTTCTGTTTGACCCGGAGGACTTGACTCAGACTTTGACTCTGACGTGGACTCCGACTTTGACTTTTCTGTTTCATCATTATCTAACACATGATCCACGACTTTCTTCATCAATTGAGACTGTTGATCAGTGTCAAACGATGTATAAATGACATCAATACTTTCTGGTAGATTGACTGACGACTCCAACTCCCATTGCAAATTTATAGCCTTTTTGACTCTTTCATCATTTGGATTCCTGGGCAAATATCCATTTTTCAGCGGAGGTGGACACTTGTTGTAACTGACACCTTGTTTCTTACCAGAATTTTTCTTGTCAGTCTTTTTCTTTGTGTCACTCTTCTTTTCAACTTTCTTCTTAGGAGTCTTTTCATCAGCAATTTTTCCAGCATTTTTATCTTCAGTTACTTCATCTTCTTCCCATGCCTTCATTCCTTCAACAGTAGGATAAATCCTGTCAATGACATAAGAAGTACATGAGTAACTTTTCAATAAACGGTTTACTCGTTCAGTTTCAATTCTTTGTAGCTCAAGTTTCTATTCAAGAGCAGCACACTTCTCGATATAATTATTCACAACTTTTTGCTTAGTCATGAATGCTCCTTGAAGCGTTTTCATTGCAATTGCTTGCTCTTTACTTGTATCATTGTACATGTTCATTGCTTTGTTTAGCACATCATAAGATTCCTTCAACCTGTTCATGTTGTTGATTAATTCACTGTTTTTCTTTTTCATAATCTCACAAGTCTCACAGTTCACAGGAATCTCCTTTGCAATAACCTCTTCATTGATCTTGAATTTTGGAACTTCTCTCACTTTTTGTCGGACCACCGGTACTGATTCATCATCACTACTCACCGGTGTCTTTACCTTTTTCTTTTTCTTCTTTGCCTTCTCATCTTCACTGTCACTTTCTGCCATCATCTTCAGATGTTCTGCCATTCTTCGTGCATAATACTTAGTTCCATCATCATCATTATCTTCTTCAACTCTGGCAACAAAAGCTGTGTAAGCTGTAGCTTGATCAGGAATATAGTTATCCCAAGTGAAATTTTCCCAGCTAAAACCCTCGGGTAACTTTTCATCATCTTGATCAATTAAACAAGCTTTTCCATCAGCTGAGACATATTTATCCCAGTTGAATGACTTCTTTTCTTCCTGATTAACTACACAAGCTCTCTTTCCAGAATCTTCAATTATGGGTCTTCCATGTGCAGTTTGTGCTTGATGTTGATGCTGCTGAGATGGTTGTTGAGCAACTTGATGATAGATGGCTTTACGGTAGTAATCGTTGTTGTTGTTGAAAGGATTCTGAGCTCCACTTGCTTCGCGGTTTGTGCACTCCCTCTTAAAGTGACCTTTCTCCCTGCAACGAAAACAAGTGACTTTAGATTTGTCAAAACCTAAAGTAGAAACATTAGCCTCACGAAGATCATCTCTCCCCGTGATCTGCTTGAATTTCTCAGCTCTCCTTAAAACGCTTGCCAAACACCATTTTATGTCCATCAGCTCCATCTCTTCAGCATCTATCTGGTCGTAATCTTCCTTAGTTAGCATTGGATTCCCGATACGACCTGCAACAAAGCAACTATAAGATTCTAAAACCATTCCTAATAAAGACATGTGATTTTTAGCAACTTCCTCAGAATAATCTTGATCATTTTCAAGATTTAAAACAATATTGCACTGAAGTTTTCTCCCATTTTTTGTTGCTGAGATGTTCGGATCAAAAGATGAAAATGATGTGAAACTTGTTTTGCTGTTTGATCCTGATGATGAACTTCCAGCAGAATTCTTTGCATTGTAAGCAGTTTCTATTTTTAGAGATAGATTTGTAGACTTCTCATTCACCCCTGCTTTGTAATATAACCCAATATCCTGTTCACCATCGAAGTCTTTCATCCAAATTATCTTTCGTTGCTCCATTTCTTGAGCTTCCAGCTTCTCAATGAATTTACTCAATGTGAGCATGTTGAATCCTTTCTTATTTCTAAGCATCAACAGATATGTTCCCCAAGTCTCGTGTGGTAAAGCATCTGCAAGTTTTTCAATCAATTCTTCATTATCTTTTTCGATGCTTAATCTTCTCATGTTGGCTAACAGATTGCAATATCTTTCTATAATTTACTTTGTGCTTTCATTTTTTAACCCTCTAAACAAATCAAACTCTTTCTTTAGAAGTGACTTCTTGTTCTTAACCATTTCCTGACTACCAACAAACTTTGATCGCAACGCTTTCCAGATTGAATAAGAACTCCCATTGTGTTGCAATAAGATCATAATGTCTTCCATTACAGCTTGTTGTAGCAGATTCAGCATCATCTTCTCATCTTTATATTTCTTTCTGTGTTCAGCACTCAGATCTTTAAGAGGAATAATCTCCTCCTCATCATTTGTCGGTCTCACATACTTAGTTTCCACACATTCCCAAGCATCCAGATAGTTTGCTTGTACCCAGTTTTCAAAACGACTTTCCCAACCCTTATATTCTTCAATGTTCAATAGTTTGGACGGTTTTTGCATTGTTCCCGTTTCGTTTTCGAGCATTGTGGTTTGTGCAACAGTGATCGGGGTAACCGGAGTAGCGAATGCGTTGTAAAATTCATCGTCCATTTTTCAGATTTTAACAATTTTCCCACAACAGTCCTTAAGAGCGAAATATCAAAGCACTAAATAGGATGACTGATGAGCGAAATCACTTAATTGAGGTGTTCACAAAAGCGAAACCTTGGAGCGAAATCAGGTGCTCATAAAAGCGAAACCTAATGATATTGTGACACTGGAGCGAAACCAATGTTCAAATGAGCGAATCCTTTTGTAATGTGTCACAAGAGCGAAATTACTTGGTCCTTGGAGCGAAACCCATGTTCAAATGAGCGAAATCTTATGGTAACAATGAGCGAAATATGATGGTCAAATGAGCGAAACCCCTGATATTGTGTAGCTATGAGCGAAATCAAAGTGTCCAAATAAGCGAAATCACTGAATGTACGTATAAGCGAAATCAAGTCCGAAGATGATTTGGTCCGTTTTTAGTTCAAATTTAGATCTCAAACTTTCCAGGATTTGTCTATGTCTAATTATGCACAATCTGTGAAATTTTGAGTTGATTTTAATCGGTAAAATTTTCTGAAATGATGAAAGAAGGTGTAGAAGTAAGAAATCTCGATAAATTCCAGCTATTCTCTGCAGAACTCCTCCTCCTGAATCTCTGATACCACTTGTAGGTGTTTCGACCCGAACGAGTCGTTCAGAGGAGTTATGATCAGATACAGGTGCGGAAAACAAGTATCTGACTTAGAAACAGTTAGCAAATCACTTTTAACACCTTTCTGTATTTATATCTGACAAATTACATCCAAATCTCACACCAGCAGCACTTCGGTATGAGTTACCAGGCAATGTTACATGGTTTCGCTCATAGGCACCTATATATAGTGCTTGAAGTTTCGCTCCAATGTACAGGACATATGAGCGAAACCCTAATGACCACATAAGCGAACCTATCAATAGCTATATGAGCGAAACCCCTATGTCTCTATAAGCGAAACCCTCAACTAATAACATACATTTTCCAGTTTTCTCGTAAAACGTGCCCTGATCTAACAATCTAAGACTAAGACTCGATATAAGACGAAGTCGACAGATGTAGTGCACCAACAACCTTGATAATCTCATGCGGAATTACATAATTTCGTACGGAGTTACCACCTGGTAATTTCATGCGGAATTACTTTAAACCATATAAAACCTGTTTTCTCGAACAACGAGCCCTAATCTATCAATCCTATTACATGACATGATACAAGACGAAGTCAACAGACATAGTGCACTAACACCTTCCGAGGTGATACCATATGGTCACCTAGTTTAGGTAGTTATATGATAAGTAGTTTATATGCCATAGGTAAATTACCAAAATACCCTTTTCATGCGTAATTGGTAATTAAGCATATGTAACCTAAACTTTTGTCACGTAGCTGATTATGTAACATATTTAAACATGTTTTGGCATATAATACTTGTCATAGGACTAGTTAGACGTCTCGAACGCGTATTTGCGCACACGACACGTTAAAGTAGCGTAAGCTACCTTAATGGGTTGAAAGCACTTAGGTTAGGTTTCACTTTAGGATGTAAGCTTTGTTAAACCATATCACATGAGTTCCAATACTCATTTGGTTTACAAGACTTCATTCTATCCGATCGTCCGATTTAGGCGTCTATTGTTTGACTAGTGGTTCGATTACTAGGTGCTACTTGATTCCTTTGGTTTGCTTGAGGTTGTTTGAAGTTCTATTGATTGAGGATACTTTGCACTTCATGTGAGTACATAGTTCCCCTATTTTACTGTTTTTAAACATTTTGGGGTGATTCATATGTACGAAATGTTTTCAAGGTTAAACGATGTTTTCAAAAACGATTAAGGTGGTTTATACAAAACTAATAACGATTTCAATAAAGTGAACAAACTTGTTGGTTGTAGTTATATAACAATTACATTCATTAGCATTGATCAAGCTGACCAGTATTAGGTTATGGTACCATAGGATCTGACAAATCCCGTTATTTTACTGCACCCATGGTTATGTGTGGGGGTTGTGGGAAACGACTGAATCTGATGTTTGTTAACTTACCCTTTGGTGGTTTGTTAACTCGAGAAGCGAGAAGCGAGGTGGTCGAGTCACTAAGGTTTGTTATCAATAAAATGAAACACTTTTTTGTATCCATGGTTATGAAACAATTATTCTGTTGCAACACTCCCCGACGTTTCCGCCACGGTTTGTTGTCCTACGTGGTCGGGGTGTGACAGAAGAAGTTGGTATCAGAGCCAATGGTTATAGGGAATTAGGCTATTAGTAATGCTTTGACCTAGACTATAACTTTAGGACCCTAACACAAGTTTACTTGCATTTAGATTTTAAAATAATACCGTCACCTACCCTTAGGTGATAACCACAATAAGTTCGAATCCGCTTTGAAAACTAATCATCTGTTCTAGGATGATTGATTACTAGGTTTTGAACCCTTTGTTATATGGTTTTGAACCCTTTGAGTTTTCAAAATCTCGTCAAAGTTTGGGTCTTAATAGTGTGAACACGTGCAAATTGGAAGAGTGGGTGCCTGTACCCTGGGTCTTCTGTCTAAGGCTAGAGTGTTCGTACAAATCCGCAGTATCGGACCAGTCACTCTTACCTGGGAACTCTTGAGGTGAGTGCCCACTTATAGGCGAGAATGTCTTCGCGATACATTATTTTTGACCCATTTACTTTGATTAGTCTCTGCGTGTCGTTTGTTTGTTCGAGGTAACGAACGAATGATCGCCTCTCTTGTGTTTTATCGATGCCTCTTTTGTTTTGATTCTCCTGTTTCCTTGTTAGACAATGCCTCCTCTACGTGAAGCACAATCTTTTACTATTGAAGAAATCGCAGCCCTGGTCTCTTAGCAAGTGGCTGCTGTGCTTCCCGGCGTTGTGACCCAAGTCCACGAGATATACAACAACAATAATAACAACAATAATGCATCGTGTAATTTCAAGAATTTCAATTCTGTGAAGCCGCTTATGTTTTCTGGGTCACAAGGAGCAACTGCGCTCCTGCAGTGGTTTGAGAGTATCGAGAGCACATTCAAACATGTGTGCAGTGTCCGAATGCGCGCAAGGTTGAATTTACTTCAAGTGTGCTCGAGAAGCGAGCGCTCACCTTGTGGAATGGTGTTATGCGCGATAGGGGTGCCGAAGTGGCATTGGCACAAACGTGGGATGAGCTTCGGGCTCTCATGATGAAAGAGTTTTGTCCCCGTCACGAGATTCGGGCTTTGGAGCGAGAGTTTGACGATTTAAAGCAAGATGGGGCTGAACACCGTGCGTACACGGACCGTTTTGAGGAACTCAGTCTATTGTGTCCCACTATGGTTACCCCTCTTGAGAAAGCAATCGAGAGATATATTGATGGTTTACCCGACTCTATTCTGGATATTGTGACCGATGTTAATCCTACTACCCTTCGTCAAGCGATCGAATTGTCTGCTACCCTGACTGAGTCTCAATTCAGGAAGGGTAAACTCACCCGCAAGGGTGATAAAAAGAAGTCTACCGATTCTGCAAAAGACAAGAAAAAGGGTAAGGGTAAGGAAGGTGAGACATCGAAGAAATCGAGGAAGCGAAAGGGTGCCCAGAACTTTGCTGTTACAGCACAGACTGATCAGAACCCACCGGCTCAGCCTCCTACGAAGAAGGCTTATGCAGGTACCGCACCTCATTGTGCATGCTGCAATAGTCATCATCTTGCACAGCAAGCATGTAAGCAATGCACAATGTGTGGTAAACTTGGGCATTTGGCCAATATTTGTCGCTCGGGACAAAATCAGGTTGCTCAGGTTCAAGCTCCGGTTCAGGGGAATGCTGCAAGATTCCCACCGGGTTCATGTTTTAATTGTGGAGAGTTTGGTCACTTCCGCAACAACTGTCCTAGGTTGGTGAATGCGAACGCGAATGCTAATGCGAACCCGAATGCGAATGTGAATCCTGCCCGAGGGCGAGCATACAATCTGAATGCTAACGAAGCGAGGGCCGACAACGAAGTGGTTAACGGTACGTTTCTTGTTAACAATCGACCTGCATCTATTCTTTTTGATTCTGGAGCCGATAGAAGTTTTGTTTCATTATCTTTTGAGCCTTTGCTTGCGATACCTCGAACTAAACTGAGGAAACCCTTATCTGTCGAAGTTGCAACTGGTAAACCTCTTGTTCTTGATTCTGTTATTCGTGGTTGTCAATTAAACCTTGATAACCATCTTTTTCCTATTGACCTCACACCGATGCAACTTTGGAGCTTCGACATTATCGTTGGAATGGATTGGTTAACCAAACACCATGCTGAGGTGGTTTGCTTTGATAAGATTGTTCGTATTCCCTTGTCTTCTGGTGATGTTTTGGAAGTTCGTGGAGAGAAACCTTCAGGTGGATTGAAGCTTATGTCGTGTATGGAAGCCCAAAGGTATTTGAGAAAAGGATATGTTGCTTTTCTAGCACATGTCACTGAGGAGAAAGGCAAGAGTAAGAGTATTCAGGATATCCTGATTGTTCGGGATTATCCAGAGGTGTTTCCTGATGAACTGCCTAGTTTGCCTCCAGTTCGTTAAGTACAGTTTCATATTGACCTTGTACCCAATGCCAACCCGATTGCGAAGGCACTTTATCGTCTTGCACCGTCGGAGATGCAAGAGTTATCGAAACAGCTTCAAGAGTTATCTGATAAAGGATTCATCCGTCCGAGCTTTTCACCTTGGGGAGCTCCTGTCCTCTTTGTGAAAAAGAAAGATGAATCTTTTCGAATGTGTATCGATTATCGTGAGCTTAACAAGCTTACCATCAAGAATCGATATCCCCTACCTCGAATTGATGATCTCTTCGACTAGCTGCAAGGTGCTTCATGTTTTTCCAAGATTGATCTGCGATCTGGGTATCATCAACTTCGTGTTCTCGAAGAAGATATTCCCAAAACTGCGTTCCGCACAAGATATGGGCATTATGAGTTCACTGTCATGCCTTTTGGTTTGACGACTGCTCCAGCCATCTTCATGGACTTAATGAGTAGGGTCTGTAAACCTTATTTAGACAAGTTCATTATTGTGTTCATTGACGATATTCTTGTCTATTCGAAGTCTCGAGCCGAGCACAAGCAACACCTTCGCTTAACGTTGGAACTCCTGAATAAGGAACAACTTTTTGCTAAATTATCCAAGTGTGAATTTTGTCTTAAAGAAGTTCAATTCTTGGGTCATATAGTCAATAAGCAGGGTATTCATGTGGATCCATCCAAGATTGTTGCTATTAAGGACTGGAATACACCAACAACACCTACAGAGATTCGATCTTGTCTTGGTCTTGCTGGTTACTATCGTCGATTCATTTCAAACTTCTCAAAGATCGCGGTTCCACTCATTGCTTTGACTCAGAAGAATAAGCCTTTTGAGTGGGGACCCAAGCAAGAAAAAGCGTTTTAAACGCTGAAACAGAAGCTTTGTGATGCTCCTGTTCTATCTCTGCCCGATGGAAGCGATAATTTCGTTGTCTATTGCGATGCGTCCAACTTAGGCCTTGGTTGTGTCCTCATGCAACGGGGTAAAGTTATTGCACATGCATCTAGATAGCTGAAAATTCACGAGAAGAACTACATAACTCATAATCTTGAGTTAGGAGCTGTGGTTTTCGCGCTTAAAATCTGGAGACACTACCTCTATGGAACGAAGTGTGTGGTTTTCACAGACCACAAAAGTCTCCAGCATATTCTTAATCAGAAAGAGCTGAAAATGAGGCAACGACGTTGGGTCGAACTCTTAAGCGATTACGATTGCGAGATTCGCTACCATCCTGGTAAGGCGAATGTCGTAGCCGATGTGCTTAGCCGAAAAGAGCGAGTCAAGCTTCATTCTGTTCAAACGCTATCTGATCTTCAAACTCGTGTTCTTCAAGTCAGCAATTTGGTGTTTCACAAAATTTGATAGGTAATGAATAACCACGTCAACTTGAGCTTAAGCTCGAAAGGAAGGACGATGGTTTGCTCTATTTCAAGGATCTTTTGTGGATTCCGAAACAAGACGATCTTCGCACCTTGGTAATGGACGAATCTCATAAGTCTCGATATTTTATCCATCCCGGTGCTGATAAGATGTACAAGGATCTTCGTACTAAGTTCTGGTGGCCTGGTATGAAGAAGGATGTTGCCTTGTATGTATCAAAATGCCTGACTTGTCTCAAAGTCAAGGCTGAACATCAATGACCTTCTGGTTTGCTTGTACAACCAGAGATACCGGTTTGGAAGTGGGAGAACATTGCGATGGATCTTATAACTAAATTACCGCGTACGTCTAAAGGTCATGATGCTATTTAGGTTGTTATCGATCGATTAACGAAATCAGCTCATTTTATTCCAATTCGCGAGGATCTATCTGCTAATAAACTTGCAAAGATTTATGTTTGTGAGATTGTCTCACGACATGGTGTTCCTTTGGATATCATTTCTGATCGTTATGCTCGGTTTTCATCTCATTTCCGGAAGACCATGCAATCTGCTTTGGGAACCCAACTAAATCTAAGCAATGCTTATCATCCCCAAACAGATGGTCAATCTGAGCGAATGATTCAAACTTTGGAGGATATGCTTAGAGCATGCATGATAGACTTTGGTGGTAATTGGGATTCTCATATGCCATTGATCGAGTTCTCTTACAACAATAGTCATCATGCTAGTATTAATATGGCACCATTCGAAGCTCTCTACGGTCGAAAATGCCGTTCACCTGTCTGTTGGAATGAGATCGGAGAAGCTTCGCTTACTGGACCTGAGCTCGTTCTGGAAACAACAGACAAACTTGATGCACAAAGCACAGTTAGCACACTGAGCGGATAACCCAAAAAACATACTGACAATGCCAGCACCTAGACAGACAATGTTTTTGAGGCCAGTATGAGCCAGAGACAGAATACTACACTAGTAGGGAGTGTAGGGAAGTGAGGACCATAAAACTGCGTCACTAGGTGATAGTTATAGTGCCGGAAAGTGCCTAAACCACACTCTAAGTGCAGAATTCTGCACTTAATAACAAAAAATTCAGCATTTAATTATGCTAGTAAGGTGCAAAAACTTGACAAAATGGTCCTAGATACTTTCCAAAGTATTGGGAATTAAAAGTGTCACTAAAAGTATTATAAAAGACATCTTACGGATTAATTAAGCACTTTAACGAACAACACCCAACCGGACAACCGGACACTACCCGAAACACAAAAATATTGCCAAACACATTGTTATTATTTTTCTGAGCTAGTTAGGGTCTCCGAACACCCTAACACACTATGTAATTAATAACACACCATAAATCACTAACTTAGCATTTGAATTCTAACTAGATCCCTAACTATATTGTTAAAACCCAACCCTATACCCCCCCCCCCCCTTGGCGACGGTCACCATGGGTGACCCACTCATTGATTTCTTTCATTATTAATTTAGATTATGTTGGTGGATAATAAGGCATGTTACACAATGGTTAATGAGGGTTAGGGGATTATAAGTAAACCTTGAGGATCTTCATTCTCTCACCATCAAACTCACCAACATCAACAAACACTCCTCCCTCTCTTCTCTTTGGTCTCGGCCGACCCCCACACCACACACCACCACCATCATTCAAGCTTCTTCAACCAATCTAAGGGCATCCAAAGGTGTTAGTGATCATACAAACAAGCTTGGTGTGTTCGGAAGCTCAAGGACCTATTTCATCTTCTTTTATCCACCACTTTTACACTCTTGGACTCCCCTAGCCTTGTGCTAGTGGTAAGAACTTAGATCCTTGCATTTTACATGTTGTTTAAGTGGTTAATGATGATTAAAGATCAAAATGATAAGAACTCTAAAGAACCATGAACAAAGTCTTGAACATAAACTAACTTGTGATGAAGTATGGTTAAAATGATGAAGAAATCATGATTTTCATGTGTTGTTATGCTTGTTGTTTATTGTTTGCTAGTAAAAATGATATGGATCATCATATGGACTTGCTAGATCATGATTAAAAACATGAACTAGCAAGATGGAAACAGTAAGAATGTTGTGGATGATGGAATCATCCACGCATAAACTATGAACTTGAATACATGGGTGTTTTCTTGAAAAATAAAGATCAAAGTAAGTTATAATCTTGTAGATCTAAAGATCCAAGAGTGGTTTTTCAAAAGAACCGAGTGAAAAGTATGAGTTTTGTTAAAACTTGGATCTTACATAAACTTAACACATTTTTAGTGGATAAACAAGTGTAGAAACACTTGTGTAATAAGAAAATTTCACAAAGAAATATTTTTAGAAAATATGACTAGAAGTTGTAAATATTCAAACTCTTTAAAAATGAAGTTTTAAAGGAACTAATCACATTTTTAAAGGTAACAAGACTTACAAAGTATGCTAGTAAGTTACTACATACTTTTATAAATTTTCAAGTTCATGAGTTTATGGTTTATGCTTGTTTTTGACAAGTTTGGTAAATAGAAGTTGTATGTTGATGATTGAGAATTGATTGAATGATTTTACAAAAGAAAATGATATGCTAGTAAGCATGGACGCCTCCATTTACAAAGGAAACTCTGGCGAAATTTTTCTAAAATTTCTAACAACTGTTACAAATATATTTTTAACTTGGTTTTCAAAATAAACTTCGCCATGATTTTTATTACAAAAATACTAAGTGCCGGAGGTTGATTTTCGTAAATAAAATTTGATAAATATATATGTAGAATATATATTTTATACTAAAACGCTTGTGTGATTGTTTGTTTATTCTGTGCACTAGATATATTATTTTTAGGATAAAATAATATAACTATTATATACCATGAATTACGACTCCAAAATAATACCAAAACTCTCACGAAATAAATATTTAAGTTACGCAATTATTATTGCAATACGAAACGCTAAAACGTAACTTATGTAATATTTCAGAAAAATACTTTTACACGTATATTTTTGGTAAAATATTATTTTGGAAAATCTATGAAGTAAAATATAATATTTTTGGGAAAAATATGTATATTTTAAATTAAAATGTTTTAGACAAATAATTTAAATATATTTTTCTAAGTGGGACTTAAAATATATTTTTCGGAATTACAAGTGTACATGTATAAATACCCCCATCTTTGGGAAAGAAACACACATATAAAATACTTGAGAAGTGTGGACCCGAAATAGTTGCCTAACTATTTTTCCTAAATACAAAAGTTAAGTTAAAATAATTAATATTATTTTAACAAGTAGCCAAACTTGATATAATATCAAGGTAGCGCAACTCAAAACATTAAACTCTAAGCCAGGGCACGCCCATCCGTCTAATAGGCATTAGTACGTGTAGGTCATCGTGCAGCAGACCGAGTTTGGATCGACGACTATTTCAGGAGACGCACTTCTGTGAGTTCATTTCCCCCTTTTCTCTTTTCTGTTTTCAGATTTATACTTCGGGGGTGAAATACATGCGACAATTATTACAAACATTTATTTACATGGTATGGTTAGCGTAAGGAGGGTTTACTACTAGATCATGTGAGGGGTGGGTACAACACTTAAGGCCATCAATCCTCGTTGTTAGGACCGAGGGACACAAGAGTGATAGATCTATTTGGGTATAGCGAGCCCACACCCGTGAGGCCGGGGCGGCCCATAGAGGTGACTGTGTCTTACAGTCGAAGCCCGGTAACAAATTTGCTAGGTTTGAGTCTTCCTGCACCTTTTCACACATACCAGTGGCTTTGCAACCCATTGGTGATCTCTTTTTTTTCCTTATTGCTACATACCAGGGACTTTTATTCATACATGAAGGGTTTATACATACTCACTTTTACATGAACTCGCTCAACTTTTGTTGATTTTTCAACTACATGTATTTCAGGAAATTAATGGATCTGGCGAAGTGTGTCAAGCTGCGTAGGGAATAATGATGTCATCCAGGTTTAGGAGGTGTAACCCTTACCTGGACGGGTTACATGTCCTTAATCCATGTTTTTATTCATGTGTTTTGTTGTGTCATGTGAACACGTTTTAAATTATGTCATGGTTGTAACTTGTTTTATGTATCGACATTTTAAACAATGATGTTGTGGTAATTTAAATTCAATGAATGGATGATCATCATGTGTTTTATTTTCATATAGCATTGTTATGATTGTTGCTATGGTATTAAGAAGTCACACCAAATAAACTCACGTTTCCGCAAAAGCCAGGGTGTGACAGCTTGGTATTAGAGCCTCGATCATAGCGAACTAGGATTCCTTCTCGAGTCTAGACTATGATCACTAGGGCTCTCACGAAAACATTTTTACATTGCATACACTAAATGTCCAGATAAAGGATACAAAATTTTTTTACAAACAAAAAGGCACAAATACACTTTTTCAAAATTCATGGTTTAGTCTTAGAGACTGAGGGAGTTCAGCCTTAGAGGCTGGGAAGGTTCAGCCTTAGAGGCTGGGGAGGTTCAGTCTTAGAAGCTGAGGGAGGTTCAATCTTAGAGACTGAAGCGTTCAATCTTAGAGATTGGGGAGGTTCAGTCTTAGAGACTAGGAGTTGGTCTTAGAGACCAGGGAGTTAGTCTGAGAGGCTAGGAATTCAGTCTGAGAGGCTGGGAGGGGTAGTCTGGGGAGACTAGGAGGATTACTTGTTTGCTTTATTGTGACTTACATGTTTATTTTATTTTATGTTGATATATGTGCATATATGAGGTTGTGTTACAAACACCATGGTTTCTTCTTCCGACACAGGAGTATCAGACACAGTGGACCACATGGCGGTTGTGTCAGACGATGAGATACCATCCGAGGGAGATGTTTACACGTCAGATACCACGAGCACGGATGACGATGATTTTCAGCCGTTCGCTCTGCCAGACATCGGAGTTGAGGTTCATCCTGCTGATGGCATTCCTGCTGGGGATCTACCTCTTGCTGTGATCCCTGCTCCCGTTCCACTTGTTGCTTTTCCCATGGCAGATGTGCCACTCAATGTCGTGTCTGATGATGACATTGATCTTTTCGAGGAGGGTCCCCCTGAGGGCGACTATGAGGGTGGGGCCCCGATTGATGTTGATGCTATCCTTCCTATTGCTGAGGCTCCTGTAGAGGAGGCTCCTCTTGATTCACCTATTCCAGACTCGTTGGAGTCTGTAGCATCTGCTTCTTTGCACGACCAGGGTGTGCAGCATCACTCTCCTGACGCTGACCCCGACGTAACGATGTCAGCTGCACCTGGTCCGTCACACAAGTTTGAGTTTGACCATGAGATCGATGGCGATTTTGACCCAGTTTTTCCTCCTGATTTCGATCCTGATCATGAGATCGAGATTATTCATATGGACCAGCCCTTAGAGGCGCTAGTGGCTCCTATTGATCCGTTGTTTGACATCCCTTCCAACTTTGATATGGACCTCGCTAACCCTGAGCCTGTCATGGCCCCAAAGCCTGTTGTTACTCCTGACCCTGCACCAAAGCCCGACCCTGTTCTCGATGATGCACCAGCCCTTGCACCACCCATTGCTGACCTTCCCACTGTTGCACCACCAGTGGTGGATGATCCTATTGCTGATGCACCTTTACTTGATCCCGTGCCGGTATTGGTTGACCGTGCACCTTTCGCCGCTCACATCGATCCTCGTTATGCTGACACCCGTAACGGGTGGATCGAGGATGATGACAACTACCCACCGTTTGTGCTACCCGTCACTCCTCCCGTAGCACCTGTTTCCGCACCTTCTGAGATTCCATTGTTACCCCCACACACCTCTGACGCCCATCGCACTGATCTTCCCATCACATTCCTCCAGGACATACCGCCACCTCGTCCTGGGGAGGGTTCATCAAGGCAGCCGCCTGTTTTTGTTCCACCTGTACCGTCATCAGTACCATTCATGTCCCAGTTCCCTCATACTGCACCATCATTCGTACCTTCGGGCGAGCCGTTTTTGTGGACTACGCCCCATGTTATGCCATTATCTGACCCGTACCACCCATTTCATGTGGGTATACTACGGAGGATATACTTGCGTCGTTGCAGCTACAGCAGGACGCACTGAGCCGTCGTATTCAGGAGTTAGAGAGAGCTCCATGTCCACCTTGTCACTGTCATACCCCCTTTGCAGCACCACACACTCCCCGTCCGCTTTCCCCTGATTCGGATGTTCGTTTCCTTACATCTGAGCAGCAGATTGCCTATTTACTGTGCGTCTGTCGTGCACTTGAGGAGGACTGGTTGCACATGCGTCGCTTGCTCTTCTCTCATTTTCCTCCTCCTCCTCCTCCGCCATCAGCATAGATATTTTTGGTTTGATGCAGGTCGATCATTTTGGTGAGAAAGTCGCAATTGAGCCAGCATACGAAGACTTTTGAGAGACCACACTTTTTGTATATGATATGTGTAGTTTGACTTGTATTTTGAGGGTGATGTGACCCTAAGATATCATTTGGATGTATGATGTACTATTAAACATGTAAAACAATATTGTGGTCGTGATTAATGAAAGCTCATTGGCAACGTTCTCACTATATGCTTTGTTGAATTATTTATTTTATATATTAACATGGAATGTTATGTGATTGATGAATGTTACTATATATGCATATTTATTATACTTACTATGACCTGACCGACATGATCATATTTTAGAAGATGCCTCCACGACGCGACGCGTGCATGCCCACTACTGAGGCGGAACTCCAAGGGATAATTGCCGCGGCTATAGCCCAGTATGCGGCCTCCCATGCAGAAACAAGCGGAAATATCTCGAACAACAACGGCAATAACAATCCACCCAATGGTAATGTTAAGTCGTTTGAGATATATTACAATACATTAGGATATTTCTAGCACGTCCGCTAATACCATTTGTAAATTCTAACGTATGTGCAGGGTGCACCTACAAGCAATTCCTCGACTGTAAGCCCGTGAATTTCAACGGCACTGGAGGTGCTGTTGCGTTTGTCAGGTGGGCTGAAAAGACAGACTCTGTCCTAAGGATGAGCAAGTGTGCTCCTGAGCAACAAGTGACCAACATCTCAGGGCTGTTTCTTGATGGGGCCCTATCGTGGTGGAATCTACAAGTGCAAACTTTAGGAGAAGCGGCAGCTTATGCGTTAACCTGGAATGAGCTGAAAGAGCTAATGAGGAAAAAGTACTGCTCGTGAGCTGAAATACAGAAGCTAGAGACTGAGTTCTGGCACCTAAAGATGGAAGGACCTAAGATTGCAGAATATGTTCAAAGGTTTCATGATTTGTCCCATGTGGTGTCGTACATGGTCACACCCGAATTTAAACGTGTTGAGCGCTTTATCTGGGGATTGGCACCCGAGATCATGAGCATGGTTACCACGTCCAATCCTGCAACGATCAAAGAAGCCATCGATCTCAGTGTGGCACTTACTGAGGAAGCTATTAGATTGAACAAGTTTTCAGTTTCGGAATCAAAGAAGAAGGAGACTCATGTGGAGTCGTCTGGTGAAAACAAAGCACACCGGCAATGTGAGTAAGAAGGGTGAACCAAGCACACCGGCCAGAGCCACAACCGGTGTCGAAAACAAAGGGAAGGGTTACATGGGCACTCTGTCCAAGTGTGATACATGCCAGCGCCATCATTCTGGCCAGTGCAGATTGAGGAAATGCGAGTCATATGGGAAGAACGGCCACTCGAAGGATACGTGTTGGGCCGGAACTGGTGCTAGGCGTGGTGGTAATCAAGGTTATGGGAATGGTAATGGAAACCGCCAACAGGGAGGAAATGGCGGAAATGGAAACCGTGGGAATTTTGCGAACTAAACTGGGAGTGGAAATCGCAACCAAAACAACACTCAGGGTGGAAATGGAAATGGTAATGGTCGGGGACCGGGATGTTTCAATTGTGGAGACGTTGGACACTTTAAGAGGGAATGCCCAAAACTGAATCAAGCTCGTGGGAGAGTATTCAACATTGGCGCAAGGGAAGCACGCGAGGATCCAAACATTCTCACTGGTACGTTCCCTATAAACCAACGCTTTGCATCTGTTCTGTTTGGTACTGGTGCCGACTATAGCTTTGTATCGTTAGAATTTAAGAAAATGCTTGGGTTAACTGCTAGTAAGTTAGATGTTCCGTACTCAATCGAACTGGCTAATGGAAAGCTAGTTGAAACCAATGAAGTCATCAGAGGATGCATAATTGAGCTGGGAGAACGCGAGTTCACTTTAGATCTACTACCAGTCGAGTTGGGAAGGTTCGACGTGGTAGTAGGGATGGATTGGTTGTCAAGCAACAAAGCCGAGATTGTTTGTCACGAAAAGACCATTCGCATCCTAATAGAATATGGAGAGACGATCGTAGTCCATGGAGAAAAGCGTGATACGCCTCTGAGAATCATTAGCTGTCTGAAAGCTAGAAGGTGTTTACAGAAGGGACGTGTTGCCTTCTTGGCACACATCGTGGATAAAGAAGCTGCTGAGCCAAAGATCGAAGACATTCTGGTCATAAAAGCATATCCTGAAGTCTTTCCAGAAGACTTGCCAGGATTACCGCCCCAAAGACAAGTCGAGTTCCACATTGACTTAGTTCCAGGCGCCGCGCATGTGGCTAAGGCACCCTACCGACTTGCGCCTTCAGAGATGCAGAAGTTGTGAACGCAGCTCCAGGAGCTGTTAGACAAAGGATTCATCAGACCAAGCTTCTCACCTTGGGGAGCTCCAGTTTTGTTTGTTAAGAAGAAGGATGGTAGTTTTCGCATGTGTATCGACTACTGAGAACTGAACAAGTTGACAATCAAGAATAGATATCCTCTGCCAAGAATTGATGACCTATTTGACCAGTTGCAAGGTTCAAGTTTCTACTCAAAGATCGATTTATGTTCAAGTTATCATCAACTGAGGATACAAGAGGAAAGTATTCCCAAGACTGCTTTTAGAACTCGATATGGACATTACGAGTTTCTGGTGATGCCGTTTGGGTTGACAAACGCGCCAGCCGTTTTTATGGATTTGATGAACAGAGTTTGTAAGTCGTACCTCGACAAGTCTGTGATTGTGTTCATCGATGACATTCTGATCTACTAGAAGACGAAGGACGAGCACGAACAACATTTAAGAGCCATTTTGGAGCTACTTAAAAAGGAGAAGTTGTATGCCAAGTTCTCGAAGTGCGAGTTCTGGTTACGCGAAGTCCAGTTTCTTGGACATGTGGTTAATGGAAATGGAATCCATGTGGATCCCACAAAGATCGAAGTGATAAAGAACTGGGGAGACTCCAAAGACGCCAACCGAGATTCGGCAGTTCTTAGGTTTGGCAGGTTACTATCGAAGGTTCATTGAGGATTTCTCAAAAATCGCTCAACCTTTGACTTCCCTTACTCAGAAAGACAAAAAGTTTGATTAGGGAGACAAACAAGAAGAAGCGTTTCAGTTATTGAAGAACAAGCTTTGTAATGCACCAATCTTATCACTACCCGAAAGAACGGATGATTTTGTGGTATATTGTGATGCCTCGCGTCAAGGTTTGGGTTGCGTGTTGATGCAGTGACAGAAAGTTATAGCATACGCGTCACGCCAATTGAAGGTCCATGAGAAAAATTATACCACGCATGACTTGGAGTTAGGCGCGGTGGTATTTGCATTGAAGATCTGGCGACATTATTTGTATGGCACGCGATGCACAATCTTCACTGATCATAAGAGCCTGCAACACATATTTGACCAAAAGGAGCTTAACATGAGACAAAGACGCTGGGTAGAGCTGTTGAACGACTACGACTATGAAATCAAGTATCATCCAGGGAAGGCGAATGTGGTCGCCGATGCCCTAAGTCGGAAAGAAAGGATCAAGCCCATAAGGATTAGGGCTTTGGAAATGATTGTCAAGACAGACCTCTCATTGCGCATCCGTGCCGCGCAGAGAGAAGCTCTCAAAGAAAGGAATGTTGAGGACGAGTATCTCCGTGGGATGGAGAAGCAATTGGTACCAAACGAGGAAGGAACTTTGTGCTTCATGAAACGAATTTGGGTTCCTCTGTTTGGTGGATCGAGAAAGGTTATTTTCGATGAGGCTCACAAGTCACGATACTCGATTCATCCAGGAGCGGATAAAATGTACCAAGACCTTAAGGATTTCTACTGGTGGCCTAGGATGAAAGGCGATGTTGCAGTATATGTTAGCAAATGTTTAACGTGCGCCAAGGTAAAGGTCGAATACCAAAAGCCTTCAGGTCTTCTACAGCAACCAGAAATACCAAAATGGAAATGGGAATAGATTTCATAACGAAACTGCCAAGGACGCCCAAAGGCCATGATACGATTTGGGTAATAGTAGACCGTTTCAAAATTTGCGCACTTCTTGCCAATCAGGGAAAAAGACAACACGAATAAACTAGCTGAGATATACATGAGAGAGATTGTTGCACGACATGGAGTGCCTCTCTCAATCATCTCTGATAGAGATGGACGATTCGTGTCAAGGATTTGACAATCCTTTCAAGAGGCATTTGGTTCTCAATTAAATCTGAGTACAGCATTTCACCCGTAAACTGATGGACAGAGTGAACGAACGATTCAGACGTTAGAAGACATGCTGCGAGCTTGAGTAATGGATTTAGGTGGAAGTTGGGACACTAACCTACCATTGGTCGAATTTTCATACAATAACAGTTATCATGCAAGTATTCAAGCCGCACCGTTCGAAGCTCTTTATGGACGCAAATGTCGATCACCAATTTGTTGGCCTGACGCGGGTGATAGACAACTAGTTAGTCTGGAATTAGTCCAAGAAACGACAGACAAGATTGCACAAATCCGATAGCGCATCAAAGCGGCTCGCGATCAACAAAAGTGTTATGCGGACCGAAGAAGGAAACCTCTGGAATTCGAGGTGGGAGATATGGTTTTATTGAAGGTTTCACCCTGGAAGGGTGTGGCATGCTTTGGGAAGCGTGGGAAGTTAAATCCACGTTACATTGGCCCATTCAAAATCCTGCAAAGGATTGGGCTTGTAGCTTACAAATTGGACTTACCTGCTGAACTTAATGGCGTTCATGATACATTCCATGTATCAAACCTGAAAAAGAGTCCAACTCAAGAGACAGTTGTCATTCCTGCCGACGAAGTTCATATCGACGACACGCTCCACTTTGTTGAAGAGCCAGTTGAGGTTACTGATTGGAAGATTAACAAGACACGCCGGAGTAGTGTCAAACTCGTCAAAGTTCCATGGAATGCAAGACACGGGCCATAATTCACGTGGGAACGTGAGGATCGTATGAAGGAGAAATACCCCCATTTATTTCCCAAGACCCCTGCAACTAGAAGCAGAACCTAAAATTTCGGGACGAAATTTTCTTAACTGGGGGAGAATGTGACAACCCTCACATTTACAGGTATCCGTACAACTAATTAATATTTAATTTGTGCTTAATGACTGTGCTTGATTACAACTGTAGATTTAACTGCTTACTGATTTCTGTTACATACATACATATGCATCACATTTCATACTGTCACTTCATTTATTTCATAAAAACATTAGTGACAAACTTGATGCACAAAGCACAGTTAGCACACTGAGCGGATAACCCAGAAAACGTGCTGACAATGCCAGCACCTAGACAGACAATGTTTTTTGAGGCCAGTATGAGCCAGAGATAGAATACTACACTAGTAGGGAGTGTAGGGAAGTGAGGACCATAAAACTGCGTCACTAGGTTATAGTTATAGTGCCGGAAAGTGCCTAAACCACACTCTAAATGCATAATTCTGCACTTAATAACAAAAAATTCAGCATTTAATTTTGCTAGTAAGGTGCAAAAACTTTACAAAATGGTCCTAGATACTTTCCAAAGTGTTGGGAATTAAAAGTGTCACTAAAAGTATTATAAAAGACATCTTACGGATTAATTAAGCACTTTAAGGAACAACACCCAACCAGACAACCGGACACTACCCGAAGCACAAAAATATTGCCAAACACATTGTTATTATTTCTCTGAGCTAGTTAGGGTCCCCGAACACCCTAACACACTATATAATTAATAACACACCATAAATCACTAACTTAGCATTTGAATTCTAACTAGATCCATAACTATATTGTTGAAACCCAACCCTATAAAACCCCCCCCCCCGGCGACGGTCACCATGGGTGACCCACTCATTGATTTCTTTCATTATTTAATTAGATTATGTTGGTGGATAATAAGGCATGTTACACAATGGTTAATGAGGGTTAGGGGATTATAAGTAAACCTTGAGGATCTTCATTCTCTCACCATCAAACTCACCAACATCAACAAACACTCCTCCCTCTCTTCTCTTTGGTCTCGGCCGACCCCCACACCACCCACCACCACCATCATTCAAGCTTCTTCAACCAATCTAAGGGCATCCAAAGGTGTTAGTGATCATACAAACAAGTTTGGTGTGTTCGGAAGCTCAAGGACCTCTTTCATCTTCTTTTATCCACCACTTTTACACTCTTGAACTCCCCTAGCCTTGTGCTAGTGGTAAGAACTTAGATCCTTGCATTTTACATGTTGTTTAAGTGGTTAATGATGATTAAAGATCAAAATGATAAGAACTCTAAAGAACCATGAACAAAGTCTTGAACATAAACTAACTTGTGATGAAGTATGGTTAAAATGATGAAGAAATCATGATTTTCATGTGTTGTTATGCTTGTTGTTTATTGTTTGTTAGTAAAAATGATATGGATCATCATATGGACTTGCTAGATCATGATTAAAAACATGAACTAGCAAGATGGAAAAAGTAAGAATGTTGTGGATGATGGAATCATCCACGCATAAACTATGAACTTGAATACATGGGTGTTTTCTTGAAAAATAAAGATCAAAGTAAGTTATAATCTTGTAGATCTAAAGATCCAAGAGTGGTTTTTCAAAAGAACCGAGTGAAAAGTATGAGTTTTGTTAAAACTTGGATCTTACATAAACTTAACACATTTTTAGTGGATAAACAAGTGTAGAAACACTTGTGTAATAAGAAAATTTCACAAAGAAATATTTTTAGAAAATATGACTAGAAGTTGTAAATATTCAAACTCTTTAAAAATGAAGTTTTAAAGGAACTAATCACATTTTTAAAGGTAACAAGACTTACAAAGTATGCTAGTAAGTTACTACATACTTTTATAAATTTTCAAGTTCATGAGTTTATGGTTTATGCTTGTTTTTGATAAGTTTGGTAAATAGAAGTTGTATGTTGATGATTGAGAATTGATTGAATGATTTTATAAAAGAAAATGATATGCTAGTAAGCATGGACGCCTCCATTTACAAAGGAAACTCTGGCGAAATTTTTCTAACAAGTGTTACAAATATATTTTTAACTTGGTTTTCAAAATAAACTTCGCCATGATTTTTATTACAAAAATACTAAGTGCCGAAGGTTGATTTTCGTAAATAAAATTTGATAAATATATATGTAGAATATATATTTTATACTAAAACGCTTGTGTGATTGTTTGTTTATTCTGTGCACTAGATATATTATTTTTAGGATAAAATAATATAACTATTATATACAATGAATTACGACTCCAAAATAATAACAAAACTCTCACGAAATAAATATTTAAGTTACGCAATTATTATTGCAATACGAAACGCTAAAACGTAACATATGTAATATTTCAGAAAAATACATTTACACGTATATTTTTGGTAAAATATTATTTTGGAAAATCTATGAAGTAAAATATAATATTTTTGGGAAAAATATGTATATTTTAAATTAAGATGTTTTAGACAAATAATTTAAATATATTTTTCTAAGTGGGACTTAAAATATATTTTTCGGAATTACAAGTGTACATGTATAAATACCCCCATCCTTGGGAATTCTGGACATGAAATAGTTGCCTAACTATTTTTCCTAAATACAAAAGTTAAGTTAAAATAATTAATATTATTTTAACAAGTAGCCAAACTTGATATAATATCAAGGTAACGCAACTCAAAACATTAAACTCTAAGCCAAGGCACGACCCATCCGTCTAATAGACATTAGTACGTGTAGGTCGTCGTGCAGCAGACCGAGTTTGGATCGATGACTATTTCAGGAGACGCACTTCTGTGAGTTCATGTCCCCCTTTTCTCTTTTCTGTTTTCAGTTTTATACTTCGGGGGTGAAATACATGCGACAATTATTACAAACGTTTATTTACATGGTATGGTTAGCGTAGGGAGGGTTTACTACTAGATCATGTGAGGGGTGGGTACAAAACATAAGGCCATCAATCCTCGTTGTTAGGACCGAGGGACACAAGAGTGATAGATCTATTTGGGTGTAGCGAGCCCACACCCGTGAGGCAGGGGCGGCCCATAGAGGTGACTGTGTCTTACAGCCGAAGCCCGGTAACAAATTTGCTAGGTTTGAGTCTTCCTGCACCTTTTCACACATACTAGTGGCTTTGCAACCCATTGGTGATCTCTTTTTTTCCTTATTGCTACATACCAGGGACTTTTATTCATACATGAAGGGTTTGTACATACTCACTTTTACATGAACTCGCTCAACTTTTGTTGATTTTTCAACTACATGTATTTCAGGAAATTAATGGATCTGGCGAAGTGTGCAATCGTGTCAAGCTGCGTAGGGAATAATGATGTCATCCAGGTTTAGGAGGTGTAACCCTTACCTGGACGGGTTACATGTCCTTAAACCATGTTTTTATTCATGTCTTTTGTTGTGTCATGTGAACACGTTTTAAATTATGTCATGGTTGTAACTAGTTTTATGTGTCGACATTTTAAACAATGATGTTGTGGTAACTTTAAATTCAATGAATGGATGATCATCATGTGTTTTATTTTCATATAGCATTGTTATGATTGTTGCTATGGGATTAAGAAATCACACCAAATAAACCCACGCTTCCGCAAAAGCCAGGGTGTGACAAGGTTTCACCTTGGAAAGGAGTCGTGAGATTTGGAAAGAAAGGAAAACTTGCACCTCGATATGTGGGACCATTCAAGATTGTGGAAAGAATTGGGAAGGTTGCCTATCGACTAGAGCTACCTCCAGAGCTTGGAAATATTCACCCGACTTTTCACGTTTCCAATTTGCGAAAGTGTTTAGCTGACGCTGATCTTTATATTCCTCTCGACGAGATCCAAATCGATGAAACAATGCACTTTGTCGAGAAACCTGTGGAGATCGTGGACCGTACTTTCAAACAGTTGAAGAACAAACGGATTAAATTGGTCAAAGTTTGTTGGGAGTCCAAAAGTGGCCCAGAGTTTACTTGGGAACGTGAGGACCAGATGAAGGCGAAATAACCGCATTTGTTTTCACAAGCTTCCTCTAGTTAAAATTTCGGGACGAAATTTCTTGAAGTAGGGGAGACTGTGACAACTGTGTTTCTATAGTCGTGGTTCAATGTAAAACAATGTTGATTATTAATAAAACAATGTGCTTTGGTGTTATTATATGTGTTTTTGAGTTACTATGTGTGTATTTGTGTTTGGTGATTTTTCAATTTGATTCAATTCCGATTTCAAGCTCTAAATCGCTTTCTAGATGGTTATATGCGCACTGATGCGTAAATATAACCAGTTTAACGCAACAAACACTCCGGAATAGTGAAATAGGCTTAATATACCTTAAATAACCTCTACATAACTTAGAAATAAGTTTTGGATGGTTTGGTGTGTTGAAATCAAGTTTGTTCAATCGCAGGGACTATTTGTGCCAAACTGCAAAACTATACCGATTTGTATAGTAACGAACATTCTGGAACTTGATCATAATTTAAACATACCCTAAATATCCTTTACATAGCTTAGAAATAGGCTTTGAGGGGTTCGGTATGCTAAAATAAACTTTATTGATCAATAGGGACTAAAAGCGTCAAAAAGTGCACAAGTTTGCATTTTCGCGCATATCTTACGTTCTGAATACATCCGGCCATCCAAAAATTCATGTAATCATTAAAATATTATGTTTTAGTGATTGGCTTGATAAAAATCCATTTGTCGCTTGATTTGGATCGTTTTTGCGTTCGTTACGACTTCCGTCGTAATTAAGCGAATAACGCAATCGTACGACCAAACGAACCGATATCCGAGATATTTTTAGCACATTTCAAGTTCCCTATACTTTAACTTCATTTTACAGCTTTGAAATAGGGTTAACGGGGCTTAAACGTGTCAAAAATGCATCAAATAACAAGTTTGGGGCTTCAGGGGCCTGTTCTGCCAAACTGTGAAAGTATCAGACCTGCAAGGTCCTTACGGACTGTATGGGGATGCTCTTGCGGTCCGTAAGCAGGTGCCAGACCAGCAGAATGCAGAAACATTGAACCTGGTCCTTTCCACATGTTCCCATGGTTTACACCCCCTGAATTTCATTCTATGGGCTGGTATTTAGATGCCCCTTGTATTTGTAAACCATGTGCCCACAGGGATGGTTGAGAATGAAGCTCGGTTTTCGATAAACGATCTTAACGGTTCAAGGAAATCTATAAATACCCACCTTCACCTCACTTGCAAACCCACACTTGATCTGATTTTGGCTCTCTAAGTTGAAGTTTATGCTTCAAACCCGAGAGTAAATCGGATCAAGAGCTTGCAGGGACCTTCTGTAAGTATTCTTTCGTGCTTTTCATTCGTTTTTATCGTTAAAGTCAAATTGTGTTTGACTTTCTGCATTGACCAGTTTATGGTCAACGCGAAGTTCGTTTGAACTTCATAACGTGAGCGTAATCACGATGGTTATAGTCCCTAGTGGCTATACCTACTGATTACCACCTCTAGGCTCAATGACGAGTCGTAGTTTCGGCCAAAATGCGTATTCTCGCGTATTTTGTAACCAAACTACTCTAGGGTATCAAAATCGTTTGTTTTGATATCAAAACCTGTTTTCTAACTTAACTAAACATGTTCTAGCATGTTTAGCTCGTCACTTTTTTTAGATTAGTGCTTATGTAGAGTCGTAAGTCAAGCGGACTAAACACCCGCTTAGACTTTCGAACACGACACGTTTGGTCGACCATTAGGATCCGACCAAACATGTCTAGTGACCATAGTAGCATAGGGAATAACCTTCCGAGGTTATACCTTATGGGCACCTAGTTTAGGTAGTTGTATGATAAGTAGTTTATATGCCATAGGTAAATTACCAAAATACCCTTTTCATGTGTAATTGGTAATTAAGCATATGTAACCTAAACTTTTGTCACGTAACCGATTATGTAACATATTTAAACATGTTTTGGCATATAATACTTGTCATAGGACTAGTTTGACGTCTCGAACGCGTATTTGCGCACACGACATATTAAAGTAGCGTAAGCTACCTTAATGGGTCGCGATGGGTCGAAAGCACTTAGGTTAGGTTTCACTTTAGGATGTAAGATTTGTTAAACCATATCACATGAGTTCCAATACTCATTTGGTTTACAAGACTTCATTCTATCCGATCGTCCGATTTAGGCGTCTATTGTTTGACTAGTGGTTCGATTACTAGGTGCTACTTGATTCCTTTGGTTTGCTTGAGGTTGTTTGAAGTTCTATTGATTGAGGATACTTTGCACTTCATGTGAGTACATAGTTCCCCTATTTTACTATTTTTAAACGTTTTGGGGTGATTCATATATACGAAATGTTTTCAAGGTTAAACGATGTTTTCAAAAACGATTAAGGTGGTTTATACAAAACTAATAACGATTTCAATAAAGTGAACAAACTTGTTGGTTGTAGTCACATAACAAATGACATTCATTAGTATTAATCAAGCCGACCAGTATTAGGTTATGGTACCATTTGATCTGACAAATCCCGTTATTTTACTGCACCAATGGTTATGTGTGGGGGTTGTGGGTAACGACTGAATCTAATGTTTGTTAACTTACCCTTTGGTGGTTTGTTAACTCGAGAAGCGAGAAGCGAGAAGCGAGGTGGTCGAGTCACTAAGGTTTGAATGTTGTTAGCAAGACAACCATATATAGTTTTCACAATTAAAACGAGGATGATTTAAATGATTTAAACGAGTTAACGGTTTGGAAACGATTTTAACGAGTTAAACGATTTGGGTAAACGATTGGTTTTTGGTTAGTGATTAGATAACGGTACGGGTGTGATATGATGAAAAAGCATGGTGGATACGCCGCTGGTACTTCCTATATATAAGTGTTTTCATCATATTACATATCGTGGCGTTATTTAGTTCACTTGGGTAAACGATTTTGAAACGATGTCAGACAACGATGTTTTTCTAAAGGATATAAACCATACGAGTTTTTAATGAGTTTTTTACAAGATGTTTTTACAAGTTGGTTTTCTAAAACAAAATGTTTTGGGGTTAAGAATCATGGCTACGAGATTTTACATACTATAACCAACTTGATTTGAGTTGATTCTGTTATGTTGCGATACACTTTTCAAAACGAGGTTTGTATTTTGACTCTTGTAGTCTAATTAAGTACTGCAACATATAAACGAAGCCATGATTCCGATACTCTTATAAAACCTATGTACTCGCTAGCATTTCTTTGCTGACTTTGTTTTTACATATGTTTCAGGTGTTGTTGCATGATGTGATCTCTAGGATGCATGCGTCACATAGGATCTGGACGAGGCCTTAGTGACTTTAAAACAATGATAGACAATATGTAACTTGTTTGTTCTATGTCAAGACAATGTTAATGTTTAATTTTATCAATAAAATGAAACACTTTTTGTATCCATGGTTATGAAACAATTATTCTGTTGCAACACTCACCGACCTTTCCGCCACGGTTTGTTGTCCTACGTGGTCGGGGTGTGACACCCCATGCCAACACTGGCCCCATTGTGGTCGACACATCGATCAATAGCTGCGAAACGGTGGGAAGAAATGTATAGACCGTGGTTACAGCACTACTACGAGTTAATCGATCCTAAATCAGACTCAGAGAAAGACAGAGACCCGAGTTTAAATGTTATCGAAGATTAAGCAGAAACTTGTATTTTTTGTAAATTGTAGAAATTTTTTAATTTATAAAGTTTGTATCATTTTTAATTTTTATAATTCATAATATTTGTATTATTTTTAACTTTTCTAAATTATATTTGTATTTATCACTAAATAATATTGTTTTCTATAAATAAACAAAGGAAAACACAAAAAAATGGAGCTTTATACACGCTGCGTAGGGATTCCTACGCATCGTATTAGACCAAAATGACAAAACAACCCAGTGGTGACTTGTTTTTCTTATATTGCCTCTTATACAAGAGGTCGTGCGCTCTCGCCCATGCGTTGGCGCAGTACTTCACCTCTGCGCATCATCGATAGGAGCGCGGACTGTTATACGGTGGCGCCTACGTGACTAGATAGCCCCTTCGTTGGGCTATCACCCGGAGAATGACCGCGACCGTGTAGGCCGGGCGAAACAGCCGAAGCGGATGGGGATGAACACAGTATCCGGTTTAAGAATCAGGACGGCGGGCAATACCAGCTTACACAGCTGCCGGCATAGTTCGATCCGGTATTTCCCCCGCACGATCCGGAGGTGCCGGAGGCGCATAAGCCGGCCGTCGTCATTCCAGAGACACCACAGCCGCTTGGACCACCCGGGGCGCCTCAGATCCCCCGACATGTTTGGCCCGGTCCTTGTCACACCCCGACCGCGTATAACATGCAACCGCGGCAGAAAATGTCGGGGAGTGTTGTGGACAGAATTAATTGTTATACAACCATGGAAATTAAAGTCACATTTTATTTATCAAACACGGGTGTTACATTGTCTTAAAAGGAAGTACAGAATTCAAAACATAGTTATACTAGTTCTATCTCCATTTTTAGTCTCTAAGGCACAGGTCCGCCCTAGTATCGTGATCAACATCTTATGGAATAGCTCCTGAAAACACATGTGAAAGTAGGTACGTCAGCATAAAAATGCCTGTGAGATACATAGGTTTTATGAAAATGGGATTCATGACTTGAGTTTAAAGAAATGTTTTAATAACAGTCAGTCATGAACCTTGTAGATTGTCTTGCTTTGTAAACCATTTGAAAAACGATAACATAAGATGATGTGTATAGATAAGTGTAAGGTTAAACGAGTAACCAGTAAAGTGAGTTGAATAAGATAAGTTGTTTGTGAAAATAATGTCTTGTGAAGAATATGTTATTTGTGTAAAATGTAATGTGTCTAAACTGAAAGGATTTAGATAACGCCACGATATGTAATATTATACAAACATTTATACATAGGAAGTACCAGCGGCGTATCCACCATGTTTGTATCATATTACATACGCCACGTTACTCAAATCATTTACCCAAACCAACCACCATGTAAATTGTTCATGTATAAACCAAATGTCAAGTGTTATTGTGTAAATCATGTCAAAATGTCTATGTTCAATGTAAACCACCAAATGTGTATGTCAATGTCAACGTGTTTATTGTTCAATGAAAATCATGTAATGTGTATCCCAAAATGTATCATGTACGGTAAGCGAAATGTATCAACTTAAACCGTATGTAAAATGCACAAAACAAGTCGTTGAAGTAAAACGTGGTTTAAATCAACGTTATGTTTTGTGGAAAAATGCATGCTCTATTGATATTAACATTTATGCGGTATTGTGAAATATGCATACATCCAAGCCTTGAGACTGTGGCGATAAACCCTTAAACAAATTAAAGGTTTATCTAAGTTATGTATATCGAATTCGGTCATTCCTTACAATCCTATCAAACCCAGGACTTCAGGAACGGGAGTTGTCAATTCCTATGGTACCACTACCTACTAACGAACGGCGTAGCTAATGTTAATGAATGTATTGTCCCATGTTAAACAAACCAAATGTCATAACAAAATGAAGGCATGTGATGTAAACAATTGTACTAAGTATGCTAAGTAAACATACGAAGCAGAAATGTTCATGTAAATCAATGTATCCATATGCTGAGTAAACATATGCAACAGAAATGTTCGTGTAAATCAATGTGTCCATATGCTGAGTAAACATATGCAACAGAAATGTTCATGTAAATCAATGTGTCCATATGCTGAGAAAACATATGCAACAGAAATGTAATGTAAATCAATGTGTCCATATGCTGAGTAAATATATGCAACAGAAATGTTCATGTAAATCAATGTGTCCATATGCTGAGTAAACATATGCAACAGAAATGTAATGTAAATCAATGTGCTAAGTACTCACACAATGGGAATACATAGCATGAAATGTAATGAAATCATGTACTATAATGTACTAACAACATAGCAGGCATATGATGTGAAAACATGGAAAGCATGAAAGTAACAGATAGGCACATGTGTTTCACCCCAAAACAGTTTGGAAAACAGTAAAAGATGGGGTTCTATGTACTCACCTGAGATTGCTTTGGAGTTCTTTGTATAATAACCAGATAATGCTAAAGATCACGGGATATCAAACGGCACCTAATAGGTAGCTATGTTAATATACCGGACCAAATCGGAAGGATCGGATAGTATGCGGGTTCGTAAACCAAACGAGTATGGAGAATCGTGTAATATGGTTTAACAAAACTTACATACTAAAATGAAACCTAACCTAAGTGCTTGTGATCCATTACGACCCGTTTAGGTAGCTTATGCTACCTTAATGCGTCGTTTGCGTAGAACGCGTTTGGAATGCCTAACATCGTGACCACAAGGCATAACCTCGGAAGGTTATAGCTATGGTCACCTAACGTGTTTCGTCGGATCCGAATGATCGACCAAATGGGTCGGGTTCGAAAGTATAAGCGATGGTTTAGATCGCTTACCTTACGACCCTATATAAGCACTATATTAAAAGTGACGAGCTAAGCATGTTAGAACATGCTTAACTAAGTTTAGAAAACAGGTTTGGCATCAAAACAAACGGCTTTGATGCTCATGAGTAGTTTGGTTACAAAATACGCAAAAATGCGCATTTTGGCCGAAACTACGACTCGTCACTGAGCCTAGATAACGTGGTAATCAGTAGGTATAGTCACTACGGACTATAACCATCGTGATCACGCTCACGTTACGAAGTTCTAATGAACTTCGTGTTGACCATAGGCTGGTCAATGCAGAAAGTCAACAAAACGTTGACTTTCGGACTCAAAAAGCGAATAAAAGAACGAAAGAATACTTACGGAGGGTCCCCGAATGCTAATCTAGATCAAAGAGCTCAAGTATGAAGCAATGGCATCAACTTAGAGCATTTTGATCAGATTGTGTGAGTTTTTAGCAACAAGGGGGGGTATTTATAGGAAAAGTAGAGCCGTTAGGATCGTTTCTTGAATATCGTGCCACGATCTTGAGCGTCCACTTGTCAAAATGTTGTGGTTACTGAGAATGGCCCTTGGCTCTTGATTGGGTGAAAGGGCATTGCCCCTTGAACGAACGAAAAGCCAACTGCAAGTGGGTTCAATGAATCTGCTGTACTGGGGACCCCTTACGGACCGTATGGGTTTTGGCTTACGGTCCGTAAGCCCTTAGTTTGGCAGATTTACAGTTTTGGTCCCTGCAGCTCAGAAACTTGGTGTTTGATGCATTTTTGACACGTTTAAGCCCCGTTAACCCCATTTCAAAGCTCTAAAATGAAGTTAAAGTATAGGAAACTTAAAATGTGCTCAAAAATATCCCGGATGTCGGTTCGTTTGGCCGTACGGTCGCGATGTTCGGTTAATTACGACGGAATGCGCATAAGCGCGAAAGACGATCCAAATTGTGCGACGAATGGATTTTTCTCATGCCATACACTAAGGCATAATATAAGGATGCTTACATAAATTTTTGGATGTCCGGATGTATTCAGAACGTAAGTTATGCGCAAAAGTGCAAACTTGTGCACTTTTTGACACTTTTAGCCCCTGAATGATCCAAAAGTTTGTTTTAGCATACCAAACCCCTCAAAGCCTATTTCTAAGCTATGTAAAGGATATTTATGGTATGTTTAACTTATGGACATGTTCCGGAATGTTTATTACAGTTCAAATTGGCATACTTTCGCAGTTTGTCAAGTTTAGTCCCTGTAAGCGAATTAACTTGTTTCTGCCATACCAAAGCCTTCAAAACTTATTTCTAAGTTATGTAAAGGTTATTTAAGGTATGTTGAGTATATGTTGATGTTCCGGAGTATTTGTCGCATTAAACTGAGCACGTTTAAGCACCAGTTAGCGTATAACTCTCCAGAAAGCGATGTAGAGTTTAAAATCGAACAAAAGTTAAAACATGAAAAATGTAAAACACAACCAAACAAACATTGGGATAAAATAACATTGTTTTATTGATAATTGAACTGTTCACAATGATTACAAGCACAAATGTTACAGTCTCCCCTACTTGTGGAAATTTCGTCCCGAAATTTAATTAGAGGAAACTCGTGGAAAAAGATGTGGATATTTTGCCTTCATTTGATCTTCACGTTCCCAAGTAAACTCGGGTCCACGTTTAGATTCCCAGCGAACCTTGACCAAAGGAATGCGCTTGCGCTTAAGCCACTTGACTTCACGTTCCATGATTTCCACTGGTTTCTCAACAAATTTCAGTGTTTTATGAACACGAATTTCGTCAAGCGGTATGTGGAGGCTCTCATCAGCTAAACACCTCTTGAGATTGGACACGTGAAAGGTTGGATGAACATTTCCAAGTTCAGGAGGTAACTCCAGTCTGTAGGCTACCTTACCGATTCTTTCGACGATCTTGAATGGTCCAACGTATCTAGGTGCAAGTTTTCCTTTCTTTCCGAATCTGATCACACCTTTCCAAGGTGAGACCTTAAGTAATACACGATCACCGACTTGAAAATCCAAGGGCTTGCGTTTTAGGTCCGCGTAACCCTTTTGACGGCTTCTAGCTGTCTGAAGGTTATCACGAACTTTCTTTACCTTATCTGTTGTCTCTAAAATGAGGGCAGGTCCAGTAAGCTGAGCCTCGCCGATCTCATTCCAGCAGACTGGTGAACGACATTTTCGACCATAGAGAGCCTCGAAAGGAGCCATGTTGATGCTGGAGTGATAACTTTTGTTGTAGGAGAATTCAATCAATGGAAGATGTGAATCCCAACTACCACCAAAATCGATCATACAAGCTCTAAGCATATCCTCCAGTGTCTGGATTGTTCTTTCAGATTGACCATCCGTTTGCGGATGATAAGCTGTGCTCAGATTAAGTTGGGACCCCATAGCAGATTGCATGGTTCTCCAAAAATGAGAAGTGAAACGAGCATCTCTGTCAGAAATGATGTTCAAAGGGACACCATGTCGAGCTACAATTTCATCTACGTAAATTTGAGCAAGTTTGCCAGCAGAAAAATCCTCACGGATTGGCAAGAAATGCGCTGACTTGGTAAGACGATCAACGACTACCCAGATGGCATCGTGACCTTTCTTTGTGCGCGGAAGTTTGGTAATGAGATCCATAGTAATGTTTTCCCATTTCCAAACTGGGATCTCTGGTTGCTCCAATAAACCGGCAGGACGCTGATGTTCATCCTTAACCTTAAGACAAGTAAGGCATTTGGATACGTATAAGGCAATGTCTTTCTTCATACCATGTAACACCCTAACACGCTTTAACTGAAAAGACGCAGCGGAATTACGTACCATAAAATTTCTTTCATTAAAAACGTTTTATACTACTTGAAACTTCAATATAAAATAACCTTTTTACAATATACGCAACCTTCGTACTCATTTACAAAATGAAAGTCTAACTTATGTCTATCATTTTACATACTCCAGGATCCCCGTACAATCTATCTTACAACTCGGACCTTGATCGCTACACCTCATGATGATAATTTGTCATTCGTACAACCTGCACCCACCACATACATTCACAGCATTAGTATACATCATTTACATACAAGATTCTTAATCGTGTAATCTCGCTACGTTCTATCCACATATACTTTTCGTCCCGTTTTCTTTCTAGGTCTAGTCATCCCATCCGGGCGTCTAATCCTTGACGAACTTCAATGTAGTACCTGCACCATATTTCATTCTCGAGGCACACTTTTAATAACGTCAATACTTAAATGTATTGAAACTACGCATACATTACATACCTGACTGTGTACATACATCTCTACCCACATACATGCCTACATACATACATAACTACATACAACCATAAATACATGCATACCTAACTACTTACAATCATACATTCATAAAATGAATCATAACTACACATGTGCACACCTTCGCTCACACGTACATGTACTTACATAATTACATAAATACATTCGTACATACATACATACTACCTCATCTTCATGATTACTTATTAGCTTAAGTGTTTTGGGAAGAAGCTAAATCTATATATATATACTGACCCACATACTTAATTCGTTTTCCGTACACACGCTTACCCTTTCCATTCTTACTCACGCTTCCTAAACGCTTTTTAAATAACTTTCGGGTACATTTCGGACCTTAAAGATGAGTTCCACACTTAACCGTAGCTTATCAAGCCATTTGGTAGGGTTAAGGTGCATTATAGGAGCTTATCGGGGCTTGGGATGAATTCACGAGGCCCGAAATCAAGGGAAAACAAAGAAAATACATAACTTACAATTTGCACCTGACCTCCACCGTAAGCTACGGTGGCTACCGTAGCTTACGGTGGCCCCAAAACATTACGGTGGCAATACACTGTCTTACGGCAGAAGGAAAGGCCCAGCATCCACCGTAGCTTACGGTGGGCACCGTAAGCTACGGCGATGCCCAGATCAGCCCCCAATTTTAATACTAAAATGCGCATAACTTTCTCGTCTTGCATCCGTTTCACTTGAAACTTGTTTCTAAACGTTCATAAAACATTTCCCTACCTTATTAACTAAAAATTTATCCCTTGAGGTCCTTAAACCTCATAAATTACATCATCGATACACGATTCATGCATATATGTTTGACCCGTTTGATCTATATCATGCATTTCCCAACTTACCTAGCCACATTCGGCTACCTTCCGTTAGACTAACCCTATCACTACTTTTACTTCATACTTTCTTACATAACTTCTAGATAATTTACCAAATAACAAAACATATTAAATCAAAAGGGTAAGTTTGGGATTCACTTACCTTGAGCGTCCGTTTTCGTATCCACTTTCTTGTCTCGTCTTGACCCGTTAGTCTTTCTTGCTTGAGTCCATTTCCACATGATCCCTAATGCTTTCGTGTCACCGCAATCACATCCTTGTTAGTATACATGATTTTACATAAAAATGATCATGTCGAATGCATAACTCGCAATTAGGTTTCATAGTCAAGCCTAACAAACATAAGGCATACGCCCAAATCATATCTTTTCAAACTCATACAATCCATCATGTTAACGCATAAAATGCATATTAATTTAACACATACCATATGACGTTCCAAGATCTTATAATTGTGTCAAAAATCTAGCTATGTCCCTTATGTCCAGTTGACTTCCAAAAGTCAACGGTTTAATGTATAAACTTCCGACTTAACTTCATATATTCACTACATCATATTAGGCTATACATATGACACTATATACATTTCCTACTTATGATGCAAATGTACTTACAACCACATAATCACATAATCATACACGCATACATATTTACTCACACATACATTCGTTTCATTACACACACGTTCTTGTTAGCATATGAAATTATATAAGAGAACAACCATATTAATTCACAATTCGCATTCGACTTCCATTAATCATATCAATAACACGTGGTACACTCATGGTGAAATACTCATTTAATCGCATGATCACTTGTTTACATGTACGCACCATACTAGGAACCTCATTAATTCTACAATTGCACCATAATTCATACTTAACAATGAACTATATCTAAACTCAATTCTCATGTTATTTTACTATCAAACACCCTTTTATCACATTCCATAACTAATTACCACTTTCTTGCATACTATTTCACCTTCTACACTCACTTAGTCATTTCATCGAACACTTGGCATGCGTACAAGTTTCTAAACATGATGTACAAGTAACCTTCATTCTTTTCTTCCTAATTCTTGTTTTCAATCATCCAAACTACCAATAACAATTCAATCTCATACCCTATTCAATATAACTAACAATTTGGTCACATGCAACATATCATATCAAGAATTAAACAAAGATTGGACATGGGTGACATACCCATGTCGCCATTTCTACTAACCCAAGTGGGTTTCATCTCCAAATCTCAATTAACATCAAATCTTGCATAATTCACATTCCAATGATAATTCTAACATATGTTCATGCTTAATTTCATCCCAATTCATGGATTAAGACCTAACCCATTTCATACAAGATCACCAATCTTAGTTTTTGAGACATACCTTTTGATCCTCTTGTGATGGTGAGCATTAATTCGTGTTTATTCATGATTTTGAGCTTGGATTCAACCTTCAATTTGGACTTCTTTAAGAACTAGGGTTTGCACCCCTTTGTTCTTCTCCAGAGCATTCCACGCACACACACGATGTATGTGTGTTGTGTGTTGTGATTTTATTTAATAAAACATAACTTTCCCCCTTGTTCATATATGGTCCCTCAAGTTTGTTCCCTTGTTTGCTTTGCTAAACTTTTGACTAGGTATAATAACCTAGTTACTACATTCTATATTATTAAACATGGGGTCTCATTAGCAAATTTAGTAATTCGAGTTTTTGTAACGTTACTTAACTAGGTTAAATAACCTAGTCGTTTATTTCATGCTAAGTCATATAAGAACACATGGCAATTATAAACATTCGGGTTTTGGGATGTTACATACCAGGCTACCAATACTGAATACGAAGATCCTTATACATCTTATCTGAGCCAGGATGAATAGAATAACGAGACTTATGGGCTTCATCCATAAGCAAGGTACGAAGATTATCTTGGCTCGGGACCCACAAACGGTCCATGAAGTAATATGATCCATTGTCCTTCAGTTCAAGAGCAGGTGTTATGTGATAAGGAAATTCCTTATCCATTAAACCTTGTGAAACACAAGCTTGTTGAGTCTGAGATATACGGGCTTGGATATCGGTTTGAATAACAGATTGGACACGTACACAGTGAAGCTTAGTATGTTCCTTGCGACTTAAAGCATCGGCTACAACATTCGCCTTACCGGGATGGTAGCGAATCTCGCAGTCGTAGTCGTTTAGAAGTTCAACCCAACGTCGTTGCCTCATGTTGAGCTCTTTCTGATTGAAGATGTGTTGAAGACTTTTGTGGTCAGTAAAAACCACACATTTTGTACCGTACAAATAGTGTCTCCAGATTTTGAGAGCGAAGACAACTGCACCCAACTCAAGATCATGAGTGGTGTAGTTCTTCTCATGTATCTTCAACTGTCTTGATGTGTATGCTATGACTTTGTTTCTTTGCATCAGGACGCAGCCAAGGCCCAACTTAGATGCATCGCAATAAACGACGAAATCATCATTGCCCTCAGGCAATGTTAGGACAGGCGCGTCGCAAAGTGTAACACCCTAGTTATTTTATATGTAAATACCAACAATTAGATGTGTAGTTAAGACTACACATGCTATATAAATACGGGTTTATTAAAAACTTTTACAAATCATCCGTTATTCTACAAAACGTGATCGAATTCGTTGATTAAAATCTACAACGTTGCAATGCGCGGAAGCGTGTATCTTTATCGTGTTCGGTTCTTCGCTGAGCTTGATCGTCCTCCGGCATCCCAGAAAGCACCTATATTTCATAAATCTGAAATGCTTTAGTCATACGGTATCTAAAACGCATCTAAACGAGTCCGGAAAACAAAACTGACCAAAAATACATTTTTTGCACAAGGTCCACCGTAAATTACGGTGGACACCGTAATTTACGGTAGTTCTTGTTTTGATTTGTTTCCATCGTAAATCAGGAGTGTTTCACCGTAAACCATTTCAGGTCCACCGTAAATTACGGTGGCACCGTAATTTACGGTGGCACCTGCATCACACCTTTCCATTTTGCCGTAATTTGACACGAAATCTTTCGTATCTTTCAAACCGCTTATCCGTTTGACCTACCGTTTCTTCCTACATGTTTGTAATTTAATTCTCCATCATGTGGAGTTAAGATCTGACATCCGGATTAAATAAAATTGAGACTTTTAAGCCTTCGGCTTATTATCTTTTCAACAATTTTCGACCCGACTATGTGATTATCAAACAAACATGTTTGTTTGACCACCATTCCTCATGAACCCTTAAATTCTAATATTGTCAATCATATTAAGTACTGAACACGGGTTTCTACACAATTATTTACCCGTTTTTGTTTAAAATCTTATTTTGACCCATTAAGGGTATTTACGACCATTTTAACACAAACGGTGCTCATTTCTCATGTACCTCATAGTTCCACCAATTTGTTATTAGCTAGTCTTCCACCACAACTATGAATGTGGTGGATTTAACGAAATGGACTATTTATTCCGAGTTTAATCCTACGGATGTGTTATTTTTGCGGCAACACACAAATTAAGCATTTAACTCTTGAAAGTTTATGTCTACAACTTTCATGCGCGTCTAAAGGTTACAAGATCGTAAGATAAGTTCCTAAACAACCTTTATAAGTTGTTTGCTCAATTTACCCTTCAAGGGCATTTTAGTCGACATTAGCCCCTCATTTACTACGAAGGGCTTTCAATACATATTTGACCAAGTTTGTATGTTAACTATAATCGTATGCATACGTACCTGGCTAGGGTCAACATATAGACCCAATTTATACCTCGCTTTTATCATCACACTTAGTGTGGGCGAAATTAACTGAATCGCTAATCGCTCCTGTTAACACAAGACTTGACAATCGCATTAGTCGATATTGTCAAATAGTGTTATCACCACCATTTGACCCGTTCGGCCTATATGCCCAACGTTGCCTATTAAATCAAAAACATGGTTTTTGACTTCTAATTCATACATCCATCCCGTCCCGGATTTCATTACCGAATCCCCTTTTTGCCATAAACCATGGTTTTTATCATCTTTATATGTTCCGACTCGTATCAATCACGTCGGAAATCCACATTTTCAATATTAGCATTATTGCATCTATAACGTATAGAATGAACAAGTAATCTACACAATTATGTAAGTTTCACTTACCTTGCATCCGAGCTACGCTTTTCTTCCATGCTTGACTTGTTTGACCCGCTTTCACTCCAAGCTTCCACCTAGCTTGTTACGCGTCAAACTATCATCATCGTTTTCAAGGTGGTTAGTTTAATCATACTCTAATACGATTATTCCACCTTATGCATTTCATATCAAAATTGCTATTTATCGTATTATAGGTCAGTTTGACCTTTTTAATAGTCAAATGCCCATTAGTATACTAATTTGCATTTTCGAGTTATCAACTAGTTTTAGCACTCTTTAACTACTCGGTAGGCGTTATCTTTAGACCTCCGTTTTAACCAAAGTTCTAATCGCGTTTAACACATTTAGAACTCTCTTTAATCACTTTTTGCATAATAGTCGAAACATCACAACTAGGTGTTTTAACTACAAAATTCTAGTTTCGAGCCTTCTTTGAGGCATTTCAACGAACACCTTAAGGGCAGAATTTTACATGTTTATTTATCATGTCTCTAGCTTATCTCTTACCCCAAATTTCACATAAATCAACCATCTTACAAAGTGGTTAACTTCTATAATTTCTGAATTCACTTCACAATCGTCAATTTACACTAGATCAACAATCTATTTCCTAGTGTTCATCATATTAACATAAAACCCACTTAGCTTATCAATGGATCATCATGAATCTCATAGTTTTTCCAACAATCTAACATGTTATTGACTAGGGTTTACTCCTAGACATCATATTACTTCAAGATTCACTCATGCATGACATAATCAAGCTCAATTTCAGTTTCTTACAAATAACCTAGAATTTTGAGATGGATCAAAACGTCACAATTTTACATACCTTGTGATCCTTTCAACTTGGTGTTCATGAATACGAGCTTGGATTTCGATTTGGGACTGATTTGGCCTCTCAATTTCTTGGATTTAGGCAAGTTAGGGTTGAACAAAGGAACTTCCTTTGCCCCTGTGGAAGACATCGACCAGAACACACACTCAAGGTGTGTGTTTTGGTGTAGAGAGTTTTATTTAATTAAAACTTGTTTCTAGTTTGTCCCTTATGGCCCCTCTAATTCACCCAAGTTACATTGAGTGTATTTTAACCAATTTCTTTATTACTACAAGACTTGTAATTTAACTAGGTTATTTACTTCCTAATTATTTTATCTTGTTCATAACCGATATTTAATATATATGTACGAAACCTATATATCTTTGGGGGGTGTTTCCCTATCCTTTATATTTCGGGTCCCGTCAACTCGGGCCTTTTATATACTTTGTTTTCCTCAAAGTATTTACCCTTCTTTTAATTAACATCAAGTTTATTTATTTAAATTCTAATATTCGTCGGGTAAATTTTACTACCAACGGTGCTTTATCCGTCTTTTAGTATTAACGCGATTTGATTACCAAACCCGTTTTCGGGGTGTTACAAGTCTACCCCCCTTAGAGAGGTTTCGTCCTCGAAACCTGTTCTTACATAATTCATTGAGTTTAAACTCAATGTATTTGAGCCGAGAGGTCTTTTAAACATTACCTATACTTCTTAACCAATCGTTAGTATTACCCGAAAAGTACGGTAACATCTTTTAGTTACTAATTGTCTTCATATCTCATACGACATAGTGTAACTTCGAAATAACGTAATTCCGTTATTTCTACTAGTTTAGTTAACTTAGCGATTTCCATCGCTTTTATATATTATCGAATTCTTTATGAATCCATTACTTTGACCCGTTTAAAGGTCTCTAGTGAAATCTTTCACTCTAGCAACAATTCCTTTTATTTTCAAATTTATTTATTCGGTTTAGTTATACCGAATTTACCGTTTACTAGCGAACCAAATTTCTTAACTTGAATTGCTGACCTTAACCGGTTTCACTAACTAGACTTATTTGTCCAGTTCCTTTTTACCGCTTGCTTGGTTATAATGTGATTCTACTTCACATTACATTTCTTGACCATGATTGTGTTACATCATGTTTAATTTATATCAACCTTTCATTTTCGAAAATATCACTTTTCGAGTATATCGTCTTGCGCCTATCAGTGTCAAGACTTGTATCTTTCATGCTTACTATTTAAATTCCTATCAGAATTTATGTTTGTAAAAAAAAACATTATTTCTTACTAAAACCGAAGTTTTAGTTTTAGGATCTTCTCTTTAACTTTTGTCAATCATCCATACTAGGATACTGACAGTCCGTAATTTAATCCCTTACAGTATTAGTTTTATGCGGGGATTCTTAACTGATTTCCTCGCTTTATTCCTTCTAACCCGTAGGTTTTATCACTTAGCCTTACGGGCTATTTTTGATTAGACATTCACCTTTCTAAGGCGAAGTCCTTATAACTTCTTTCTAATCATGACCCGTGGGTCGTTTTAGTCCGTATATCTCTCATTTGTTTATAACCCTAAAGGTTATGTTGATCCCGTAGATCACTCTTTTTACTAGTGTCTTATTAAAATATATATATTTGGTGTAAAAGCACTCTTTTTACGTTTGAATTTCATTTGTCTCAAGCTTACCGTTATCCGGCTTGCGCTTACTTACGCCTTCAAGCATTATACTTTATTCAACCCATTCAATCTCAAAATGGCTGAATATAATTATCAGAATTTCTATTTACGAAATTTTTATGGTTTTTTTTTTTTGTCATAACTCATAATCCGAGTCTTTTGACTTTAAATTCAAGTTCTCGTTTCTCGGTTTACGTATGTGTTTAATTCTTACCCATCAACCGGGTGTTTTACCAAAGTCGTTATTATTGCAATCCTCCCGGTATGCATTAAGACCTTGCTTCATTTTTATATTCTGACCTTGTCTTTAAGTTCGACGTTTTACAAAAATGACCCGTTAAGGGACATATTTGCATTTTCCAGGTTCGAGTGCAAGTACACCCCCTCCCAATGCATATCTAACTCATCTTACATGTTTACATTCTCCGGGTTCGAGTGTAAGTATCACTCCCTCCCAATATTTGTCTAAATCGTTTTACATGCTTGATGTTTTCTGGGTTCGAGTGTAAGTACACTCCCTCCCAATACTTGTCTAAATCATTTTACATGCTTGATGTTTTCTGGGTTCGAGTGTAAGTACACTCCCTCCCAATACTTGTCTAAATCATTTTACATGCTTGATGTTTTCTGGGTTCGAGTGTAAGTACACTCCCTCCCAATACTTGTCTAAATCATTTTACATGCTTGATGTTTTCTGGGTTCGAGTGTAAGTACACTCCCTCCCAATACTTGTCTAAATCATTTTACATGCTTGATGTTTTCTGGGTTCGAGTGTAAGTACACTCCCTCCCAATACTTGTCTAAATCATTTTACATGCTTGTTTGTCCCTTCACTCGGGCTCATTATCCTAATGTAATACGCTCCCGTCACTTGGTTGTGCGTTTACATTATTATCAAATATTTTGCTTATCTGATTCATTTGGGCACTTTTTAATTAGTCCCATTCACCCTGCCCTTACTACATCGGATGTAAACGTGTCCACCATAAGAAGTTCATGGTAACATATGCCGCTACTTACTTGGCCAGAGTAAGCGATTAACACATGACACGCATGACCTTTTTACAGTTTTCACATCACGCCCTATGTAAGTAATACCTCTATCTGTTTTTCTTGGAAACAATATCCCGGATAGGTTTTCTATTCAGGTCTTTCCAAGTTTTTAATTTACATATGCAACTTTTAAGTTCCTACTTATTGTTGCATATTACTATTTATGCTATTATTTAAAATGTGCACCTGGTAATGTTTTCCCCGAGGGGCGTTCTTTGCCATTAACCTTGTGCGCGGTCATTACGCGATTTAGTCCTCGGTGAGTATGCTCCTCTTGTCATACTTCGGACCGTTCCATCATCATATCCACAATTCGTTTGACTCTCGTCGTCTTCAAACGCGAGTGTCCTTTAATTAAAACATTCACAAAAGTTAGTAACGTCAACCTCAATAATCGCCCGTATTATAATACAAGGCTTTTTCTACTACACGCGTCAACGCGCGTATTTTTGTCAACTATTTCAATCATTTTAATTGGGGTAACGCGTATCACACGATAGCCCTATGTGTTGTTTACAACACTTTAGCATACTAACTATTCACGTACTTGTACTTACCGGATTTGAGATCAAGCCTCGAACCGAACACTATTCTTTGTCAAGAGCATAAGGTTTAAGTCCAAGCATGGTTCCTCCCCACCATACTCGAATCTCTTAAACCAAGGCTCTGATACCAACTTGTAACACCCTAGTTATTTTATATGTAAATACCAACAATTAGATGTGTAGTTAAGACTACACATGCTATATAAATACGGGTTTATTAAAAACTTTTACAAATCATCCGTTATTCTACAAAACGAGATCGAATTCGTTGATTAAAATCTACAACGTTGCAATGCGCGGAAGCGTGTATCTTTATCGTGTTCGGTTCTTCGCTGAGCTTGATCGTCCTCCGGCATCCCAGAAAGCACCTATATTTCATAAATATGAAATGCTTTAGTCATACGGTATCTAAAACGCATCTAAACGAGTCCGGAAAACAAAACTGATCAAAAATACATTTTTTGCACAAGGTCCACCGTAAATTACGGTGGACACCGTAATTTACGGTAGTTCTTGTTTTGATTTCTTTCCATCGTAAATCAGGAGTGTTTCACCGTAAACCATTTCAGGTCCACCGTAAATTACGGTGGCACCGTAATTTACGGTGGCACCTGCATCACACCTTTCCATTTTGCCGTAATTTGACACGAAATCTTTCGTATCTTTCAAACCGCTTATCCGTTTGACCTACCGTTTCTTCCTACATGTTTGTAATTTAATTCTCCATCATGTGGAGTTAAGATCTGACATCCGGATTAAATAAAATTGAGACTTTTAAGCCTTCGGCTTATTATCTTTTCAACAATTTTCGACCCGACTATGTGATTATCAAACAAACATGTTTGTTTGACCACCATTCCTCATGAACCCTTAAATTCTAATATTGTCAATCATATTAAGTACTGAACACGGGTTTCTACACAATTATTTACCCGTTTTTGTTTAAAATCTTATTTTGACCCATTAAGGGTATTTACGACCATTTTAACACAAACGGTGCTCATTTCTCATGTACCTCATAGTTCCACCAATTTGTTATTAGCTAGTCTTCCACCACAACTATGAATGTGGTGGATTTAACGAAATGGACTATTTATTCCGAGTTTAATCCTACGGATGTGTTATTTTTGCGGCAACACACAAATTAAGCATTTAACTCTTGAAAGTTTATGTCTACAACTTTCATGCGCGTCTAAAGGTTACAAGATCGTAAGATAAGTTCCTAAACAACCTTTATAAGTTGTTTGCTCAATTTACCCTTCAAGGGCATTTTAGTCGACATTAGCCCCTCATTTACTACGAAGGGCTTTCAATACATATTTGACCAAGTTTGTATGTTAACTATAATCGTATGCATACGTACCTGGCTAGGGTCAACATATAGACCCAATTTATACCTCGCTTTTATCATCACACTTAGTGTGGGCGAAATTAACTGAATCGCTAATCGCTCCTGTCAACACAAGACTTGACAATCGCATTAGTCGATATTGTCAAATAGTGTTATCACCACCATTTGACCCGTTCGGCCTATATGCCCAACGTTGCCTATTAAATCAAAAACATGGTTTTTGACTTCTAATTCATACATCCATCCCGTCCCGGATTTCATTACCGAATCCCCTTTTTGCCATAAACCATGGTTTTTATCATCTTTATATGTTCCGACTCGTATCAATCACGTCGGAAATCCACATTTTCAATATTAGCATTATTGCATCTATAACGTATAGAATGAACAAGTAATCTACACAATTATGTAAGTTTCACTTACCTTGCATCCGAGCTACGCTTTTCTTCCATGCTTGACTTGTTTGACCCGCTTTCACTCCAAGCTTCCACCTAGCTTGTTACGCGTCAAACTATCATCATCGTTTTCAAGGTGGTTAGTTTAATCATACTCTAATACGATTATTCCACCTTATGCATTTCATATCAAAATTGCTATTTATCGTATTATAGGTCAGTTTGACCTTTTTAATAGTCAAATGCCCATTAGTATACTAATTTGCATTTTCGAGTTATCAACTAGTTTTAGCACTCTTTAACTACTCGGTAGGCGTTATCTTTAGACCTCCGTTTTAACCAAAGTTCTAATCGCGTTTAACACATTTAGAACTCTCTTTAATCACTTTTTGCATAATAGTCGAAACATCACAACTAGGTGTTTTAACTACAAAATTCTAGTTTCGAGCCTTCTTTGAGGCATTTCAACGAACACCTTAAGGGCAGAATTTTACATGTTTATTTATCATGTCTCTAGCTTATCTCTTACCCCAAATTTCACATAAATCAACCATCTTACAAAGTGGTTAACTTCTATAATTTCTGAATTCACTTCACAATCGTCAATTTACACTAGATCAACAATCTATTTCCTAGTGTTCATCATATTAACATAAAACCCACTTAGCTTATCAATGGATCATCATGAATCTCATAGTTTTTCCAACAATCTAACATGTTATTGACTAGGGTTTACTCCTAGACATCATATTACTTCAAGATTCACTCATGCATGACATAATCAAGCTCAATTTCAGTTTCTTACAAATAACCTAGAATTTTGAGATGGATCAAAACGTCACAATTTTACATACCTTGTGATCCTTTCAACTTGGTGTTCATGAATACGAGCTTGGATTTCGATTTGGGACTGATTTGGCCTCTCAATTTCTTGGATTTAGGCAAGTTAGGGTTGAACAAAGGAACTTCCTTTGCCCCTGTGGAAGACATCGACCAGAACACACACTCAAGGTGTGTGTTTTGGTGTAGAGAGTTTTATTTAATTAAAACTTGTTTCTAGTTTGTCCCTTATGGCCCCTCTAATTCACCCAAGTTACATTGAGTGTATTTTAACCAATTTCTTTATTACTACAAGACTTGTAATTTAACTAGGTTATTTACTTCCTAATTATTTTATCTTGTTCATAACCGATATTTAATATATATGTACGAAACCTATATATCTTTGGGGGGTGTTTCCCTATCCTTTATATTTCGGGTCCCGTCAACTCGGGCCTTTTATATACTTTGTTTTCCTCAAAGTATTTACCCTTCTTTTAATTAACATCAAGTTTATTTATTTAAATTCTAATATTCGTCGGGTAAATTTTACTACCAACGGTGCTTTATCCGTCTTTTAGTATTAACGCGATTTGATTACCAAACCCGTTTTCGGGGTGTTACAAGTCTACCCCCCTTAGAGAGGTTTCGTCCTCGAAACCTGTTCTTACATAATTCATTGAGTTTAAACTCAATGTATTTGAGCCGAGAGGTCTTTTAAACATTACCTATACTTCTTAACCAATCGTTAGTATTACCCGAAAAGTACGGTAACATCTTTTAGTTACTAATTGTCTTCATATCTCATACGACATAGTGTAACTTCGAAATAACGTAATTCCGTTATTTCTACTAGTTTAGTTAACTTAGCGATTTCCATCGCTTTTATATATTATCGAATTCTTTATGAATCCATTACTTTGACCCGTTTAAAGGTCTCTAGTGAAATCTTTCACTCTAGCAACAATTCCTTTTATTTTCAAATTTATTTATTCGGTTTAGTTATACCGAATTTACCGTTTACTAGCGAACCAAATTTCTTAACTTGAATTGCTGACCTTAACCGGTTTCACTAACTAGACTTATTTGTCCAGTTCCTTTTTACCGCTTGCTTGGTTATAATGTGATTCTACTTCACATTACATTTCTTGACCATGATTGTGTTACATCATGTTTAATTTATATCAACCTTTCATTTTCGAAAATATCACTTTTCGAGTATATCGTCTTGCGCCTATCAGTGTCAAGACTTGTATCTTTCATGCTTACTATTTAAATTCCTATCAGAATTTATGTTTGTAAAAAAAAACATTATTTCTTACTAAAACCGAAGTTTTAGTTTTAGGATCTTCTCTTTAACTTTTGTCAATCATCCATACTAGGATACTGACAGTCCGTAATTTAATCCCTTACAGTATTAGTTTTATGCGGGGATTCTTAACTGATTTCCTCGCTTTATTCCTTCTAACCCGTAGGTTTTATCACTTAGCCTTACGGGCTATTTTTGATTAGACATTCACCTTTCTAAGGCGAAGTCCTTATAACTTCTTTCTAATCATGACCCGTGGGTCGTTTTAGTCCGTATATCTCTCATTTGTTTATAACCCTAAAGGTTATGTTGATCCCGTAGATCACTCTTTTTACTAGTGTCTTATTAAAATATATATATTTGGTGTAAAAGCACTCTTTTTACGTTTGAATTTCATTTGTCTCAAGCTTACCGTTATCCGGCTTGCGCTTACTTACGCCTTCAAGCATTATACTTTATTCAACCCATTCAATCTCAAAATGGCTGAATATAATTATCAGAATTTCTATTTACGAAATTTTTATGGTTTTTTTTTTTTGTCATAACTCATAATCCGAGTCTTTTGACTTTAAATTCATGTTCTCGTTTCTCGGTTTACGTATGTGTTTAATTCTTACCCATCAACCGGGTGTTTTACCAAAGTCGTTATTATTGCAATCCTCCCGGTATGCATTAAGACCTTGCTTCATTTTTATATTCTGACCTTGTCTTTAAGTTCGACGTTTTACAAAAATGACCCGTTAAGGGACATATTTGCATTTTCCAGGTTCGAGTGCAAGTACACCCCCTCCCAATGCATATCTAACTCATCTTACATGTTTACATTCTCCGGGTTCGAGTGTAAGTATCACTCCCTCCCAATATTTGTCTAAATCGTTTTACATGCTTGATGTTTTCTGGGTTCGAGTGTAAGTACACTCCCTCCCAATACTTGTCTAAATCATTTTACATGCTTGATGTTTTCTGGGTTCGAGTGTAAGTACACTCCCTCCCAATACTTGTCTAAATCATTTTACATGCTTGATGTTTTCTGGGTTCGAGTGTAAGTACACTCCCTCCCAATACTTGTCTAAATCATTTTACATGCTTGATGTTTTCTGGGTTCGAGTGTAAGTACACTCCCTCCCAATACTTGTCTAAATCATTTTACATGCTTGATGTTTTCTGGGTTCGAGTGTAAGTACACTCCCTCCCAATACTTGTCTAAATCATTTTACATGCTTGTTTGTCCCTTCACTCGGGCTCATTATCCTAATGTAATACGCTCCCGTCACTTGGTTGTGCGTTTACATTACTATCAAATATTTTGCTTATCTGATTCATTTGGGCACTTTTTAATTAGTCCCATTCACCCTGCCCTTACTACATCGGATGTAAACGTGTCCACCATAAGAAGTTCATGGTAACATATGCCGCTACTTACTTGGCCAGAGTAAGCGATTAACACATGACACGCATGACCTTTTTACAGTTTTCACATCACGCCCTATGTAAGTAATACCTCTATCTGTTTTTCTTGGAAACAATATCCCGGATAGGTTTTCTATTCAGGTCTTTCCAAGTTTTTAATTTACATATGCAACTTTTAAGTTCCTACTTATTGTTGCATATTACTATTTATGCTATTATTTAAAATGTGCACCTGGTAATGTTTTCCCCGAGGGGCGTTCTTTGCCATTAACCTTGTGCGCGGTCATTACGCGATTTAGTCCTCGGTGAGTATGCTCCTCTTGTCATACTTCGGACCGTTCCATCATCATATCCACAATTCGTTTGACTCTCGTCGTCTTCAAACGCGAGTGTCCTTTAATTAAAACATTCACAAAAGTAAGTAACGTCAACCTCAATAATCGCCCGTATTATAATACAAGGCTTTTTCTACTACACGCGTCAACGCGCGTATTTTTGTCAACTATTTCAATCATTTTAATTGGGGTAACGCGTATCACACGATAGCCCTATGTGTTGTTTACAACACTTTAGCATACTAACTATTCACGTACTTGTACTTACCGGATTTGCGATCAAGCCTCGAACCGAACACTATTCTTTGTCAAGAGCATAAGGTTTAAGTCCAAGCATGGTTCCTCCCCACCATACTCGAATCTCTTAAACCAAGGCTCTGATACCAACTTGTAACACCCTAGTTATTTTATATGTAAATACCAACAATTAGATGTGTAGTTAAGACTACACATGCTATATAAATACGGGTTTATTAAAAACTTTTACAAATCATCCGTTATTCTACAAAACGAGATCGAATTCGTTGATTAAAATCTACAACGTTGCAATGCGCGGAAGCGTGTATCTTTATCGTGTTCGGTTCTTCGCTGAGCTTGATCGTCCTCCGGCATCCCAGAAAGCACCTATATTTCATAAATATGAAATGCTTTAGTCATACGGTATCTAAAACGCATCTAAACGAGTCCGGAAAACAAAACTGATCAAAAATACATTTTTTGCACAAGGTCCACCGTAAATTACGGTGGACACCGTAATTTACGGTAGTTCTTGTTTTGATTTCTTTCCATCGTAAATCAGGAGTGTTTCACCGTAAACCATTTCAGGTCCACCGTAAATTACGGTGGCACCGTAATTTACGGTGGCACCTGCATCACACCTTTCCATTTTGCCGTAATTTGACACGAAATCTTTCGTATCTTTCAAACCGCTTATCCGTTTGACCTACCGTTTCTTCCTACATGTTTGTAATTTAATTCTCCATCATGTGGAGTTAAGATCTGACATCCGGATTAAATTAAATTGAGACTTTTAAGCCTTCGGCTTATTATCTTTTCAACAATTTTCGACCCGACTATGTGATTATCAAACAAACATGTTTGTTTGACCACCATTCCTCATGAACCCTTAAATTCTAATATTGTCAATCATATTAAGTACTGAACACGGGTTTCTACACAATTATTTACCCGTTTTTGTTTAAAATCTTATTTTGACCCATTAAGGGTATTTACGACCATTTTAACACAAACGGTGCTCATTTCTCATGTACCTCATAGTTCCACCAATTTGTTATTAGCTAGTCTTCCACCACAACTATGAATGTGGTGGATTTAACGAAATGGACTATTTATTCCGAGTTTAATCCTACGGATGTGTTATTTTTGCGGCAACACACAAATTAAGCATTTAACTCTTGAAAGTTTATGTCTACAACTTTCATGCGCGTCTAAAGGTTACAAGATCGTAAGATAAGTTCCTAAACAACCTTTATAAGTTGTTTGCTCAATTTACCCTTCAAGGGCATTTTAGTCGACATTAGCCCCTCATTTACTACGAAGGGCTTTCAATACATATTTGACCAAGTTTGTATGTTAACTATAATCGTATGCATACGTACCTGGCTAGGGTCAACATATAGACCCAATTTATACCTCGCTTTTATCATCACACTTAGTGTGGGCGAAATTAACTGAATCGCTAATCGCTCCTGTTAACACAAGACTTGACAATCGCATTAGTCGATATTGTCAAATAGTGTTATCACCACCATTTGACCCGTTCGGCCTATATGCCCAACGTTGCCTATTAAATCAAAAACATGGTTTTTGACTTCTAATTCATACATCCATCCCGTCCCGGATTTCATTACCGAATCCCCTTTTTGCCATAAACCATGGTTTTTATCATCTTTATATGTTCCGAATCGTATCAATCACGTCGGAAATCCACATTTTCAATATTAGCATTATTGCATCTATAACGTATAGAATGAACAAGTAATCTACACAATTATGTAAGTTTCACTTACCTTGCATCCGAGCTACGCTTTTCTTCCATGCTTGACTTGTTTGACCCGCTTTCACTCCAAGCTTCCACCTAGCTTGTTACGCGTCAAACTATCATCATCGTTTTCAAGGTGGTTAGTTTAATCATACTCTAATACGATTATTCCACCTTATGCATTTCATATCAAAATTGCTATTTATCGTATTATAGGTCAGTTTGACCTTTTTAATAGTCAAATGCCCATTAGTATACTAATTTGCATTTTCGAGTTATCAACTAGTTTTAGCACTCTTTAACTACTCGGTAGGCGTTATCTTTAGACCTCCGTTTTAACCAAAGTTCTAATCGCGTTTAACACATTTAGAACTCTCTTTAATCACTTTTTGCATAATAGTCGAAACATCACAACTAGGTGTTTTAACTACAAAATTCTAGTTTCGAGCCTTCTTTGAGGCATTTCAACGAACACCTTAAGGGCAGAATTTTACATGTTTATTTATCATGTCTCTAGCTTATCTCTTACCCCAAATTTCACATAAATCAACCATCTTACAAAGTGGTTAACTTCTATAATTTCTGAATTCACTTCAAAATCGTCAATTTACACTAGATCAACAATCTATTTCCTAGTGTTCATCATATTAACATAAAACCCACTTAGCTTATCAATGGATCATCATGAATCTCATAGTTTTTCCAACAATCTAACATGTTATTGACTAGGGTTTACTCCTAGACATCATATTACTTCAAGATTCACTCATGCATGACATAATCAAGCTCAATTTCAGTTTCTTACAAATAACCTAGAATTTTGAGATGGATCAAAACGTCACAATTTTACATACCTTGTGATCCTTTCAACTTGGTGTTCATGAATACGAGCTTGGATTTCGATTTGGGACTGATTTGGCCTCTCAATTTCTTGGATTTAGGCAAGTTAGGGTTGAACAAAGGAACTTCCTTTGCCCCTGTGGAAGACATCGACCAGAACACACACTCAAGGTGTGTGTTTTGGTGTAGAGAGTTTTATTTAATTAAAACTTGTTTCTAGTTTGTCCCTTATGGCCCCTCTAATTCACCCAAGTTACATTGAGTGTATTTTAACCAATTTCTTTATTACTACAAGACTTGTAATTTAACTAGGTTATTTACTTCCTAATTATTTTATCTTGTTCATAACCGATATTTAATATATATGTACGAAACCTATATATCTGTGGGGGGTGTTTCCCTATCCTTTATATTTCGGGTCCCGTCAACTCGGGCCTTTTATATACTTTGTTTTCCTCAAAGTATTTACCCTTCTTTTAATTAACATCAAGTTTATTTATTTAAATTCTAATATTCTTCGGGTAAATTTTACTACCAACGGTGCTTTATCCGTCTTTTAGTATTAACGCGATTTGATTACCAAACCCGTTTTCGGGGTGTTACACAAAGCTTTTGTTTCAAAGTCAAAAACGCTTCCTCTTGTTTGACTCCCCAATCAAATGGCTTGTTCTTCTGAGTTAGAGCAGTTAGAGGAACTGCAATCTTCGAGAAATTCTCAATGAAGCGGCGATAATAACCCGCTAGACCAAGAAAAGAACGAACCTCAGTAGGAGTAGTTGGCGTATCCCAATCCTTAATCGCACTGATCTTGGAGGGATCTACATGAATACCTTGTTCGTTGACAATGTGTCCCAAGACTTGAACTTCTTTAAGCCAGAATTCACACTTGGAGAATTTGGCGAAAAGTTGCTCTTTCCTTACGAGTTCCAATGTAAGACGAAGATGTTGTTCATGATCAGCTCGTGTCTTAGAATATATCAAAATGTCATCAATGAAAACTGTGACAACTCGAATTTCCAAGATTCCTATTTCGCATTTATTGCACGTTCATGTATTGTTTAGTTGTATAATTGCACAAATAATTGGATATGGAACTGTAACGTTTTGATACAATGAAGTGTATTGTGTGATTATGCATGGTTATGTGTTAATTGTGAAAGACTTGTCAAATATGTGAACTTGGTGGTGAAACTGTGAAATTGTTGTGAGATGGTGTGCTTGTGTAAAATATAATAATAAAGGGTGTAAAGAGTTATTAGTGAAACCTAAATCATACTTAACCCTAAATCATTCACTAAACCTCACATAAAAATCCAAGCACGTACTTTCACTTCTTTGGTTCTCTCTGGCAATCATCACATCATCATTGGCAAGCTATTCATCACTTTCGATTCCACATTTTCTCTAGAATCAACACAAGGTAAATGATTATTGTTTATTGATTGCTTGATTATTATCAATTCTTGATTCTTGATTATGTGTTCATGAAAACCCTAGTTCTTCACATGCTAAGTTCTGTAATCGTTAATGTGATTCTGATTATTGTGATTATGATGATTGACTAGTTGTATAATCGATTGCTTGATGATTTTGATGCATGATATGAAGAAATATTGATTGTTGTGTTGATCACTGCTATACAGATACGTAATTAGGGTTTTCTGGAGCGTATGAAGAACGTAACTGACACTCTTATGATTTATGTTCCGCTTGATGACTGATGTTACTTGTAGTCTGAGGTTATCAAGATGCCTTAGTCCGACTTTTATATGATACATAAATGTGTCCGACTTTTAGATGAAGCATGCTAGTCCGACCTTTTGTTTTTAAAGGGATGTCCGACCTCTTGTGAATGGCAAGGGTCCGAGTTTTGGCAAGACCATAGGGAGTCTGAGTTTGTTTAATGCATGATGTAGTCCGACCTTTGCAAAGTGTGGGGGTCCGACTTTTATTATGAGCATGTTGTCCGAGTTTGATGATGACCATAGTTGTCCGAAGTTTAAACCCCCCACCACCCTTTAGTCCGACTTTTGGAAAGGTAAACATCCCTTGGTCCGAGTTTAGGGCTCTAAGGCCTTGGTCCGACATTTTAACATGGCACAAGGATGTCCGAGTTTTGAGGGGGGGCCTCCCCTGTCCGAATTTAAAGGGGGGGGGGAGCCCCTTGGTCCGATTTTTTTGGGATAAAAACATTTGTATCCGACCTTTGAGATGTTGTCTGAACTCTTGGTGGAAGATCTATTGAGCCGAGTCTATTGCATGAACATATGATCTGAGTTTTGGTTGCCTGTTAAGTGATTAACTTGGTAGGATTTAACTGTGTTACATTTATTAGATATGTACAGGTTATGCCAATTGATTAGTCTAGTAAACCGTAAAGTGTGTTATTGATAAACTGCGTTAGATTGTAAATTCAGTTAAACATGTTAACTCCGTTATGACTGTAAAGATGTTAACTTAGTAGACGTGTAACATTGCTAGTGTGTAAATCCTGTTAAGGGTGTTAACTTGGTGAAGTATGTTAACTGCATGTTCTTCTTATCAAGCATGAATTGTATGAAGACGATTAACTGGTTGTAATGCCTGATGATAACTGTTACACACACTTTGTGATGAACTTTGCATGCAAAACCTTACAAACATGTACTGACTGTGAACACATGCATACTCTAGGCTTTGATTGATTACTTGTGAGTGCATAACCTAGCATACCGAGCAAACCAAGGTGAGTTCACACTCTTACTAAGGCATGGGATTCCCAGGGCACGGGAATTGGGATTGAAGGATTGAGATTGAATAGAACTGTACTTACACTGTTACAAGACTACCATACCATCGTCCTCGGTTGTGCAGGACACATGCGTAAAACCTACGTATACTTGTATTGCTCACTGTCCTCAGGTTGCGAAGGACACTCACGTAAAACCTACGTGAACTTATACTCGCTACTGCCTCGGTTGTGTCAGGCACTTACGTAAAACCTACGTAAACCCCCGCGTACCCCTATCCTCGGTTGTGAAGGATTACTTACGTAAAACCTACGTAAACTTGTACGTGTTACTGTTCTCGGGATATGTAGAACACTTATGGTTACGAATAGTCTAGTGGTTAGACAACATGGGAAGCCCCTACCAATAGAACGTACTATCGGCCCAGTAGAGCCACATGTTACAAACGAATATACAATTACGCATTTACTTTCTGTGAACTCGCTCAACTAGTTGTTGATCCTCTGTTACATGCCTTGCAGGTCGTTAGATACATGGAGCTTGCACAGGGAGGAGCTGGTCGTTGTGGGCTTGGATCGTGATTGTCTTGTTAAACACTTACGACATTTGATACTTTATTATGATGGGTTTTATTTATATGCTTCCGCTAAACAATGATAACTTACTTATGTTTTGGAACACCTTTCATATGGATTTTGTTTGGTTTAATAGCAATTACTTTTACTATATATATTATTCTATATGATTGGTGGCTTGATCCTGGTCAGTCACGCTCCCAAGCGGTGATACTCCGCTGGTGGATTTTGGGGGTGTGACAGATTGGTATCAGAGCCATTGGTTATAGAGAACTTGGTTTTAATATGGGGAAAACGTTTTTATTAAAACCAGACTATAACCAGAACAGTGCTCTCAACGATCCACAACGACGCTTCGCTCCACGTGCAAGACTCAACATACTAGGTAATAAGGTTTATGTTTATTGCCTGCATGCTAGAATTGCATAGAACTTTGCTCGTAGTATGCTTAGATTACACTGCTCATTACTTGTTATTGCTTGAGAACACCTATGTGCTTACACTCTTCTGTCATCGCACTATTCGCGAACCTTTCTCACTTATGTTGCCTTTGATGTGAAGATCAATGGCCGGACGAATTAACATGACACAAGCCCAGTTGACGGCTTTCGTTAATGAACAAGTTGCTGCGGCACTTGCAGCTGCTCAAGCAGGTAGTATACCCTGCAGTTTAGACTCACACTAGGATCTTTAGATCCTACATTAACTCTTGTGTTTAACCTTGTCCTATTCGTACACAATAGGTCAACACGCTCAGCAGCCCGTCTACACTTTCAAGAACTTTATGGATTGTCGTCCTAGCACATTTAGTGGCACTGAAAGAGCGGTTGGACTCCTCCACTGGTTTGAAAAGCTCGAGTCTGTGTTCGAGATGTGTGAATGCCCTGAGGCTCGCAGGGTGAAATATGCCACTGGTACTTTAGAGGGGATCGCTCTAACTTGGTGGAACGCACAAGTGCAGATCTTAGGGTTGGCAGCTGCTAACGCCACCCCTTGGGATGATTTCAAGGAACTGATCAAAAGGGAATACTGCACACGGGAAGACATTCATAAGTTGGAAGATGAACTTTATCATTTGAAAATGACTGGGTCAGAAATCGAAGCTTACACTAAACAGTCGAACGAGTTGGCTGTGCTGTGTCCAACTATGGTGGACCCTCCAATCAAGCGCATTTAGTTGGGGGTGTTCATCGAATCGAATATCGAATTTTCGAATTATTCGAATCGAATTGTTCGAAAAAAATTTTTTACTCCTTGAATTCGTATTCGATTCGAATTCGATTAAAACCTATCGAATTCGAATCGAATTCGTATTCGAATAAAAAACCCAATTCGTATTCGATTCGTATTCGATTAAAATTTCGAATTCGAATCGAATTCGAATAAATTCGATTTAATTCAGATTCTTTAAAACATGTAAAAACTATAAAAATGAAACAGAAATTTTAAAGCACCCATAAAACACGATATCACATTAAAAAGTTTCAAATAAAGTACCACAAGTCTAACATTCAAAACGAGAAGCCGGGAATAATCGCTCCACATTATAAGTTAATATTTTTATGTTTAGAAATCTATTGATAGATTTGTTAATTAGGTTTTACTTATGGGTCATGTAGTGGGTAATTTTAATACTTGGAAAAAAATTAGAAAAGAAATTATAGTGTAGTTTAATAAAAGTTATATATTTATTATATAAAAAAATAATAAATAAAAATGTATAATTTTTATTCGAATTTCGAATCGAATCGAATTTGAAATTATAAATTCGTATTCGATTCGTATTCGATTTACTTGACTCGAATTGAATCGAATTCAAATTCGAATTCTTATAATCGAAACGAATTCTTGATAATCGAATCGAATTTAAACGAATTTCGAATTTTTCGAATTCGAAACGAATCCTGAACACCCCTACATTGAGTTGTACCTCAAGGGATTAGCGCCAGAGATACAGAGCCATGTGACATCGGCTAATCTTGACAACATTCAGGCTATTCAGCGCCTCGCTCATCGCATCACAGATCAGGCAGTGGATCAGAACAGATTGCCTAAACGTATCAGCGCTACTGCTACCGCTACTACTTCTGCTACACTTGCTACTCCCAGTGACAACAAAAGAAAATGGGATGGGGATTCTAGCAAGGGACCAGCTTCAGTTCAGTCACAGGTTCAGCAGCGAAAGACTGACAGTGATCAGAGTCCCAATCAGCACTCCTCGGGCAGCCACAGGCAGGGTGGATATCGAGGGAACCTCCCAAAGTATAACAACTGCAACAGACACCACAGTGGCCAGTGTAACAAGGGTCGCTGTCAAAGATGCCTCAAGATGGGTCATGAGGCCAAGGATTGTAGAAGCCCTCGGCCTGGGAACCAGAATCAGCAGCAGCCACAAGCACAGCAGAATCAGCAACAGGGCAACAAGGGGTGTTTTCATTGCGGCGCAGAAGGGCACTTCAAAAGGCACTGTCCTCGGCTAAACAGGAACCAGAACAACAACAACAATAACAACAATCAGGGAAATGGCAACAACAACAACAACGGTGGGAACAACAACGGCAATGAAGCAAGGGGTCGTGCATTTGTGTTGGGGCAGGGTGATGCCAGAAATGATCCCAACGTAGTTATGGGTAAGTTTCTTCTCGACGATATTTATGTTACTGTTTTGTTTGATTCGGGTGCGGATACGAGTTATATGTCTTTGAAAATGAGTAAATTGTTAAAACGTACACCAACACCCCTAAACACCAAGCATGTCGTAGAGTTAGCTAATGGTAAGAGTGTAGAAGCCGCGCATGTAGTCAAGGGTTGTAACATCGTTCTAGCGGGTCAGGCCTTCTCGATTGATCTTATTCCAATAGTTCTGGGTAGTTTCGACATCGTCATCGGCATGGATTGGTTATCCAAGCTGCAGGCGGAGATCCTATGCAAGGAGAAGATCATTCGTATTCCTCGTACGGGAAAGGAACCTCTCGAAGTTCAAGGCGACAAGAGTGGTGCTGTGGTTGGCATCATCTATTTCTTGAAGGCTCAGAAATGTTTACGAAAGGGTCACACGGCCATTTTGGCTCTAGTTACTGATGCATCGACAAAAGAGAAAAGAATAGAAGATATTCCAGTTGTACGTGAATTTCCTCAAGTGTTTCCCGAAGAGTTGCCTGGTCTACCGCCTCATCGCCAGGTCGAATTTCAAGTCGAGCTAGCTCCAGGAGCAGCACCTATAGCTCGTGCACCGTATCGTTTAGCTCCAACTGAATTGGAAGAACTGTCTAAGCAACTACAAGAGCTCTTGGATAAGGGTTTCATTCGTCCAAGCTCTTCGCCTTGGGGAGCTCCAGTATTATTCGTGAAAAAGAAGGATGGCACTTTCAGGATGTGCATAGACTACCGCGAACTGAACAAGGTCACAGTGAAGAACCGTTATCCTCTTCCACGCATTGACGACTTATTCGACCAGTTGCAAGGGTCGAGTTAGTACTCCAAGATTGATCTAAGGTCAGGGTATCATCAGCTGAGAGTCCGGGATGAGGACGTCTCCAAAACAGCATTCAGAACTCGCTACGGTCATTACGAGTTTCTAGTCATGCCATTCGGGCTTACGAACGCGCCTGCAGTTTTCATGGATCTTATGAACAGGGTGTGCAAACCCTATCTTGACAAGTTCGTCATTGTCTTCATCGACGACATTCTGATCTACTCCAAGAGTCAGGAGGAACACGAGCAGAACTTACGACTTATCTTGGAACTTCTTCGAAAGGAACAACTGTACGCCAAGTTTTCAAAATGCGACTTCTGGCTTCGTGAAGTCCACTTTCTAGGCCATGTGGTGAACAGGGATGGGATTCATGTCGATCCATCCAAGGTAGATTCGATCAGGAACTGGCCTGCACCGCGTACACCAACAGAAATACGCCAATTTTTGGGTTTGGCGGGATACTACAGACGATTCATCAAAGACTTTTCTAAGATCGCACAGCCGCTTACGCTACTGACACAGAAAGGTGTCACCTACCGTTGGGGAGATTCCCAGGAAACCGCTTTCCAGTACCTAAAGGATAGGCTTTGCAGCGCACCTATTCTCTCATTGCCAGAGGGCACGGATGATTTTGTGGTCTATTATGACGCGTCGATACAGGGACTTGGTTGTGTATTGATGCAGCGGGATAAGGTTATTGCTTACGCTTCTCGTCAACTCAAGGTTCACGAACGGAACTACACGACGCACGATTTAGAGCTGGGAGCTGTTGTTTTTGCACTTAAGATATGGCAACACTACCTGTACGGTACCAAGTGCACAATTTACACCGATCACAGGAGTCTCGAGCATATCTTCAAGCAGAAGGAATTGAATATGCATCAGCGAAGATGGGTCGAACTGCTTAATGATTACGAATGCGCCATCAAGTACCATCCAGGCAAAGCCAATGTTGTGGCCGACGCCCTCAGCCGGAAAGACACTCTACCTAGGCGTGTACGAGCTTTGCAGCTCACTATTCAGTCTGATCTTCCTGCAGAAATACGAGATGCTCAGGTGGAAGCATTGAAACCAGAAAACGTAAAGGCTGAAGCTTTACGCGGCTTAAGGCAACGATTAGAACAAAAGGGAGACGGCGCCTACTATGTAACAGGGCGTATTTGGGTACCACTATACGGCGGTTTACGAGAACTTGTGATGGATGAAGCTCACAAGTCTCGCTACTCGGTACATCCAGGTTCGGATAAAATGTATCATGACATCAGGACTACATATTGGTGGCCTAGCATGAAGGCCCACATAGCAACTTACGTCGGCAAATGTTTGACATGTGCAAAAGTCAAAGTGGAGTATCAGAAACCAGCGGGCCTACTTCAGCAGCCCAAGATACCGCAATGAAAATGGGAAGAAATTTCCATGGATTTTGTTACAGGCCCACCCAGATCTCAGCGTGGGAATGATACTATATGGGTGATCGTGGATCGACTCACCAAGTCTGCACACTTCCTGGCTATTAAGGAAACGGATAAGTTCTCCACTCTCGCAGACGTTTATCTTAAAGAAGTTGTTTCGAGGCACGGGGTGCTCACCTCCATCATTTCGGATCGGGATGCGCGATTCACGTCAGAGCTATGGCAAGCGATGCACAAATCTTTCGGCTCACGGTTAGACATGAGCACAGCATATCATCCTCAGACGGATGGGCAGTCTAAGCGCACGATCCAGACTCTCGAAGACATGCTTCGGGCATGCGTTATCGACTTCGGCAACGGCTGGGAAAAGCATCTCCCTTTGGTGGAGTTTTCGTATAATAACAGTTATCACACCAGCATACAAGCCGCTCCATTTGAGGCATTGTACGGGCGTAAATGCCGGTCACCTCTCTGTTGGGCAGAGGTGGAGGATAGTCAGATCACGGGTCCAGAGATTGTAGTGGACGCCACGGAAAAGATTGCACAAATACGACAATGCATGGCGGCAGCACGCGACCGTCAGAAAAGCTACGCGGATAAGCGTAGGAAGCCATTGGAATTTCAGGTCGGGGACCGGGTTTTACTGAAAGTCTCACCCTGGAAGGGTGTGGTACATTTTGGCAAACGAGGCAAGCTCAATCCACGGTATGTCGGACCGTTCGAAATCATTGAGAAGATAGGCAAAGTGGCCTACAAGCTAAACCTACCAGCTGAACTCGGTGCAGTTCACAATGTTTTCCATGTGTCGAATCTGAAGAAGTGCCTATCAGATGAGACCCTCGTAGTTCCTTTTAAGGAACTCACTATCGACGAGCGGTTGCAGTTCGTCGAGGAACCAGTTGAAATCATGGACCGGGATGTTAAGGTCCTCAAACACAAGAGAATTCCTCTTGTCCGAGTTCGTTGGAACTCCAAACGTGGCCCAGAGTACACCTGGGAACGCGAAGACCAGATGACAGAAAAGTACCCCCAGTTATTCGAAACCAATGCAACTACTACTGAGGCTGAAGCTCCTACTGCGGAATTTCGGGACGAAATTCCAAATCAACGGGGGGATGATGTGACACCCCAGGAAAACCAGTAAACGATACAATTTACCTAGCTTCCTCAGTAACCGCATGCTAAATTTCGGGACGAAATTTCTTTCAAGTTGGGGATAATGTGACAACTCGAATTTCCAAGATTCCTATTTCGCATTTATTGCATGTTCATGTATTGTTTAGTTGTATAATTGCACAAATAGTTGGCTATGGAACTGTAACGTTTTGATACAATGAAGTGTATTATGTGATTATGCATGGTTATGTGTTAATTGTGAAAGACTTGTCAAATATGTGAACTTGGTGGTGAAACTGTGAAATTGTTGTGAGATGGTGTGCTTGTGTAAAATATAATAATAAAGGGTGTAAAGAGTTATTAGTGAAACCTAAATCATACTTAACCCTAAATCATTCACTAAACCTCACACAAAAATCCAAGCACGTACTTTCACTTCTTTGGTTCTCTCTGGCAATCATCACATCATCATTGGCAAGCTATTCATCACTTTCGATTCCACATTTTCTCTAGAATCAACACAAGGTAAATGATTATTGTTTATTGATTGCTTGATTATTATCAATTCTTGATTCTTGATTATGTGTTCATGAAAACCCTAGTTCTTCACATGCTAAGTTCTGTAATCGTTAATGTGATTCTGATTATTGTGATTATGATGATTGACTAGTTGTATAATCGATTGCTTGATGATTTTGATGCATGATATGAAGAAATATTGATTGTTGTGTTGATCACTGCTATACAGATACGTAATTAGGGTTTTCTGGAGCGTATGAAGAACGTAACTGACACTCTTATGATTTATGTTCCGCTTGATGACTGATGTTACTTGTAGTCTGAGGTTATCAAGATGCCTTAGTCCGACTTTTATATGATACATAAATGTGTCCGACTTTTAGATGAAGCATGCTAGTCCGACCTTTTGTTTTTAAAGGGATGTCCGACCTCTTGTGAATGGCAAGGGTCCGAGTTTTGGCAAGACCATAGGGAGTCTGAGTTTGTTTAATGCATGATGTAGTCTGACCTTTGCAAAGTGTGGGGGTCCGACTTTTATTATGAGCATGTTGTCCGAGTTTGATGATGACCATAGTTGTCCGAAGTTTAAACCCCCCACCACCCTTTAGTCTGACTTTTGGAAAGGTAAACATCCCTTGGTCCGAGTTTAGGGCTCTAAGGCCTTGGTCCGACTTTTTAACATGGAACAAGGATGTCCGAGTTTTGAGGGGGGGGCTCCCCTGTCTGAATTTAATGGGGGGGAGCCCCTTGGTCCGATTTTTGTGGGGTAAAAACATTTATATCCGACCTTTGAGATGTTGTCTGAACTCTTGGTGGAAGATCTATTGAGCCGAGTCTATTGCATGAACATATGATCTGAGTTTTGGTTGCCTGTTAAGTGATTAACTTGGTAGGATTTAACTGTGTTACATTTATTAGATATGTACAGGTTATGCCAATTGATTAGTCTAGTAAACCGTAAAGTGTGTTATTGATAAACTGCGTTAGATTGTAAATTCAGTTAAACATGTTAACTACGTTATGACTGTAAAGATGTTAACTTAGTAGACGTGTAACATTGCTAGTGTGTAAATCCTGTTAAGGGTGTTAACTTGGTGAAGTATGTTAACTGCATGTTCTTCCTATCAAGCATGAATTGTATGAAGACGATTAACTGGTTATAATGCCTGATGATAACTGTTACACACACTTTGTGATGAACTTTGCATGCAAAACCTTACAAACATGTACTGACTGTGAACACATGCATACTCTAGGCTTTGATTGATTACTTGTGAGTGCATAACCTAGCATACCGAGCAAACCAAGGTGAGTTCACACTCTTACTAAGGCATGGGATTCCCAGGGCACGGGAATTGGGATTGAAGGATTGAGATTGAATAGAACTGTACTTACACTGTTACTAGACTACCATACCATCGTCCTCGGTTGTGCAGGACACATACGTAAAACCTACGTATACTTGTATTGCTCACTGTCCTCAGGTTGCGAAGGACACTCACGTAAAACCTATGTGAACTTATACTCGCTACTGCCTCGGTTGTGTCAGGCACTTACGTAAAACCTACGTAAACCCCCGCGTACCCCTATCCTCGGTTGTGAAGGATTACTTACGTAAAACCTACGTAAACTTGTACGTGTTACTGTTCTCGGGATATGTAGAACACTTATAGTTACGAATAGTCTAGTGGTTATACAACATGGGAAGCCCCTACCAATAGAACGTACTATCGGCCCAGTAGAGCCACATGTTACAAACGAATATACTATTACGCATTTACTTTCTGTGAACTCGCTCAACTAGTTGTTGATCCTCTGTTACATGCCTTGCAGGTCGTTAGATACATGGAGCTTGCACAGGGAGGAGCTGGTCGTTGTGGGCTTGGATCGTGATTGTCTTGTTAAACACTTACGACATTTGATACTTTATTATGATGGGTTTTATTTATACGCTTCCGCTAAACAATGATAACTTACTTATGTTTTGGAACACCTTTCATATGGATTCGGTTTGGTTTAATAGCAATTACTTTTACTATATATATTGTTCTATATGCTTGGTGGCTTGATCCTGGTCAGTCACGCTCCCAAGCGGTGATACTCCGCAGGTGGATTTTGGGGGTGTGACAAAAACGATGATGAACTTATCCAAATAAGGTTTGCAGACCCTATTCATCAAGTCCATGAAAACAGCAGGAGCATTAGTCAAACCGAACGGCATGACTGTGAACTCATAATGTCCTTAGCGAGTACGGAACGCCGTCTTGGGAATATCTTCCTCATGCACTCGAAGTTGATGATATCCAGATCGCAGATCAATCTTCGAAAAGTAAGAAGCGCCTTGCAATTGATCAAAGAGATCATCAATGCGAGTTAGGGGATATCGATTCTTGATGGTAAGCTTGTTAAGCTCACGATAATCGATACACATCCTGAAAGATCCATCCTTCTTCTTTACAAAGAGAACGGGAGCACCCCAAGGTGAAAAGCTAGGACGGATAAAACCTTTGTCGGAGAGTTCCTGAAGCTGTTTAGATAATTCTTGCATCTCAGACGGTGCAAGACGGTATGGAGCTCTGGCAATAGGATTTGCACCAGGTACGAGATCAATACGGAACTCGACTTGGCGTGCTGGAGGTAGACCAGGTAACTCTTCAGGGAAAACTTCAGAATAATCCCGAACGACAGGAATATCTGAAATAGACTTACCCTTGCCTTTATCTGCTGTAACATGTGCTAAGAAAGCCACATAGTGCTTTCGCAGATATTTCCGAGCTTTAAAACAAGACATGAGTTTGAGACCACCGGCAGGTTTCTCACCACGAACCTGTAGGATCTCGCCTGTCGACAGCGGCACACGAACAAACTTCTCAGAACAAACTATCTCTGCGCGATGCTTAGATAACCAATCCATACCCACTATAACGTCGAAGCTTCCAACTTGCATTGGCATGAGGTCAATAGGAAAAATATGGTCGTTAAGGTTTAACTGGCAGTTGCGTAGAACAGAATTAAGAACAATGGGTTCACCACTGGCAACCTCTACTGTCAAAGGTTTACCTAGTTTCGTTCTAGACACGCGAAGCATTGTCTCAAAAGACAATGACACAAAGCTCTTGTCGGCACCCGAATCAAAAAGAACAGATGCTGGCTGATTATTAATAAAGAACGTACCGTTCACCACTTCGTTGTCTGCTTGTGCTTCTTATGCATTCATGTTGAAGACTCGACCTCGAGCCTGAGCCTGATTTTGGTTTGCATTCTAGTTCTGGTTGGCTAGCCTTGGACACCGATTTCTGTAGTGGGTCAGATCCCCACAGTTATAACAAGCACCTGGTGGGTATTGTGGTCGTGCAGCCTGACCCTGTTGCTGAGCAAGAGGCTGAGCAAATTGTTGAGCAGGGTTCTGAACTGCGCGATTCTGAGCAAACCGACAAACATCGGCAAGATGACCCGACTTCCCACAGTTAGTACAGAAACGGCACTGATATTGCGGCTGATGGTGACTGTTGCATTGATTGCACAAAGGTGCACTTCCTGAATAGGGCTTCTTTGCTGGAGGCTGGTTGGGAGCTGCCTGGTTTGCTTGGGCAGTGACAGCATAGTTTTGGGAAGCCTTACGCTTCTTTGCCCTTTTTGATGAACCAGACTCCTTTCCATTCTTGTTTTGACCTTTCTTGCTATCTTCTTTGTCAGCCGACTGCTTCTTGCCCTTGTCACCCTTCCTGTGTAACTTATTCTTTCGAATCTGCGACTCAGTCAACGTCGCTGATAACTCGATCGCCTGACGGAGTGTGGTAGGGTTGCTACCAGTAAGAATGTCTTGTACCGAGTCAGGCAGGCCGTCGATGTACCTTTCGATAGCCTTATCGAGTGGGGTAACCATAGTCGGGCAAAGCAGACTCAACTCCTCAAACCTATCAGTATAAGCCCTGTGCTCGCCACTATCTTGCTTCAAAACATCAAATTCTTTCTCCAACGCTCGTTGTTCATAACGAGGACAAAACTCCCTCATCATAAGAGCTCTCAGTTCAGCCCATGTCTGAGCTAGAGCAACTTCTGCACCTTGATCTCTCATAACCCCGTTCCACCACGTAAGAGCCCTCTTCTGAAACACACTCGAAGAAAACTCGACTTTGCGATTGTCAGGACACTGCACATGACGAAAAGTGTTCTCGATGCTCTCGAACCACTAAAGAAGCCCAGTTGATCCCTCAGAACCACTAAACTTGAGTGGCTTAGCCGAGTTAAAATCCTTGTATTTTCATGTACCATTGTTGTTGTTGTTGGCCTCGTTCCATTGAGCAAAGAGATTTGGGAATTGAGCAGCCATCTGCTGCGCAATAATTTCTGCCAGCTCGGCAGTAGCTATCTGGTTGTCGCGTCGAGGAGGCATTCTAGAAGAGAAAAACATGAAATGAAACGAGTGAGATGATTGGATGAAGAGAATGAGATGAAGCAAGATCAACAAAAGCAAAGATGGCGGTTATGTATCGCAAAGCAAACAAGCGACATGAAATGTCTAGTCAAAGTAAACGGGTCGATAATAATGTATCGCGAAGACATGTTCGCCTATAAGTGAACACTCACCCCAAGAGTTCCCAGGTAAGAGTGACTGGTCCGATTATGTGGATTTGTACGAACACTCTAGCCTTAGACAGAAAACTCAGGGTACAGGCATTCACTCTTCCAGTTCGCACGTGTTCACACTATTAAAACCCGAAAACCTTGACGAGACTTTTGAAAATTCAAAGGGGTTCAAAACCTTATAACAGAGGGTTCAAAACCTAGTAATCAATCATCCTAGAACAGATGATTAATTTTCAAAGCGGATTCGGAATAGAAGTTCTCGTTGTGGTTATCACCTAAGGATAGGTGATGTGTATGTTTTAAAATCTAAACACAAGATAACTTGTGTTAGGGTCCTAGAAAGTTATAGTCTAGGTCAAAGCATTACTAATTATCTAATTCCCTATAACCATTGGCTCTGATACCAACTCTTCTGTCACACCCCGACCGCATATAACATGCAACCGCGGCGGAAAACGTCGGGGAGTGTTGTGGACAGAATTAATTGTTATACAACCATGGAAATTAAAGTCACATTTTATTTATCAAACACGGGTGTTACATTGTCTTAAAAGGAAGTATAGAATTCAAAACATAGTTATACTAGTTCTATCTCCATTTTTAGTCTCTAAAGCACAGGTCCGCCCTAGTATCGTGATCAACATCTTATGGAACAGCTCCTGAAAACACATGTGAAAGTAGGTACGTCAGCATAAAAATGCCTGTGAGATACATAGGTTTTATGAAAATGGGATTCATGACTTGAGTTTAAAGAAATGTTTTAATAACAGTCAGTCATGAACCTTGTAGATTGTCTTGCTTTGTAAACCATTTGAAAAACAATAACATAAGATGATGTGTATAGATAAGTGTAAGGTTAAACGAGTAACCAGTAAAGTGAGTTGAATAAGATAAGTTGTTTGTGAAAATAATGTCTTGTGAAGAATATGTTATTTGTGTAAAATGTAATGTGTCTAAACTGAAAGGATTTAGATAACGCCACGATATGTAATATTATACAAACATTTATATATAGGAAGTACCAGCGGCGTATCCACCATGTTTGTATCATATTACATACGCCACGTTACTCAAATCATTTATCCAAACCAACCACCATGTAAATTGCTCATGTATAAACCAAATGTCAAGTGTTATTGTGTAAATCATGTCGAAATGTCTATGTTCAATGTAAACCACCAAATGTGTATGTCAATGTCAACGTGTTTATTGTTCAATGAAAATCATGTAATGTGTATCCCAAAATGTATCATGTACGGTAAGCAAAATGTATCAACTTAAACCATATGTAAAATGCACAAAACAAGTCGTTGAAGTAAAACGTGGTTTAAATCAACGTTATGTTTTGTGGAAAAATGCATTCTCTATTGATATTAACATTTATGCGGTATTGTGAAATATACATACATCCAAGCCTTGAGACTGTGGCGATAAACCCTTAAACAAATTAAAGGTTTATCTAAGTTATGTATATCGAATTCGGTCATTCCTTACAATCCTATCAAACCCAGGACTTCAGGAACGGGAGTTGTCAATTCCTATGGTACCACTACCTACTAACGAACGGCGTAGCTAATGTTAATGAATGTATTGTCCCATGTTAAACAAACCAAATGTCATAACAAAATAAAGGCATGTGATGTAAACAATTGTACTAAGTATGCTAAGTAAACATACGAAGCAGAAATGTTCATCTAAATCAATGTATCCATATGCTGAGTAAACATATGCAACAGAAATGTTCGTGTAAATCAATGTGTCCATATGTTGAGTAAACATATGCAACAAAAATGTTCATGTAAATCAATGTGTCCATATGCTGAGTAAACATATGCAACAGAAATGTAATGTAAATCAATGTGTCCATATGCTGAGTAAACATATGCAACAGAAATGTTCATGTAAATCAATGTGTCCATATGCTGAGTAAACATATGCAACAGAAATGTAATGTAAATCAATGTGCTAAGTACGCACACAATGGGCATACATAGCATGAAATGTAATGAAATCATGTACTATAATGTACTAACAACATAGCAGGCATATGATGTGAAAACATGGAAAGCATGAAAGTAACAGATAGGCACATGTGTTTCACCCCAAAACAGTTTGGAAAACAGTAAAAGATGGGGTTCTATGTACTCACCTGAGATTGCTTTGGAGTTCTTTGTATAATAACCAGATAATGCTAAAGATCACGGGATATCAAACGGCACCTAATAGGTAGCTATGTTAATATACCGGACCAAATCGGAAGGATCGGATAGTATGCGGGTTCGTAAACCAAACGAGTATGGAGACTCGTGTAATATGGTTTAACAAAACTTACATACTAAAATGAAACCTAACCTAAGTGCTTGCGATCCATTACGACCCGTTTAGGTAGCTTATGCTACCTTAACGCGTCGTTCGCGTAGAACGCGTTTGGAACGCCTAACATCGTGACCACAAGGCATAACCTCGGAAGGTTATAGCTATGGTCACCTAACGTGTTTGGTCGGATCCTAATGATCGACCAAATGGGTCGGGTTCGAAAGTATAAGCGATGGTTTAGATCGCTTACCTTACGACCCTATATAAGCACTATATTAAAAGTGACGAGCTAAGCATGTTAGAACATGCTTAACTAAGTTTAGAAAACAGGTTTGGCATCAAAACAAACGGCTTTGATGCTCACGAGTAGTTTGGTTACAAAATACGCAAAAATGCGCATTTTGGCCGAAACTACGACTCGTCACTGAGCCTAGATAACGTGGTAATCAGTAGGTATAGTCACTACGGACTATAACCATCGTGATCACGCTCACGTTACGAAGTTCTAATGAACTTCGTGTTGACCATAGGCTGGTCAATGCAGAAAGTCAACAAAACATTGACTTTCGGACTCGAAAAGCGAATAAAAGAACGAAAGAATACTTACGGAGGGTCCCCGAATGCTAATCTAGATCAAAGAGCTCAAGTATGAAGCAATGGCATCAACTTAGAGCATTTTGATCAGATTGTGTGAGTTTTTAGCAACAGGGGGGGTATTTATAGGAAAAGTAGAGCCGTTAGGATCGTTTCTTGAATATCGTGCCACGATCTTGAGCGTCCACTTGTCAAAATGTTGTGGTTACTGAGAATGGCCCTTGGCTCTTGATTGGGTGAAAGGGCATTGCCCCTTGAACGAACGAAAGGCCAACTGCAAGTGGGTTCAATGAATCTGCTATACTGGGGACCCCTTACGGACCGTATGGGTTTTGGCTTACGGTCCGTAAGCCCTTAGTTTGGCAGATTTACAGTTTTGGTCCCTGCAGCTCAGAAACTTGGTATTTGATGCATTTTTGACACGTTTAAGCCCCGTTAACCCCATTTCAAAGCTCTAAAATGAAGTTAAAGTATAGGGAACTTAAAATATGCTTAAAAATATCCCGGATGTCGGTTCGTTTGGCCGTACGGTCGCGATGTTCGGTTAATTACGACGGAATGCGCATAAGCGCGAAAGACGATCCAAATTGCGCGACGAATGGATTTTTCTCATGCCATACACTAAGGCATAATATAAGGATGCTTACATAAATTTTTGGATGTCTGGATGTATTCAGAACGTAAGTTATGCGCAAAAGTGCTAACTTGTGCACTTTTTGACACTTTTAGCCCCTGAATGATCCAAAAGTTTGTTTTAGCATATCAAACCCCTCAAAGCCTATTTCTAAGCTATGTAAAGGATATTTATGGTATGTTTAACTTATGGACATGTTCCGGAATGTTTGTTACAGTTCAAATTGAAGTTTAATCCCTGTAAGCGAATTAACTTGTTTCTGCCATACCAAAGCCTTCAAAACTTATTTCTAAGTTATGTAAAGGTTATTTAAGGTATGTTGAGTATATGTTGATGTTCCGGAGTATTTGTCGCATTAAACTGAGCACGTTTAAGCACCAGTTAGCGTATAACTCTCCAGAAAGCGATGTAGAGTTTAAAATCGAACAAAAGTCAAAACATGAAAAATGTAAAACACAACCAAACAAACATTGGGATAAAATAACATTGTTTTATTGATAATTGAACTGTTCACAATGATTACAAGCACAAATGTTACAGTCCTGACCCATCATATCAGCGGCTACGTCGCGACGTTGACAGGCACAACTATTTGTTTGAGTGGGTGGTTGCGGAGCTGCATGAGCGCCGACAGCGTGACGGGTTACCTCCACGACCCTTCATTACGGATGCGGAATGGGATCAGCATCAGCACCATCAGCAGAAGCCATAGTATTTTATCATTTTATCATTTTGTTATGTATGCACAAACTTTTGTTGTATATATCAAACTTTTGGTGTACACATAAAACTTTTGCTGTAAACGGTTTAACATATTCGAACAGTACCGGGTATCTCCACTTATTTAAGCTATAATATTTTAACGTTATAGTATTCGAACCATATATACGCTTTTCAAAATTTTAACATTATACGCTTTTCGACGACATCGACTAAATAAATTAATGAGGACGTCGACTAAATAATAAAAAACATTATATATTTCTAACTCGTTATATATTTTAAGCGAGTTAACGTTGTAACCGGGTGAGAATTTATACCACAAATAGGCCGAATGATTAAACAAAATTCTGAAAGGTTATATACGCTGCGTATAGCTCTATACGTAACGAATATAAACCTTGTAAAAATCTGATGCTTAAATGACCCCAAATTTTCAGATGATGGTTTGTATACACTGCGTAGAGAGCTATACGCAGCGTATATAAACCCTTGTCTTCTGTGCAATGATTGGTGATTAGGCACTGAGATCCATGGTTTACCTACGCAGCGTATAGGGTTAACCATATACGCTGCCTATACGCTGCGTATAGACCTATACGCAGCGTAGGTAAACCCTGATTTTACTAGGGTTTGGTGTGTCAATAGACACATTGGTGTGCCAATAGGTACACCCTTTTGAAAAGCCTAATTAGTTTAACTGGAGTTCTGTTCTCATTTCTCTGAGTTTCTAAATATGTTGGGTAAACCACTTATAGTTCCAGACATAGGTTCTGTTTGTTTTTGCAGACATAAACTGTCTGCAAGCTGATTTCATCTGTTTTCATGTCTGCAACTGAAGATGTGGTCTGAAGATCTGTAAGCTGAAAATATAAGACTGTTTGTTTTTTTAAATACATTAAAACCCTAATTTTCTCATTTCATGCGCACACCACTCCAGACCTTTCCCTTCATCTCCCTGCTCTCTCCCTCTCAAGTAAACACCAGCGACCGGAGTCCGATTCCGGTAACCGGTTACCTCCGACAAACCCCCAACACCCACACAACACCCCTCGTTCTCCCTCTTTCTCTGATGGGTTAACTCCGGCCCGACACACGCACCTCCACCTCTCTTCTCTTGCTTTATCAGCGAGTTATTCTCCGGCAAGCGACCCCCCCCCCCCCCCGAATCACCTTCTTCCCTGTAACACCTTCCTCGTCGCACAGATCAGGGACTGAGAGAAAGAGAGAGAACAGAGAGCGAGGAACAGAAGCAGATGAAGAAGAAGATGACGAAACGATGGCGGAGGAGATGGATCAGACGGAGGAGATGAGTTGCATACGGTGGCAGAGAAGACGGAGGAGATGAGTTGCAGAGAGTTGGTTTGGGTTATTGGATTTTGGGATCAATGAGCTGTTGTGAAGATGTTTGAAGAAGGATACTCATAGCTTTTTTTTAAGATGAAAAAAGCCGTTTGCAGATCTGTTTAACAAAAAAAAAACAAACAATCTTCAAGGGTAACGTCTGCGCGCCTGCAGACAACAGTTCTTGTTTGAAGAAAAAACAAACACCCCATAGTATGAGTGTGCTCCGAATGTACATACGTCATTATGTACAGTACTGAATTTGAACCTGTAATATGCTACGAACCTAGCTACCTATGATTAGCATTGTTTACTTCTCTTCACAGCTCAAATATGTTACATAATAAACATTATGTGCGCCTCTTAAGAGACTAATTAGCAACCGTTATTTTGTTATGCATGTTCATATGAAACCATCGTTTAAGTAAACATAACATGATCATGCCTAAAGACCGCATGCCAAAAGCTCATGAAATCATATAAGATAAAATAAACAATATAGAGCCAATAGCTAGCCTTAATTGTGTTTTGCGGTTTCTAATTTTAGAAAGATATCTATTTTATATTCTGGATGTAGGCCATGGCACCAATGGACGTAATGCATTGTTCCTAACTTTTTCTCCATTATAATTAAAATTAATGCATGAAAAATAATTTCAAAACTCATACAAAATAAGCAGATTATGTCTAGGCAATTATGTCGGGTTTAGCCTAACTGTTGTGGGCGTGGAAGAGATGGCGCCGAGAAGGCGCGGAAGAGATGGCGCGGAGGAGCCATGTTGCGTAGCACTCCGACATGGCAGTGGAGCAAAAGAGGCGTGGGGTGGGGCGGGGTGGGGTGGGGTGTTGACCTGGTCATGGGTGCTAAGGCTTTTGAAGTTTTATTTTAAACGGTTAAATACTTAAATACCATGAATACCCCACCACAACATACTACCATGTTTTAATATTTCATCCCGTCACAACACATCTTAGTTGGTTTTGAAAACCCCACTTTCTATATAGTGTCTACGTGACACCTACAAAACACACATTTTTCACATTTCATACCTCTCACTACACATATTATTAACATATTTTGTCAAAAACACAATCAAATTTTTGCCTAATTTGTTTATATCTATGTATATATAATGAGAAAACTCATTTAAATAAGAAAACTCAAAAAAAACCTTAAAAGATACACCAATTTTTTTAAATATTTTTGCTATAAATATACATTTTTGAAATAAAAAAATTGAAAAAAAAAAGGTATTACAACTCCCTAACCTCAGTCTCCATAAACCTAAACACCCCCTCCCCCCCCCCTCCCACACCACCATCAAGAAAACAAAAAAAACCTAAAAATTAAACCCTAAACTTAAACACCCCCCCCCCCAAACTTAAAAAAGCAAACCCTAAACCCCAAAAACCCTAACTTTAAAAGCTAAACTAAACTGAAAACCTAAACGCTAAGTCTAAATTGCATGTGCAATATAACATATGTTGCACATGTGTTATACTATTTTATTTATTGTCTTAAAAATGTTAGATTTACAACTAAAAAAATATTTTTTTTAAAAAATTGTGTGTTTTAAGCTTATTTTGGTAGCATTTAGCTTGGGTGGGGGCCTAGGTTTTTTTTAGGGGGGGGGGGGTGGTGGGGTATTGGGGTATAGTTTTTTTTTTTTTTCGAGGGTGGGGGGTGGGCGTTGAGGTTTTTGGGTGGTAGAGGGTTTCATTGTTTGTTTTTGGTTTATTTTGATTGTGTTCACATTGGTTCTCATTGTTTTCATTTTAAAGTTGGGTTCCGCACGAATCTTAACCCCTGTGTGTGTGTGTATATATATTGTTTTTTGTGTTCATTTCATCAAAACATATTCAATATAGATGCATTACATTTGTTTACATTTCACTAGCATGTGTTTTTATAGACATTTACATCCCTTGGCTGTTTAAAGAAACAAACCAAAAAACATGTCACATGGCAAATGTTATGTGACATATATCTATCAATTGGTATTGGTATTTTGTTACATGTTTACGCATGACATAATCTCTAAGTCAACTTCAAATAGACATGACTGTAACCGCATGTTAACAATATACAGACACGCGTAGGCTAAGTGTGCTTATATGCGATAGCCTCAATCAAAAACAAAACAAAAAGAAAAGAAAAACTAAATATATGTAATTTCATTTGATCAACCTAGTGTTTCCATAAAAACCCTATAAATGTTCTTTAACTAGTATTGAAACTCGCAATTCGCGTCGGAGTCGTAGGAGGTATTGGTGATGATATATTTGTTACATGACATATTGATGATTTATTATAGACCATACAAACTTTAAACTAAACGGTGGTAAAAATAAGCAATCAACACAGTTAAGTAAACATATCTAGAGTTAAAAATTAGCTTTAATCTAAGCGACTGAAAAATAAGTAAGCAACACGATAAGTTAAATAAATAATAGAGTTAAATGCCAAAATAGTCCCTGACGTTTGGTCACTTTTGCCGTTTTAGTCTAAAACTGAAAACTTTTTAATCTGGGTCCTTGTGGGTTCAATTGTATTGCCATTTTCATCCAGAATACAAAGTGAATATGATTTTTCAGTTAACCACGTGCCTTTTTATCGTTTTCCTCCCATTTAATGAAGGGCAAAATGATCTTTTAACATTTTATTATAATATATTAATAAACAAAAAATAAAACTAAAATCATAAAATTCCTTTATAAAACCCTAACCGTCCTTTCTTCAACCCTAGTCTCCACCGTCCTTCTTCAACCCTAGCCACCTACAACTGAACTGAAGATTAACACAAAGTGAAGATTCAAAAGGTTTCAGTTTTGAATTAAAACAGCAAAAGTGACCAAAAACAACTCAGTGACCATTTTGACATTTAACTATAAATAATAAGTAATATAGTAAAGAATCAAGCTTATAAAAAAGATAAAAGAACAAATATTTGTTAAAAAGTTAACTTTATTAAATTTTTAACGACGTATGATAACTCTATTAAAGTTTGGGGTTGAAACATAAATCGTTTATAGAAAAAAAAAATATATATTATTAAACGTCTGTATAATAAATATATGTATTAAAAGTCACAGACATAACTAAATCGTTTATAAAATAATATTAGAGCTCAGAGATCGTTTAAAAACTTTATTAATGTTTATGGTAGAAATATAAATTAATTAAAAAACAATAATATTATAGCTCTATAATTATAAACTAAAAATGAAAGTGGACCAAATAAATATTTATTGCTGTTCACAATTTATAATTTATCTATAGAATGTGGGTGTTTGTTTGTTTGCTTTTTTGTGTTCTCTCTTACATGTCACATTTAAAGTATTGATAGGGTCATAGGTTTGCATCATGGTACAACTCTCATGGTGTTAGCCCTTTAGCCCTCCCATTTAATATATTGATACAATTATATTGTCTTCATGGGGCAAACCAAAACAAACTGATTTTAATTCATTACAATCCAACGTAAATTTGTTTTATCATCAAGGAAAGTATGATATGAAACCGAAATTCCATGAGGAAATAAGAAAAATGTTATACCATTCCTGATCAATACCTCCGATTTCTAGTAAAGCCGCTCCAATATAAAAACTAGTTGATTTAAGTTGCATGATACAACAAGAACGGTGGCTTATTGTCGACACACGTGATTGATCGTTATAAGTCGCTTCAACAAATGTTTTGAAGAAAACAATTCTTGTTCGATTGGAGTCATTTTGACAAAGTAATGGCATTATCAAATTAACAACAGTATCATGTTAAAATTCATGGTTCCTATCGGTTTAAGTCAAGTTTTATTTCGATGTTTCAACTTTTTTTTTTTAATGAAAAGATAGTTTATTTCATTCATACTTGTCAAGTTACATCAAAATAGAAGGTAGACGGGCAACAAGCTGCGCCGCCACACATTTCTGAATTGCAAACCCTAATCTACCAAAGACAAAACTCCGTCCCTCTGAGGCTGAGCAATTCTTGTTTACAAAAAAAAAAAAAAAAAAACACTCGGAGCTGTTTGGTAGCATCTTAATGACCATTCAGATGATACCTCTTAATGGTTTAAAACCTCTGAATGAATAAGAGGTAACCTCAAGTCTGAATGGTTAAGAGGTAATCTCTGAATGGTAAATCATCACATGTCACATTCTTCTACCTTCTCATTGGTAAAATTCTTAATGGTTCCATTAAGAGGTAGCCTCTTAATGACCATTCAGAGGCTACCAAACAGCCCCGAATGTACTAATATGCCACTTCCCAAATGTACCGAGGCTGCATATTGAAGAAACACAAATCCAAAAGGATCAAAGCCTAAATACACATTTAAGTATACTCTCAAAACTTACATAACATATATATTATATTGTCTGTTGGTGTGAATGTGCGAAATAATCCAAAGCAGACTATTCTCTTTGTCTATAATTTATAATTATGTCCGAATTATCGGCATTTACACAGGATCATGCCGTCTTTATACCTCTCTCGTATCCATAAAACCAAGTGTTGTGCCCAACTTGGTACGTACAGTAATTTTTAATTATCATTTGGTCGTGTTCCTTCCTAACCATTCATGCCCACAAAATCCCCAACATGTAAATTCTAAAAATAAATGTGCAACCTGAGAGGCTGAGATTTACAATATAGTTTACAGCAGAATGTTTTCAACTAGTATTGATTATAGTTTTATGACACCAGACTAAAAGAAAACAATAATGTTGAATATATGAACAGTTAGATGAATCTATGAAGGCTTTACTAATTTTATTGTACATATTCCTATAATTATTTGTCCCAAATGATTGTCTGTTTTTTGAAATGTGAATGGTTACAATTTACTAATTTCCATCTTTTACCCTTAATTAATTCTTTTTTTTAATTCATTTATCGTTGATTTTAGTTTTGTTGACGGGCAATTGCAAATCTGATAATAAAAACTATAAAAATTGTACTAGCGGGTATACTCGTGCTACGCAATGGGACAATATCTTTTGCTACGTAGCAACTGGTTGTCTTTGAATAATTTCATAACTAATGTATGATCGGCTTCCTTGTTTAACTAACACAATTTTGTATGGTTATCGTTTTTACAACTATTTAAGGTGAAACAAGAAATCTAACACTCTTTCACTAAAAAATTGAACAATTTTAGAACTTTTTAGAAAAAATAATGATTCTTACAATAAATTTTTACTTTTAGAATGAACATTGTAGATGCATTAGGTTTTTAATGCTTTCTTTAATTGAGTGAACTAAAGAGGAAGTGATTTGTTAAACGGGAAAGATACACATCTTATGCATTGGTAAGTTGTACCATACGCAGCAAACCTGTCTTAAGCGTATTAAAATTTGAGGTAAATTAAAATATAGGTATATCTTAATTTAATTTTATTTTTTGGAACAAGGAAACTATATAGAACTACATGGTTGGTGAGAAAAGTACATGAAAAGCAATGGTTTTTTAACCTAATAAATCCAACCTAACTTACAGTTTTTCACACAACTAGAAAACCACAGAAACGAAAATAAAACATTGTATAAAAAAAAAACAAATACTTTCGGTCTTTCTTTTCACGCCGAAGATATCTTCATTTTTGGCTACCGAAATGATCCACTAAGACACAAACAAAATCAACTCAATAACTTCTTTCTTCTCCTTTAACAACGCATACTAATCCAGCCAATGAATCAATCATTGAAGTCTGGCTCTTATTAGTTGGCAAAACAACATAAATCCACCTCAAAAAAGCATCTCAAATCGTAGACGAGCAGTTGTAAGATCCAACAATGTGATTAGAGGGCTCCACAGAAGTTGAGCAAAGAGCGCAAGAGATATGTTGAATTTCAAAACCCTTTTTACTCAAATTCAAACAAGTAGGCAAGCGGTCTAGCAAAATTCCCCAAGCATGGATATTCACCTTTCTAGAGACATAGTTAGTCCATCTAGTAGGGTAAGATCCATCAGGAAGAACCACCCGATCAATAGCTAATATGATGACTTTAACTGAAAATTCATTCTGACCATCAAAATCTCATTGTCGTTTATTAGCATCTCCATTAAGGTTCACATCCGATAATATAGAAACAACCTCATTAAAGTAACATTCTTCACCCCTACCCCTCCCCCCCTGGCGCCTAAGACTACGCTACGAAATCTATATTGGAAACTCCTCTATTCAGCTGAAACGTTATTATGAATTTCGTTTGGAAAGCATTAATAATTATTTAAAACTTTTGTAAACCTGTACTTTTTTGTAAACCTATACTAAGCCACACTATAAGCATTATATAACATGATGTTTAAGTTTACAACTGATTGGACTCTTTATAGACGGCAAAGGTGGTTATAGTAGAAGCTTGGATTCGTTTAGTGCTAACACTTGCAGTTGGAAGACACGACCAATCATTTGTACCCACCCTACCTTTTGGTTTCTAACAGTGGACATGTTTGTATCCATCGACCAGTTTAATTTACATCTGTATCATAACTATAGAATTTTAAAATTACGTTTTTGCATAATTTATAAATAAATTAGAGTTATTATGGATATTGATAAAAATTCAAGGTGATGTGCAAATGGTACCGGATAGCATTTATCCTAACCCGTGATAAAAGAAATCATTAAAGTTAAGAAAAATAATAAATAAAATAATTATTGTTAAAATATTAAAATAATAAAAGTTTGTAAAATTATATATATTATTATACTAATACCGATGTTGTTCGTCCGGTTGACTACGTCTAGGGCGCAAATTCATTACTAAACATAAACCATACAAATAAGTACAGGTACCGATGTTGTTCGGTATGTTATAGTAGCGATACGATGTTAGTTTATCAAAAGCAAAGACAATATAAATACATACTGGTTTATCAAAAGCAAATGTAATATAAATAAACACTGATACTGATACATATATTATTCGGACGGTTTCGGTTCTTTTTTGGTACGATAATGGTACAATATCCGTTTTCAATAAAATTTATATTGAAATATTGAAAAAAAAAAGCAATCTGTTTCGATTCAGTTTAGTACAATAGAGGAATATTAACCATTTTCAATTAATTTATATCGTAGTGGTGGAAAAAACATAGAATGCAGGTTATTTGAAAAATAAACAAAATATATGATAAGTAAAATATTATTAAAAAATTGAAACAATAATTTATAAAATTTAAATCACTGTTCATGAAGACTTTGTTTTAATATATGTATATATAGGAGAAGGATCCGTTAGGAACCACCCTTTATTGCGAGAACCAATGTGAACACAACTAAAAATACCTAAAAAATACACAAAAAAAATTAATATTTTTTATAAAAAATCGCTACTTTTAGTAGCCAAAATTTTTTTTTATATATTAAAAAAAAATTGAGTGTTTTTTTTATTTTTTTTTTATTTTTGTTGGTTTTTTTGGGTTTAGTTTTTAGCATTTTAGCTTGGGGGAGGGGGGTAGGTTTTTTGGAGGGGTTTAGTTTTTAGCCGCGGGGGGGGGGGGGGGGGGTTAGGTTTTTTTTTTTGGGGGGGGGGGGGTGGGGGTTAGGTTTTTTTTAGCTATTTTAGGTTGTACAATCTGGGTTAACGTACGTTGCGTACGCTGAAAAACATAACATGCGTGATTACTGGTATAACATGCGTGATTACGGTTTTTAACCATGCGTGATTTCTGATTTTGTACATACGTAATTATGTTCATGCGTGATTATGAGTTTCAACATGCGTGATTATGGTTTTCAACATGCGTGATTACGGTTTTTGAGTATTATTATGTGCGTAATTTCCCAACGTACACATCGTACGTTAAGGAACATTGCACGTTAACCAACCCCTATATATATATAATATTAAATAAAAATAGATTCACATAAAAGGTTTCCAATAATATATATTGGATATTATATATATAAAACTAGGTTATCACCCGGGAATGCTTCCCGGGCTGGAGAAAGTTATTAATATACTTATTATTTATGATTAATACATACTTAAAATGATACAAAATGTATGCCATATTAATGTTTTGGCTATAATTAGAGTTATAAAGTTGCTCAGCCATCCAAACAATTATCTATCCAAAAGAGTGTATTCTCTCTCGTTCAAACTTCGCTTACAAATGTAGTCTTTTTTCAACTTGAGCGAGGTTTTTTTTAAAAGGCCAACATAATATCATTAGAAATCTTGCGAGTAGCAAGCACCAATTGTATAGAATCATCAAAAAAGAAACATATTACAGTACATGGAGGCAATCCATCAGCCATACTACAATACAAACCCAAAATAAAGCGCCAAGACACAGCCAAAAAACTATTACTAACTTATTTTGATCTATTTTTTACCCAAAGGATTGCGACGGCTTTGACTTCTTCAATCAATTTTGACACTAATACCCATTTGGTAGTTGCATGATGAAGTTATGAGTGTTAGATTTTTAGCAGCTTTAATAACCTCGTCACTCGTAGCACCTTCTTTTCCGAATAGAATATTCTCTTTGATAGTTTCAAATAGTATAGGCTCTTGGCTCACCAAACCCATTTGACTTCTTAACCATTTTAACTGGAGCGACTTTATATCAATCCCATCGAGTAGTATCACTCCCTCGGTCAGACCCACTTTGACCAACCAGCCCAACGGTCTGACACGGCTTGATCTTGATGTTGACTCTTTTCAGAACCAAACTTTCTGGTCTTGACAGGTATCCAAACTCAACATCCTTAAACTCCAGCTCGCCTTTGACAGCCGATATCTTCTTTCCATGTTTGTCTATCGAGTCTATAATCAGGACCCGATTAATAATTTCGTTCACGAGAGCTGCTGAAATCTTAGCTTCGGCAAAATGTTTTACGTTAATAAAAGAAGCTCCAAGACTGCTGCAATAGTTAACAAAATATTTAAATTGATGTTTAATTTGAAATTTTTAATAACTGATTTATTATATGTTGGTTTTGTTATGTAATATATGAAACATATACTTACAATCCTCCATAGACAATGCATACCCCTGAAGCAATGATATCTCCACCTTTGATTCCTTTTTTGATGACCAAGATGCTCTCATACCAGCTCATAAGAGCAAAAATAGAAAATATAACTCCGATGCTACCAAAAACCATTCCTTTTAGCAATTCCTGTTTAATACCTAGAGCTAAAGTTGGTATTAACGCATCTAAAAGCCGACTCACCATTTTTTTCTCTCCAATGTAGGAATAAACCGTTTTAATCTAAGAAAACGCTTGTTCTGCTATCCCACCGACAACTGTATAAGCTTCTTGTAGTTTCTCTTCGTTTTTCGCTAAAATATGTCCATAAATTACCCCTGGAATAATCAGCAAAAACATAGCCGGAAGTGCAACAATTGCTAATCTCCAACAGAGGTAAACAACGGTTAATTCAGCTGTCAAAAACATGCATACATTTGCAATGAAATCCGGAATCTGTTTGATTATGAAAACAAAGTTAAATTTGTGTGCAAAACAAGTTTCATGTTGAAAATGGTGTAGTTAAAGAAGTTAGAAGACCTTTTCACTAATAACTCCTTGTATGTTTATCAATATATCTGTTAAAATATTTGTCACAACACGCGATGCTTCAAGACTTTTGTCAAAGTACCAAACTTCTTGTCGTAAAACAGCTTTTAAATATTTAAACCGTATCCATGATGATTGTCTATTATACCAACAATGAATTACCTTTGCCTGCCTTTGATAGTATAGTCCGAGAATCTCTAACGTTAGCGACAAACAAACGATTACCTACCAAAACTGCAGTTGAAGCAGTAGAACCATCATCACTCGAGTTATCCTTTTCAGACTCCAAAAACTCAGAGTCGGTTCTTTGATAAGTTTCACCTGTAACCCGGTTCCAGTTTAACAAACTACTTATAATATTTTTCTACAGAATAATAGGTAATGGTTTTCATGAATAGGGACTCACTTAGGGCCATTTTAGTGTTTGTCATGAATTGAGGGTGCATCATGAGGTTGTTAAAAAGATTTTGCTTCAAATACTCGGCTGCACGTGAACCACCATGACCTATACAAACATATATTTCGTGTACTCAGAACAAATGATGAAAAGTTTCTTTTTTGTTAATAAAAATGTCTGTTATATAAACCGAAAAAGAATATAACCGTCAAATATCCCAAATAGGCAAACGGCCTGCCCATCGATCTTGCAAGTTTTGACATCAAAGAAGTCTTCCATGGTTGCCCTTTTTCCTCTGAAACTTGAGAAACCACAGTTCAATCTTCCATCTTCACTGCCAATACAAAGCCAATAGTGTTACAATGAAGCATACAATCATGTATAAACACTTGACCAGAAGAAAACAGCCTAGCAATAAAATTCAACAAACACAAACCAATTTTAAATGATCTATTATGAGAGATATCAAAGGGAACCGATTACCCATTTTCGGGTTCCGTCTTTGAATGGGAACCGATGAACCCGACATCAAAGGGAACCGATTACCGATTTAATGTTAAGGGTCGGTCTTCATTTATGTTTTATTACAATTTTCGGTTATCAGTTCAGTCTAATCACTGGGTCGGGTCAGTTAGTGTCCTATGCTCACCCCTACTTATAAATACACCATTCACGCTGGAAGATTTTTCATCCAAAATCATTTTGGTATCTTTCACCAGTTAGTATCCCATTAAACAAATTTAATTGATTTAAAAAAAAAAACATTTTCGTTTGTTACCCAGAAAACCCATTGTAAACAACATTCTCTAGGTTTGTTTCTTATCGACTATTAACCCTAACCCCCATTTCTCCCTTCTAAAACAGCAAAGAAGCCACTAATTTTCAAAGAACACACAATTAAGAGCTTTTATAATCAAAATCATGGAGTTAGAAACAGGGCTTGAACTCATCCACCCTAAACAGACAACGACCACTAAAAGAAAACTTCAGGAATGAATTGTAGTTTTCAGCATTTGCTATTTAAGAAGTGATTTTATGTAACTATTACAAAGCAGATTACTTAAAATAAGTAGTATTTTCATATGGACAACTTATTAACATGTAGAACTTGGCAGATGTTCCAACACTCATAGCACAAGAATATAAACCCATAATATGTTTACCCTCAGACATTGAAACAAAGTGATATAAACTGAAAAGCTTCAGGGATGACCAAGCTAAGATGAAACTTAATACCGAAACCCTACCCAAGCTAACCCGATAACCTGAAAACCGAAACCCAACAAACCTAGTTGTAATTCAATCGGGCCAACGGTTAAACTTTCAAACCTGGAAGGGATCTGTATAATGTATGAATTTTGAACTCCCCTTTTAATTAGATCGATGCTGTAAACTGAAACTGACAATCAAAATGAGGAAAATTTCAATCGAACCTATTTTACCAATACACGAATATGACAAAATAAACAAAATTGTATATCAAATGAGATTAATTCGTATTCATAGTATTTGGACTTTAGATGTAATAGAAGGAAAACAACAATTAGAACATCGAATAGCAACGAAAGAGATGAATTCGTAACTTAACAGTTCAAAATAAAAACAAAAGATATCGGCAGTGTCGATTGTTAGAGAGGGAACGTGTCCCCAATCTATTTTATTTATTATAACAATCCAATTATGTTTAGAAACATGTTGAATGATATTAGAAACACGAAAAAAAATTATAAATCAATCAAAGACTCACTTTTTCCCATATATAACCTCCGGTGTATTTTTTTTCTGTCCTTCCTGATATGAACCATAGAAGTGCCAAAAAAAATATAAATAAATGGAAGTGCCAAAAAAATCTAAATCCATAATGAAGAAATAGGAATAAATTAACAATTGTTTGCACCTCAAGATTGACATGATTTGGAGTTCCACACTTCGTGTGAAGCAAGCCAACGTCCTACAAAAAATAGGATCTATAAAAATTAATAAGAAATACAACGTACACACAACAGTTAAAAGTTAAGATCTTACACTTAACTAAACTTGTTGAGCACTCAATATAAAATCCATAACTGAGTTTTCCAGATGCATCCAGAAGCAAACTTTTTGGTTGCTGGGAAGGCATGGTTAGAAAGTGATGAGACTATATATACAGACCGATAAATAAGTGATTTGAGTGTATCCTTAGATAATCAATTTGGTTTTTGTTAGTATAAACTAATAAATCATCTGAATCACATTGGTTCTAAAACACAAATCATTTGTTGACATTCTATTTCTCATTTCTTGGGCTTTCTAAGCTTGTTCATAATTCTGAAAATTTGCAGAATCATTTTTCTTAAAAAAGGATAATTCTTTATACATTCGATATCTTTTAGGACTTTATTGATGGGTTGCTTTCATATGGGAAAGTCAAAACTGGCAAAAGCAAAGATGAAAGTTGCAAGATTTGATGATTTGAAGGCATGATAAAGTGATTATACCTGCTACCAAAATTAGCATACAAACTGCAGATCATCTTGTCTTCATCACCAGTGAATTGACCATGTTTAATATTGGGTATCAGATAGTTTAGCCATCTTAATCTGCAACTCTTTCCTCATATTGGGTATCAGTTAGTCCATCTAGTAGGGTAAAATCCATCAGGAAGAACCACCCGATCAATAGCTAATATGATGACTTTAACTGAAAATTCATTCTGACCATCAAAATCTCATTGTCGTTTATTAGCATCTCCATTAAGGTTCACATCCGATAATATAGAAACAACCTCATTAAAGTAACATTCTTCACCCCCACCCCTCCCCCCCTGGCGCCTAAGACTACGCTACGAATTCTATATTGGAAACTCCTCTATTCAGCTGAAACGTTAATATGAATTTCGTTTGGAAAGCATTAATAATTATTTAAAACTTTTGTAAACCTGTACTTTTTTGTAAACCTATACTAAGCCACACTATAAGCATTATATAACATGATGTTTAAGTTTACAACTGATTGGACTCTTTATAGACGGCAAAGGTTGTTATAGTAGAAGCTTGGATTCGTTTAGTGCTAACACTTGCAGTTGGAAGACACGACCAATCATTTGTACCCACCCTACCTTTTGGTTTGTAACAGTGGACATGTTTGTATCCATCGACCAGTTTAATTTACATCTGTATCATAACTATAGTATTTTAAAATTACGTTTTTGCATAATTTATAAATAAATTAGAGTTATTATGGATATTGATAAAAATTCAAGGTGATGTGCAAATGGTACCGGATAGCATTTATCCTAACCCGTGATAAAAGAAATCATTAAAGTTAAGAAAAATAAAATAATTATTGTTAAAATATTAAAATAATAAAAGTTTTACAAAAATTACATATATTATTATACTAATAAAAGTACTATTTATTAGCTTCGTTTATTAATGTATAAAATAATAATAATAATAATAATAATAATAATAATAATAATATAATATAATATAATATAACTAGGTTGTTTTCCCACGCATTGCGGCGGTATAGTATCCTGGGTATTCGATCGGCATCGGTGAAGTTTGTTATAGCACTGGTACGATACATGCACTCAGTATAAAAATCTACATATGTTTTACATCAATTGAATACAGAAAAACAAACATCGGTATCGACAATGATATTGTCCAAATGGTATCGATCAGTTCAGATCGTCACAGTACTAGCAATGATATTCGTTTATCATCGCAGAGAGAGTTGTATAAATGAAAATTATCGAAGCTGGATAACATAAAAATGGATATAGGTATACGTAACAATGTTGTTTGGTAGGATACGTCAGTTTATCGAAAGTAAAAACAATAAAAATAGGTAACGGTACCAATACCGATGTTGTTCGTTCGGTTGACTACGTCTGGGGCACAAATTCATTACTAAACATAAACCATACAAATAAGTGCAGGTACCGATGTTGTTCGGTATGGTATAGTAGCGATACGATGTTAGTTTATCAAAAGCAAAGATAATATAAATACATACTGGTTTATCAAAAGCAAAGGCAATATAAATAAACACTGATACTGATACATATATTATTCGGTCGGTTTCGGTTCTTTTTTGGTACGATAATGGTACAATATCCGTTTTCAATAAATTTATATTGAAATATTGAAAAAAAAAAGCAATCTGTTTTGATTCAGTTTAGAACAATAGAGGCATATTAACCATTTTCAATTAATTTATATTGTAGTGGTGGAAAAACATAGAATGCAGGTTATTTGAAAAATAAACAAAATATATGATAAGTAAAATATTATTAAAAAAATTGAAACAATAATTTATAAAATTTAAATCACTGTTCATGAAGACTTTGTTTTAATATATGTATATATAGGAGAAGGATCCGTTAGGAACCACCCTTTATTGCGAGAACCAATGTGAACACAACTAAAAATACCTAAAAAAACACACAAAAAAAATTAATATTTTCTATAAAAAATCGCTACTTTTAGTAGCCAAATTTTTTTTTTAAAAATATTAAAAAAAAAAAATTGAGTGTATTTTGATTTTTTTTATTTTTGTAGGTTTTTTGGGGTTTGGTTTTTAGCATTTTAGCTTGGGGGAGGGGGAGGGGGTTAGGTTTTTTTTTAGGTTTTTTGGAGGGGTTTAGTTTTTAGCCGGGGGGGTGGGGTTAGGTTTTTTTTAGCTATTTTAGGTTGTACAATTTGGGTTAACGTACGTTGCGTACGCTGAAAAACATAACATGCGTGATTACTTGTATAACATGCGTGATTACGGTTTTTAACCATGCGTGATTTCTGATTTTGTACATACGTGATTATGTTCATTCGTGATTATGAGTTTCAACATGCGTGATTATGGTTTTCAACATGCGTGATTACGGTTTTTGAGTATTATTATGTGCGTAATTTCCCAACGTACACATCGTATGTTAAGGAACATTGTACGTTAACCAACCCCTATATATATATATTTATAATATTAAATAAATATAGATTCACATAAAAGGTTTCCAATAATATATATTGGATATTATATATATAAAATGTTATGTCACACGTACATTTCTACATGGCTCACATATGTAACTAATTCTTCTCCAACTAATTTCCAAAAAAAAAAAAACATAACATGTAACATATAGTTAAAATTGTTTTTATTATTATAATTATTAATAAAACATATAGAGTAAGGTTAACATACAAAAAGCCTTATCATACATCACGTAGGAGACAATGGTAACCGTTGGATCAGGGGTATAATCACGCATGAGACCACATAAATCACGCATGGGACCACATAATCACGCATGGGACCACATAATCACGCATGGGACTATAATCACGCACGTTCTATGATAATAACGCACGTTATATTTTTTGTTATGTATGTTAATATAGGTTAAGCCTTGAAGTACATTATACTTTCTCTATAATATTAAATAAATATAGATTCACATAAAAGGTTTCCAATAATATATATTGGATATTATATATATAAAATGTTATGTCACACGTACATTTCTACATGGCTCACATATGTAACTAATTCTTCTCCAACTAATTTCCAAAAAAAAAAAAAAAACATAACATGTAACATATAGTTAAAATTGTTTTTATTATTATAATTATTAATAAAACATAATATGTAACATATAGTTAAAATTGTTTTTATTAGTATGCTTATTAATATAACAAAAGGAAGCATGTGATGTTTTTCTTTACAACAATTTTTTAACACCTTATTTTCTACCGCTTTACCTTTCACTTACAAGGAATTGAATTTACAACCTCATTTTTGTAAAGAAGAACTCAATACCACTAGACTAATAGGACATGAGTAAGCAAGTGATGTTATATACAAAAACGAATATTGTACACTGAAGAGGATAAGGCAAAGCAAGAAGGGGAGTCTCTAATAGATATAAATTCCAAACCAACCAAGCTTAAAAATGAGTTATGATATAAGTACACAAAAAGAAGCTTGTTTAGTTTGGTCATAGCATGAAGAGACACGATATCTCTTCTAATTTACCAATTTCAGAAAAACTCGAATTGAGCACGTTATATCCGTTGTTTTTTACTCCAATTATTATTTTGTGGATATGAGTAAATAAAACCCAATTATTGTTGGCGATATCTTATTGTTGTTTTCATAATAATTTACTTAATAGATAGATATTAATCGTATTATGTTGTGTACATCCCATGTGTATAATGAGCGTATTAACGTATGTGATTCACTATGATATATTACTAATCACATGAGATTATGGGTGTTTGTGTGGTAAAACCAATCGGTTTTCGGCTTGTAACATGTAAAATCAAACCGTTCATAGTACTCACATAAATTGAACCAAACCAATTACTGTTCTGTTACTTGATCAATAAAAGAATATATAAACCATAATATCACATATGAGTTATATGTTTCTAAAATTATAAATTACTCATCTTTCAGAAACGTACCTTTTAGCTGTATAAGCATAAAACAATTGTATTGTTTCACTTGCATATCAAAACACATAAGTGAGGCATAAAATGAAAACTCTCTTTTTATAAAAAGAAAATAGAAACTTGTATCAACCGATCAAACAACATTTTTTTTTGAAAAGATATCCAACCTCATCCTAATTTTTGACGTTTTTTTAACGGCTAACACGTACATCTTTTTAAGCTAGACCAATATACGTTTACTTTGAGATGAAAACCATCAATTATTTTGGGAGAAACACCTTTACTAAACACTTTAATACCTCTGGACTTTTTGATAATTTCCTCCAACATTTGAATATCTTAATTAATTATCTCCTATTTTTAGCACAGCACAATCAGATCATCGCCTTTCCGTCCAGTCTCAAAATTTCTTTAACTTCAAAACAATCCAATTGATTTCAATAGCAAGTACACCTTACTGCTTACATATATTTTACAAAGTTCCATAGAATTCTTCAGTCATTTGATTAACCAGAAAATCAAATTTTAAGAAGACAATAAACGTGAAGAACATGATGTTAACATAATGTTTTAATATAAGGTTCTTTATTCAAAAACAATTCCATCAATTTACATGTTTTAAGAGCACAATTTCTCATAAATACCCACAAATTGATTTCATCGAAGAACATCAATTCTAGTCCTCCCAAGGTATGTTTCAAGAACTAGAAATCGATTTCTCATCAAGTCCCACGATTCTATTAATCGGTTGATGAAAATGAAAATGAAGAAGAAACCGGATAAAGTTAACCAATTACATATATGTAAAGGTTCCACATACGTGTAACTTAACCATCAACCGTGATTATCAATGTGAACACAACCAAAAATACCTAAAAAAAACTAAAAACAAGGTAAAAAAACCTAACCTCCACCCCCCCCCCCCCTACCCCAGAAAAAAAAAAAAAAAAAAAAGAAAACCTAACCCCCCACCCAAGCTAAAATGCTAAAAACTAAACCCCCAAAAACCTAAAAAAATCTAAAAAAAAAAACACACAACAAAAAAAATTAATATTTTTTACATTAAAATCGCTACCTTTAGTAGCCAAAAAACATTTTTTTTGAATAATTTTTTTTTTAATTTGAAAACTATTTTTTTTTAAATTTGAATTTTTTTGGTAACGAAATCCAACGATTTTTATATAAAAAATATTAAAAAAATTGTGTGTTTTTTAGCTATTTCTAGATATTTTTGGTTGTGTTCACCTTAGTTCTCGCGGTTCTCGCAATAAAGGGTGGTTCCTAACGGATCTTTCTCTTATATATATATATATATAAATATATATATATATATATATATATATATATATAGAGAGAGAGAGAGAGAGAGAGAGGCAGGATCATTTCAGAACCATAAATATTTACAGAACTCGCAGAACTCCAAATAAACAATCTTTTTATTTACATATTTTTATGTTTAGGATAATTTTATCATTTATTATGTGTATTTTTACGATTACATACATGTTAAGAGTAATTTTATCATTTTTTATATGTAATTTTATAATTACACTTATGTAAACTAGTTTTTTTACATATATGTAATTAGTTATGACACATATATCTAATTTTGGCAATTAAACATATGTAAACTACTTTTAACATGTATGTAATCAAAGAAATACATATAATAGATGATAAAAAGATCCTAAATAAAAAAACTTATATATAAAATGATTGTTTATTAGGAGTTCTGAAAGTTCTGTAGTTATTTAGAGTTCTAAAATGAACTCAACCCTATATATATATATATATATATATATATATATATATATATATATATATATATATAGGCTAAAGCTAGGTAGGAAACCTTCCATTTTGAGAAAACCCGGGAAACTCAAAGCTCCCGACATTTTTTTTTTTTTTTTGAAAAAAATAACACATGTAATATACATGTTTTTAAGAGTTTTGGGCCAAAAAAAACAAAAAAGCGCCGAAGGGATCTTTTTAAAAAAAATAAACAAGTTTCAGCATTTTTTGCCTAACACATGTTAGTCACCGAAGTTGCTGAAACTTGTTTATTTTTTTTTAAAATAATCCTTCAGCGCTTTTTTGTTTTTTTTTTTTTTTTTTTTTTGCCCATAACTCTTAAAAACATGTATATTACATGTGTTATTTTTTTCAAAAAAAAATGTCGGGAGCTTTGAGTTTCTCGGGTTTTCTCAAATTTTTAGGGTTTTCTACCTAGCCCTACCCTATATATATATATATATATATATATATATATATATATATATATATATATATATATATATATATATATATATATATAGAGAGAGAGAGAGAGAGAGAGAGAGAGTGGGGATCCTGCGGAAAGTGTGTTTTTCCTAGAAAGTGTAGGAAGCGATCAGGGCCATCAGATGAATCTGTTTAATGGTTGAGTTCGTTTTGGTGGCATTTTGGTAATATATGTGTCTTTAAAGTATGCTAAGTTAATTGATTGTGGGTAAATGTGTCATTTAAGTTGTTTTAAATAAGGAAATAACTAACAATCATAAAACCACCTCCAATAATGTCGCAATTTTTTTCTCTCTCTCTAATCCCTCACATTTGAAAACACCAAATCATACAAAAAATAACGATAAATCAGATTTAGATGTGTTCATAGTAATGTGTTTTAGGGATAAAACACAATGTGACGAACTAGTGACTGACTGCTAAAACACAACATCAAGAATGCCAACTGATAAAACGAACCTGTAACTGATAAAACACAACATCAAGAATTGCAAAATCATATCAACCAGTAACTGATAAAACACATTCTGATGAAACCAATAACTAATAAAACACAACATAGAAAATGCCAAAATCACATCAACCAGTAACTGATAAAACACATTGTGGTGAAACAGTGGATAAAATACAAAGAACATGCCATTCATGAATCATAACTGGTATAACACATTGTGATGAAACCAGTAATTGATAAAGCACAACATCAAGAATGCCAAAAATCATATCAACCAGTAACTGATAAAACACATTGTGATGAAATCAGTAACTGATAAAACACAACGTGAACCAGTAACTGATAAAACACAACATCAAGAATGCCAAAAATCATATCAACCAGTAACTGATAAAACACATTGTGATAAACCCAGTAACTGATAAAACACAACGTGAAGAAATTGTTAATGATTTGAACTTCGTAATTTAAAGTAACTGCCCTTTTGAAATCGTAATGATTTGAAATTGTCAAAGAGATATACGTTTCCATAAATATCTGGATATACGGTTCCATAAATATCCGGATAGTTAGTTTAGGATATATAATATTCCAAAATTAAATTATTAATCAAATTACCATCATGCCCTTTTGAATAAAAAAACTAAAAGCCACATGTCACCTCCCTATTGCTTCCTAGACTTTCTAGGAAACTTAGGCTTTCTAGCCAAATCCCACTATATATATATATATATATATATATATATATATTAGAGACCTCAAATGAGAAGAAATTTTTTGTAAGAATAAAAATGAAGAAATTTCAACCAATAAAAATCCTTTATTTTACTTCATTTATTTTTTGTATTTAATATTAGTGTAAGGGTATATTGGTAAACTTAGATAGATCATTAATTGGTAGTCTTCCTTTTTAATAGCTAACTACATTAAATTTGTAACGTATTATCAAAAAATATATTTTTTCAAGCAAGAAAAAAAAATTAATTTAAAGTGTCGGATGAATTACGAGGTGTCTAGGATAAGTTTTAAATATGTAGACTAAATTTTGACGTGTGTATGCGAGAATTTTAATCTGGAGGATGATATTTTTATGACTAACTGATTAGTCAAAAATAATAATAAATGAAAAGAGAGAAAAACTATTTTATGGTTTACAATTGTACCATTTGTTCTTTCTCTTCTCAGTTTATTTTGCTTCTCAAATGAACCTCTCCCTATATTTATATAGGGTTAGGTTCATTATGAACAAGCTCATTGATAGTTAACTGTGTGAACTAATCATAGCCCTTGATTATCAATGCACAAGTTTTAGTCAATGGCCAGGATTTGATGATGAAAATACACTAGTGCATTTTACGATTTGATGGTGTAAATCAATAGACATGATTTGTTCACTTAGTTCACAAATACACTAGTGTTCACTCTAGAACCCCATCCTATATATATATAGGGGCAAGATTTAGGGAAAACTCCTATAATTGTGAAAACGGTGAGAACGCCCATTATCCATTGGATCAAAACAATCTATGGATTAGATTGGCGCGGTGGCGTTTTCGTAAATAACAACAACTTTATTACGTGGACGCGCTTCATTATGGGTAAAAAAGGTATTTTACTGCTCTAATACAAAACGCCATTAGAATTCCTGCCTTAAACTACAAGCCATACACATCAGTCCCTTCCAGATGAAATGCCATATTTATCTAAAACGCCATTCAGACAAAACGCCAAACTTAATGATGAAAACATGTTGTAGCTTTAACAGATAAAGGTGAGCAAACAGTAACTGAAACTTTATTACAAACATTTATTATAAAAAAATTCCATCCTAAATTACGCGCAAAACACATCATTATATAAACGACTTTACCATCCCTTCCATTGATCATACTAAAAATCGTCATCTTTAACCAAAACACCATTCCTACCAAAACGCCAAATTTAAAAAAAAAAACGCTGAAAAGAGGACAAATGGCAAACATCGTTTCATGGAGATTCAAAACTAGAATTAATAGATTCATAATCCTCTTTGACAACAGAAGAAGAGTGTTTGTGAAAACCATCAAAGCCATAATGAACTTGGACGAAGAAGTACAGAGTGGGATCCTAGCACTTGGCGTTCCTCTTGGTAATCTCTTTAAGAAAACACAGACGATTATATGAAGATTAACCAGAAAATTTGGATCAAATCCAAATGTGGACCTGGTCATCCAATCATGGCGTTTTGATGAAGACACTGACATAGTGACTGTTGTATGTGATGTAACACCCTGAAAACGGGTTTGGTAAACAAACCCCGTTAATACTAAAAGACGGGTAAAATACCGTTAGTGGTAAAATTAACCCGGTGAATATTAGGATTTAAATAAATAATCTTATATTAATAAAAAAGAAGAATAAACGCTTTGAGAAAACATGGTTTGTTAGAAGCCCGAGTTAAAGGGACTTAAAAATAAAACGGGTTATAAATCCCCACACCCACCAAGTTAACTAGGAATAGTTAACCTAGTTAGTAATGTGTAATTAAATGAAAAGCTATGAGATATAGCTTCTTTTATAATAAATGAAACAAGAGGGACCAAAGGTGCTAAAAGCTGAAACTAGAATTATTAAAAAACAAAATTTAATTACCAAACACACACAATTGTGTGTCTGGTCGATCGACAGAGAAGGGGGCGACATAAGCTCATCATCAAAACCCTAAACTCTCACAAATCCCTCAAATTGAAGGTCCAACTCAAGTCTAAATCAAAATCCGAGTACGAATTAGTGATCTCCACTGAAAAAGGAGTCATGAGGTATGTAAATTTCATGAGAAATCTCTAGTTGAATTTCTAAGCAAATCTAGAGAATTCGAATTAGATGATTACATGCTTGTTATATGATGAAATAGGAACATTGTAGTGTCTAGGAGTAAACCCTAGACAAGTATATGAAGAAGTTAGGTCTAGTTCTTGTGAGTTCAAGATCGCCATTGAAGGTGATAAGTGGGTCTTTGTATAAACATGTTAAACACTAGAAATTGATAGTTGTTCTAGTGCAATTTGAATTTTCGTAAGTAAATTCTGATGTTGTAGATGCGAAAAATTCATATGAGCATGTTAATTGATGTTGAAACATGGTTAAAACAATAACCATGAACTAGATAAAAGAAGAATACAAATTATGCACATTAGGTGTTTGTTAAAATGCCTAAATGAGAACTAAAGTGTTGAAATTTAGAGGGAAAACGTTTATTTGAATGATATGGCAATTACGCGTAGTATGAAGTGATAAGGGTTCTATATATTATGTTGAATTAGACTTATTTTGTAAACCATGTGATTGAAAGTAGTTAACTTTGATAAATTAAGTTAACTAATCATGAAGTCGAATAGAAGTTTCGACAAAGAAAATAAGCGAGGTGGAATAATCGTGAGTGTTAATGACTAATTTAACCGCCTTGTAAATGATTGACAATAGTTTGACGCATAAACGAGCTAGGTGGAGGCTTGGGAAAGAAGCGGTCAAATAAATCAAGTACGAGAAGAGAAGCGTAAGTCGGATGAGATGTAAGTGTAATTTACACACTTATGTAGAATACTTGTTTATTCTATACGTTATGAACGACAACGATAATATTGAAAATGTGGAATTCCGTTGAGATTACCTTGTAGTGTAATCTAATAATGAGGAAAAAGGATTTGGTAGAAAAATCCAGGATGGGATGGATGTAGGAATTAGGAATCAAAAACCATGTTTTTGATTAAATAGATAACATTGGGCATATAGTCCAAACGGGTCAAATGGTGGTGATAACACCATTTGACAAATATTGACTAATGTGTTTGTCAAGTCTTATGTTAACAAGAGCGATTAGCAAATCGGATAATTGTGTCACCATAGAGTGTGTGATAATTAAAGCAAGGTATAAATCGGGTCTATTTGTTGACCCGGGCCAGGTACGCAAGATGTTGTTGTAGTTAAAAGTACTATTTGGTCAATAATTGGTGAGAGTCTCTTGTTGTAAAATAAGAGACTAGAATTGACCAAAAAGCCCTTAATGGGCGAACCGGGTAAACGACCGTTAGAGGTTATTTAGAAACTTATATTATGATTTTGTAACCTTTAGATGCGTATAAGATTTGAAGGCATAAACTTTCAAGGGTTGAATGCCTTAAATGTGTCTTGCCGTAGAAAGGCTTATTCGAGGGATAAAAACTAGGAATAAATAGTCTATTACATTAAATCCACTACAATCATAGTTGTGGTGGAAGACCAATCAATATGAATGGTTGAAATTATGAGGCATACGAGAAATGGGTGTGATTTATGCTTAAAAGAACATAAACACCCTTAATGGGTCAAAGTAAGATTACAAGTAAAATGGGTAAATAATGCGTAGGAACCCGTGACTGGAACCTAATATGATAGACAATGTTGGAGATAAAGGGTTCGTGAAAAACGGGGGTCAAACAAACCTGTTTGTTTGATAAACACATAGACGGGTCAAATTTTAGTAAAAAGATAATAAGTCGAAGGCTTAAAAATCTCAAATTTATTTAATCCGGATGTCAGATTTTAACTCCATGTGATGGAGAATTAAATTACGATCACGTAGGAAAAAGAATCGTGTAAATCGGATCAATAACGAAAGAGTTATGCTCGTTTTCGTAAAATCAAGCTTGGCTGGGAATATGCAGCAACAGATGCAAACATTCTGTCAAAATGAGGCCGTGGCGTCGCGCCACGGCCAAAAGGGTTTGGCGTGGTGCGCGGCGACGGGCTAAATTCTTGAAATTTTTGATTATTTTGTTTATTTTGATTATTTGACCCAATTATCTTGTTGTACTTGTTATTTAACTATCAAAACTGACTTCTAAGTTGGTTTTGATCATAGGTGAATGTCGAGAGTCCCGGATGAAGATCAAGCAACGAGCAAGAACCGAACACACGTTAAATGAAGCTTCCGCGTCAAATCTTGATTTGTTTTGTTATAAGTGAATTATGTAAACATTTATAAATATGTTTTTGAAATGTTGTAAACATACGGAAATGTTGGTATGACAAGCTTTTTGTAAAGTCACATTTTAGCATTAAAATGTGTATTTTATTATTAAAATCTTGATTATTTGAGACGGGCATTACATGTGACAATAGGGAGCAAGAAAACTACACGGTTGAAAACATCATGACCAAATAGAGTCTTGGCCTAGAGGATTTAAACAACGCAACATGTTTGAACATAGACATGACCCTAAAATTAGCGTTGTTGCACCATATGGAGGTTTCAAAATCTTCAAGAAGAAGAGACCGATGAAAGTGAAGATTTGAATGAGAAATTGGATGAAGAATCCGAAGAAGAAGACGATGGGAGCGACGGATACTTCTCAGACGAAATCCTTTCTGATGAGGAGTTTTAATTTTTTTTTTCTTTTCTTTTTTCTGTGTGTCATTCTATGTGCTTTGTTATGACTTTTCCGCTAATAAAGTACTTTATTTATCTAATTAGATATAAACGCCAAAATGCCACAAACGCCAAACACTAAAAGTTAATTTGTTGTATTTTTACTTCTTTATCTAAAACGCTATAACATTGTTTTGCCTTACAAAAGTTAATTAGTTGTATTTTGCCTTCTTTATCTAAAATGCCATTCATACAAAAACGTCAAAACTTAATGATGGGACACCTTATAGCTTTAACAGATAAAAGCTGAACAAACAGTAACTGAAACGACGGAAACTTTATTACTAACATTTATTATAAAAAAATCTCCGCCTAAACTACGTGCCAAAAACATCTTATATAAACAACGTCTCAGGACCTTCCATTGATCACACCAAAAACAAACGCCATATTTTACTGAATACCATCCAATTTATAACGCCAAAAAGTTTAAAAGCACAGATGGCAAACGTCGTTTCTTGGAGATTCAGTTTTGTTTTCAATAAAGTTTCACTGAATGGGTTGGCCAATATTCTTAAAGTGAGGATTAACTCAATAACATTTTGTTGAATGAAATGGACAAAATCTTCAAGAAGAAGAGACCGATGACAGTGGAGATTTGGATGAGAAGAAATGTAACGTCTCGCTTTTTGTAACTTTCCTTATTTAGCAAGTTTGTTGTACTTCCCATTTACAGAAACTTGTATTCTTTTGTAATCGTATTTCATTTCAAACGTTGTAATCCGAGACTTGAATCATAATGAAAATCCGATATTTTATACACTTGTTTTATTCATTAATCGTAAATACTTGTTAAACATTCGTGATGCATACATGCTTAATACCATTTTATATGCAAATTCATACTTATTATACATACAAAATACATTTATACATCCCTTTATTTACGCACAACACTTATACATTGCACTTATACGTTTAAAACGCTCAAAACCAGCAAAATACGCAAGATTAAAGTTCAAGCATAAGGGCCTGGCCCCTCTCGCACGAGAGGGCGCATTCGTCCCAAATGACGCATCCGTCCCAAATCGCACTCTCCCCAAATTGGTCCCTCAGCCTATAAATATCAGCTCATTTCCTTGATTTCAAACCTTCAACTCTCGAAATTCTCTCTCAAGTCTGACTTTGAGCGACTTGCCTCAGCTACTTCTAAGTGAGTTTATACTCACTAACGCCTGCTTTCCTTCTATTTTCATCTACTTTCTTCTGATTTTATCAAACGTTTACAAGATTCTTCACAAATCTTCATTTGGTTTATCAGATCTGTCATGGCAACTGATATTAACTCTCAAATTAACTCTCAAGTTGAAAGTGAAGTAAATCTTTCAAACCCCCTTTTTAACAATCTTTCTTACTTCGGACTCAGCCGGATCTAAGATTCTTTGAGCTCACAAGCTAAGTCAATAGTTGTGGATTCAAGTTAGAACCAGCTCCATTATCACTGTCAAGACACATTACATTCTTAATTAATATAGTTTTATATATTTTAAAATATAAATCACTGTCAAGAGTTGATTGGTACTTAAAATAACCAGTTTTCACCATTGACAATTATATGCGCACCATCAAAAGTAAACAATAGAGATTGAGTCAAGTTAGTAGTATTAGATGTAAATGGTAAAATTACAAATAAAACATCGATTGTTGTATACAACAAACTTTTAGAGATTTATAATTTATATTTAAGTTTATGATGTAAAATTGTAATTTAACTTTCTGCTTATTTAATGTTTTAATAATGGATATCAAGGAATGAAAGAATTTTCAACGAGAAGCACAATTCAAACTCAAAGTTGTTTGAAGAAATCAAAGAATGCCCTTTGTTATAGCTATAAAACAAAGGGGGAAACTAGATTATATTTTTGCAGAAAATTGGTGTAGTATGGGCATAAATGTGATACTTAATTAGGCGGATAAAATGACTGTATGTAATGACTTCTAGCCTCTGGCTAGTAAGTCTTGGTTGAAGTTGATAATAAAGAATGTCCTCTTTCTGGAATATATATAAATAAAATGTAATACATATTTTTATTTTTATATTTATGATTTATATCATGAGTAAATTACTTTTTGAGTCCATGTTTTTAGTGATTTTAATCATTTGAGTACAAAATCAAAAAGTTTAACGCCCTGAGTTCCTAACCACTCAGTTTGTAACGTTTTGAGTCTCTGTGTTTTAGTGGCTTTAACCACTTGAGTCCAAAATCAAAAGTACAAATGTTAAAAATTAGACTCAAAACATTACAAAATGAATGGTTAGGGACTCAGGGCATTGAACTTTTTTATTTTGGACTTAAGTTGTTAAAACCACTATAACATAAGGACTCAAAAAGTAATTTACTCTTATATCATTTAAATTTTTCAACCCATACGATACACGGGTACCTAACCTGATTACGTTATATGTTTAAACTTCTAGACCTAATAACATCATGTTTACAATTAGTTAAAAATTTTAAATCATTTGATTACATACAAACCCCGTGTTCATGGTTACTTAAAACAATGTGATGACAAAGTCTGACACGTACAATTTTTTTTTTTATTTCAAAACATAAATGGATTAAAGTTAGCTTAAAATAACTAACTTAAAATAAGATAGTTGAAAAGACTTTCTATAATATCTTAAACACGCTAAAGATATGACCAAAATTAGTTAAATTGAAGAAAAACAATTCATCATACTTTATAATCTTTAACATTTAGAGTAAATAAAGCCTCATCACTTTAAATTTAGTGAACAGTTATCTGAATTTTCTAATGGCATCTCCAACACAAGGGATCCATCTAGGGGTGCAAACGAGCCGAGCCCAAACTCGGTCAGGCTCGAGCTCGATTAACTTATGGTAGCTTGGGCTCGAGCTCGGCTCGATTCGAGCTTTGTTTTCAAAGCTCGAGCTCGGCTCGTTTGTATTTTATCAAGCTCGAGCTCGGCTCGGGCTCAGCTCGTTTATTATCTATTAATTAGTATATTAAATAAAAATAATATAAATAATAGACTTTTTAGGATTGCGAGCTCGATAAGTAAAGCTCGGGCTCGGGCTCGTTTACTAAATAAGCTTATTTTAAGGTTCGAAGCCGGCTTGTAAACAAGTTTAAATAAACTCGGCTCGACTCGGCTCGTTTACACTAAGGCTAGATCCATCATACAAATCGAAGATAAACAATCACCGAAGTGATCCCGGGCTAAGCCCTTCTCCACAAGGGAGCCTCACCACAATGGAGCCCTAACCGAACAACAAACTCTCCTCCTCACTACTAACTATACCATACTTATTTATAAAAGTTACAAATACCCCCTCCCTAATACTATCCGGTTATAAATTGTAGTTTAAATGTTTTATTAGATAAGTTATACATATATTTATATAGATTCTGAATTGTTGCGTTTTTAATAGTACAAATGTAGAAGAATGTTCACTCCATAACCGGTTTTGATTAAAGAATTGCAATCAAAATCGTATACGCACTTGTACTAATAGTACGAATGTAGAAGAATGTTCACTCCATAACCGGTTTTTATTAAAGAATTGCAATCAAAATCGTATACACACTTATACATTTTGCTTTAAATGTAGTATTTAACAAACTCTCTTTTTCTATCCTGATACATGTGACTGTCTTCAGTACATTATGTCTTGTATATATGTGTTTTTGCTGTTCTTGCGATTCTTACGATAATTTTTTTATAAAGTTAATAATGTATTTACCATGCCCTTATGCAAAACCACTCTTTTTACTTAACCGTTTTACTAAACACATAACTTAATTAATACCACTTCACTTGTGGTCTAATGGTAGAGAGGCTTGGGTTCTTCAATGGAGACCTAAGTTCAATTCCCACTTATGAACTATGGTGGATTAGGCAATGATGGATAGAGTCTAACCTCCTTGTAGAAGTGCGAGGTTCAATCCTGGTTAAAACGGGTCGGGCCACCGTGTGTTACACCAGAGAATGTTCAGCTCTTGTGATGGCACAACGGTTGTCAAGTGGTAGTCTGCGGTATGATTTCTCGGAGGAACACTCAAGCCAAACTCTGAAGTCAGTGTGACCCACTAAGACAACATAGCCTGACCGAAGTAAAAAAACAGAGCTCTTTAATTTGAGAAATGCGGTAGCCTAATATAAGAAAATGTCGTTCTAATTATAAAAACATAACTTAGTGGTAGTCGACGGTATGGTTTCTGGAGGAACACTCAAGCCAAACTCTGAAGTCAGTGTGAACCCATTAAGACTACATAGCCTGACCGAAGTAAAACTACAAAGCTCTTTAATTTGAGAAAGGTGGTAGCCTAATATAACAAAATGTCGTTCTAATTCAATATCTACAAAACCAAAAGTCGGCGGCAATAGTTCTTGGATTCAACTGGTGGGAAAGGCGGTTGACCTTTTTTTTTTTTGCTATTTGCTCTCTGTTCAAAGTTACGATGTTGCCCCTGTTAAAAAATACAGTCTTGTCATCGCTTTAGCTTTTCGCAAATTACGATTTTACCTTTGCCAAAAAATACAAATTTTGCCCCAGTTAAAAATTACAGAATTGCCATAGTTTTAGTTATTTTTTTAAATCCCCATTGGCCCGTGTATGATACGATTTTACCCCAGTTAAAATTATGAATTTGCCCCTGTTCAAAGTTACGATTTTGCCCCTGGTTAAAATATAATAGTATCGACATCGCTTTAGCTTTTGATAAATTACAATTTTAGCCCAGCCAAAAATTACAATTTCTCCCCTAGCTCAAAATTACAGTATTGTTATTGTTTTGGTTTTTTTAGAAAAACTATAGAAGTGTTTTGTTTTAATTGGTTGACTCGGTTTAATATTTTTTCGTGCCAAGCGGCTGCCTAACACTCGCTCATTAGTCCAGAGAAATTACAGTTTTGCCCCGACCTCAAAATTACAGTCTTGCCATCGATTTCGTTTTTTTTTCTACCAAAACTATGGTATTGTTTTTTTAGTTGTTTGAGAAATATTCGGCCTAACGCCCCGCAACGCGGGCGGGGCATATCCATTTTAAAATTACGGTTTTCCCCCAGTTTAAAATTACGCTTTTCTCCCAACTAAAAAATATAATAACCCTTTTGCCATCAGCTAAAATTACGATTTTACCCTCAGTTTTTATTTTATAACCGATTTAAAATTACGGTTTTGCCCCCAGTTTAAAATTACGTCTTCGCCCCCAGTTCAAAATAAAATTATACTTTTGCCCCCAGCTCAAAATTACGATTTTTTCCTCGGTTCAAAATTACGATTTCACCCTCAGTTTAAAATTACCTTTTTTACCCCCAGCTAAAAATAAAATTATGGTTTTCCCCTACCTCAAATTACGATAATACCCTCGGTTCAAAATTATGATTTTCCCCAATTCAAAATAAAAATATGACTTTACTCCCAGCTAAACCGAAAATACGATTTCGCCCTCGGTAAAAAAAATTACGCTTTTATGCTCAGCCAAAATTACGTTTTCGCCTCAGTTCAAAATAAAATTTTGTTTTTCCCCCAGCTCAAAATTACGATTTTACACCAGTTTATTATTTTATACCCACTTTAAAATTATGGTTTTCCCCCAGTTTAAAATTACTCTTTGCCTCCGGTTCAAAATAAAATTATGCTTTTGTCCCCAGCGAAAATTTATAATTTTCCCCTCGGTTCAAAATTACGTTATCACTCTCAATTCAAACTTACGTTTTTTTTGCCCCAACAAAAAATAAAAATATGGTTTTCCCTTAGCTAAAAATTAGGATTTTACCCTATGGAAAAAAAGTTGATTTTTCCCCCAAGTAAAACTAAAAATATGACTTTGCCCCAGCTAAAAATCGTGTTAAAGAGTTGTCTAACATTTTTTTTACTTTTTTCTTTCTAGCAAAACTATGATACTGTTTTTTTAATTGGTTAAGAATTATCCGGCTATCGCCCCGCAACGTGGACGGGGCAACACCTAGTTATAAAAACATAACTTAACTAATTACCTTTCTAAATACTTTCAAAACTATATTGTCTTTTCTAATAAAAGAATGTTCTCACAAACAGGTGTACAATAATAGTTTAATTCACTGCTGGATAACTAATATATTATATTACAAATAGACTAAAATAAAGAAGAAAATTACAATTTTGCCACTGGCCAATCCCCATGCTTGTATACTGTTTTGATGCACTTTACAAGGCTTTCAAAACATGGACCACCAACCTGCCTTCATTCTTTTCCTTCTATATAAACCCCCCCTCCATTCCATTTTCTATCTGTAACACTTCCACCTCAATCTCCTCCCTACACCAACCACCATCTGCCACCACCTTCTGCCACCATGCCTGAGGCTCCAAAGCTCCCACATGACCTTTCCAACCCCATGAATGATTACTCTCTAACCCAGAAAAACAAAAACAAACTTCAATTCATTGAAGATGTTACCTCAAACCCGGACCAAGTCCAGCAACGAGTACTCTCCGAAATCCTTACACAAAATGCCGCGGTTGAATACCTCAACCGCCATGGTCTATCCGGTCCCACTGACCGCGATATGTTTAAGAAATTGATTCCGGTCATCACTTATGATGACCTTCAACCCGACATCACTCGTATCGCCAATGGCGATAAATCCCATATCCTATCGTCCCGTCCCATTTCGGAATTTTTAACAAGGTACAATTATCTGTACTTTTTAGTCAGGGTCGTTATAAGATTCTTTTCTGTACTCGTCTACCGGTACAAAGTACATTATTGTTAAAACATAAGTTAAATTTATAAATAAAAATCAAACAAGTTCTGACAACTAGTTGAAATTCCACATAAATGAATCTAAAATATATTCTAAAGTCTGAACCCTCTCTTGTTCCGCCCCTGAAATGTATGAAAAAGTTTTTGATGATCTAAAACCCGCTTTTACGAATGGATTTTGAATTTCGATTTCGATTTATGCAGTTCCGGGACATCCGGAGGAGAAAGGAAGCTGATGCCAACGACCGAAGACGAGCTCGAACGAAGGTCATTACTCTACAGTCTTCTAATGCCGGTAATGAGCCAGTTTGTGCCCGGGTTAGATAAAGGCAAAGGGATGTATTTCCTGTTCATCAAATCCGAATCCAAGACCCCGGGCGGGCTAGTGGCCCGACCCGTTTTAACCAGTTACTACAAAAGTTCCCATTTTAAACAAAGACCATACGACCCGTATACAAACTATACGAGCCCGAATGAAACCATCCTCTGCCCTGACTCCTACCAAAGCATGTATTCCCAGATGCTTTGTGGGCTTTGTTTGAACAAAGAAGTGCTTCGGGTCGGGGCGGTTTTTGCCTCCGGGTTTATCCGGGCCATCCGGTTTTTGGAGAAAAACTGGAGTGACTTATGTCATGATATTCGAACCGGGGTTTTGAACCCGGTTGTTACGGATCCTTCGGTTAGGGAGGCTGTGATGCGGGTGTTGAAACCCGACCCGAAGCTAGCGGATTTTATCGAGTTTGAATGCTCGAAAAAATCGTGGCAGGGGATTATTACAAGGGTATGGCCTAACACGAAGTATATTGATGTGATTGTTACGGGTACTATGTCACAATATATACCTACCCTTGATTATTATGGTAACGGACTCCCTCTTGTTTGTACAATGTACGCGTCGTCCGAATGTTATTTCGGGGTTAACTTGAACCCGTTGTGTAAACCGAGTGAGGTTTCGTACACGCTTATTCCGACGATGGGGTATTTTGAGTTTCTTCCGGTTCATCGAAACAATGGGGTCACGAGTTCGATATCCATGCCTAAATCGCTCAATGAGAAGGAGCAGCAGGAGTTGGTAGATCTTGCGGATGTTAAACTCGGTCAGGAATACGAGCTTGTTGTCACTACTTACGCGGGTTGGTTGAATATTTTTTTTAGGATTCGGGGTTTTGGTTTTTATGCATACCAGATGTTTGATGAAATGTTTTTTTATAATGATTTTGCAGGACTTTACAGGTATCGAGTTGGTGACGTGTTGAGAGTCGCGGGGTTCAAGAATAAAGCCCCTCAGTTTAACTTTATCTGTCGAAAGAATGTGGCGTTGAGTATCGATTCGGATAAAACCGATGAGGTCGAGTTGCACAAAGCAGTCGAGAACGCGGTCACCCATTTGATGCCATTTGATGTGACATTGACCGAGTACACGAGCTTTGCAGACACCACAACCATACCGGGCCACTATGTGATCTTTTGGGAGCTGAGCCTAAACGAGGCCACTCCAATCCCCCCATCGGTTTTCGAAGATTGTTGTCTTGCAATCGAAGAATCACTTAACAGTGTTTACCGACAAGGGAGGGCTTCGGACAAATCAATCGGCCCGTTAGAGATCAAGATTGTGGAAAACGGGACGTTTGATAAGCTAATGGACTACGCGATCAGTTTAGGTGCATCGATCAACCAGTACAAGACCCCACGGTGCGTGAAGTTTGCACCGATTGTGGAACTGTTGAACTCGCGGGTTGTGTCGAACTACTTTAGCCCCAAGTGCCCGAAATGGGTTCCGGGGCACAAGCAGTGGGGCAACGTGAATTAGTGAAATTAAAATTTAGTTAGAAAAATGAAGGGCAACCATGATCATGTGTCATGTTACTTTGGTCGTTTGTTGTTGGATTAGGCAATGTACATTAAAAACAGTTTGATGTTTCATGGAAAGTTCATAAAACTCTATTGACTTTTGTGTTTTGATCTTAATTCTTAAATGTTAAATCCAACCTAGAGCTTGTTTTTTATTATTTATGTTTGAGTTTTTTAATTTATGTTGTAAGTTTGTTTTACCATTAAAAATTTATAGCTCTATTTTTTGATTAAAAATTAAGATATTAGGTTGTCTAAATACACATTTATTTTTCAAAACCATATTTAAATTTATTTATTTATTTTTTTCAGTTTTATACACTCATAAAATTATATTTAAAGATAAATAGTGAATATCAATAATTAGAGAGCTAGTGTAGGTTCTCCAAACCTGATCTTTATTTTAGAGATGCTGATGAAGAGTACAAGTAAAAGAAAACCTTATATGAATGCCGAGAAAATAAGTAAATAGAGAACTTGATGTGAATGCTCAAAGGGGCATCGTGTTTATCTTCAAGATGTTGATTATTTTTAGTATTTTTAATAAATGTTAATGGTAAGAGGGATGGGAGGTGGGAGTGATGTCTTTTCTTACTTTCTTGTACTTGTGTTATCGATTTATTCATGTTCAGCGTTTAATCGACGTCAAGTAAATATAAAGTTTTTGATAAAGAATTTTGAGTGACATATGACTGAATATAATTGAGAGAAAATGAGTTAAATATGTGGTCAGATAGTCGTCTTTGTTATTATAGTTAGGATGGGTGGGACCTCTCTCCACCTCGGCATAATAACAACCAATAGCGCCAACCCCCCCCCCTCTTCTCCCAGTGCCATTGACCCTTTCGCCAGCCCATTAACGAGGAACGACGGATGATTTGTCGGGCCACTTGGTTGTTAAGGGGGCACCAATTAGGTGCATTGCTTATGTGACGTTAATGTAGTCCAATGGAGACCCTAGGGATTATATTTCATATCACCACCCTTAGAGTAACTTGTATATGTGTTTATATGATTTTCATAGTGTTCTAGTTAAAATTGTTTTTGTATTTAACTATTTATTTTCTATAAATATTAATGTATATTGCATGTGAGAGAAGAACAAATTCTTTTTCAAAGTTTAACTCGTCAAATCTAAAAAATATAAGATGCAACTTTGCACATAATGAATAAGATCATTGATTCAGATTTGATTACATTATCTAGTAATAAAAGAATATATATCCCTTAAAAGTAATTTATTATCTATAAAAATTATTTAAAATAAGGAAGTCCACAATTATGTAACCCACAATAATAAACAATGTTACGTGAGAATTAATGCTTCATTCTTTAGAAAAGAAAACCTTGATTTAATATTTTAATAAAACATGTAACCAAAAGTTAAACTAACTAAATATATTTAATAAAACATGTAACCAAAAGTTTAACTAACTAAATATATAACATATAGTTTTAATATAAAGAAGTGTTATTATTGAAGGACATGATTTGATTTGAGTAAAGGTAAAATAAAAAGAAAAAAAAAATTGAAAGGCACTAATGAGTAATGACTAAAGCCTCATTTTCGCTAAAAGTTGCATGGTACTAATTGTATAGGACATCTCATTCTCCATTCTGATAAATCATTTCAATCCCAATCCAAAAGTTATGGAATATATAAGCCTAATCCATGTCTTTTCTACATGAAAATTTGAAAAGAAAATTGTTTGAAAGTATAAACAATAATCAAATTCTTTTGTAATGTAACTAATTAATGTTTAATACTAACATGAAAATTCCTATAACATGTTTGTAGTGAATTACACTTTGTTAACAACAATCTAATATACTTCTAATTCTACACTATTGTTCTTGACGAGACTCGAACATTTAACCTCTTGAAAAATGACATCATTTTACAGACCTAAATACCGCAAGATAAAAGCCTGTTAATAATAAATTACTATTTAATTCAATGGGTTAAAAATTCAGATAAGGCTCACAATTGTTTTTAGGTTAGGATTCTTGAGTTTAGTGAGTTCGAAATCTGTTTAATTGTTTTTACGTTAAGATTTATGAGCCACAAAAAGTAATGTCGTTAGTTTATTCTAATAATAGTGATACTAATAATAATAGTTAAAAGTGTAATTTATTGTTTTGACCACGGTGGTTTAGCCAGTTTAACCCTTTCAGCCCAAAAATGAATATTTTAACATATCAGACCCTAAGGTTGCATTTTATAACGGTTTTGGCCCCTGACACTAACTTTATTACTTTTTTGTAGTTAAGTGAAAGTGTATTTAGGTCATTATATACCTTAGGGGCTGTTTTTGATAATTACAAAGTTCTTTTAATATTTAAAAGATTATTAATGCAATTAATCAAGTTTTTTTTATTATTTCGTTATTTTCACGATTATTATTTAATAAAATATGTTTTATATATACGAATAAATATGTTTTTTTCATTAAGCGTTTGTTTTTTATAAACGTCGTTTTTAAAATCATTTGTTTTTTAACCTTTTTTTTAAACTGTATATCGTTTTTACATTATTTCTTTTTAAACCGTTTGTTTATTAAAATCGTTTTTTTTTTAAGTTGTTTGTCTTTTAAAGTTTTTTTCAACAATTCATTTAACCCTTTTTTTATAACATTTTTTACCTTTTTAAACAATTCGTTTTTTTAAGTTGTTGATTATTAAATGCGTTTTTTTAAAATCGTTCCTTTTAGAACCGTTTTTGAAACCGTTCATTTTTGAAATTTTGTATTCGGTTTACTTATAGCCGTTAGGAAAATGAACGATTTCAAAAATTGAAGGAACTTAAAAACGATCGATTTTAAACAAACGAATGGTTTAGAGACGAATATTAAAAAAAGGACGTTTATCAAAAACAAAACCTTAAAAAATAAGTTAACAAGTGTAAGGTTTTAAAAAACATACGAATTTAATAAATGAAAGGTTAAAAATAACGAATTTTGAATAAAAAACGCTCCAAAGAAATAGAAGATTTGAAAAAGAAATAACCACTTTAAAAAAGTTTGAAAAATAAACGATCTTTTGCAAACTTTTTATTAGAATGTTTCAACTTTTTTCAAATAGTACATTTCTTTTGTTTTTATACACGTCGTTTTTTAAAATTTTAAAAACGAACAAATTAAAAAAAAGGAGTCGCTTCAAAATGTTTAAAAAACAAATGATTTTACAAAGAATGGTATGAAATGAAGTGTTTAAAAAAACTTTAAAAGACAAACGACTTTAAAAAGAACGATTTTTAGAAAACCAAAGGTTTAAAAAGGAACAATTTTAAAAATGATAAACGGTTTAAACAAAATATTAAAAAACAAATTATTTTGTAAAACGATATTTATATAAAGAAACGGTTAATGAAAATACATATTTATTTGTATATTTAAAACGTATTTTCTTAAATAATAATCGTGAAAATAACGAAATAATAAAAAAGTGAGTACTTGCATTAATAATCTCTTAAATATTAAAAGAACTTTGTAATTATCAAAAACAGCCCCTAAGGTATATAATTACTTAATTACCTTTGCACTTGAATACAAAAAAAGTAACAAAGTTAGTGTTAGGGGACAAAACCATTATAAAATGCAACCTCGGGGTTTGATATGTTAAAATATTCCTTTTTGGCCCGAAAGAGTTAAACTGACTAAACCATATGGGCCAAAACAGTAATTTACTCTGATTAAAATAATAAGAGTAAATTACATCATTGTCGTATGTTGGAATTTTACATTTCGTCCTTAATTTCGAGTAATTATGCATATCGTCCTTACTATTCACTCGATTGTCACGCTTTTAGTTCCTCAAATGGATAGACGTTATAAAGTTTTGTTAAGTAAACAAATTGACTATTATAATATATGAATATAATATACCGCCAACCCTTTTCTTTTTTTTTCAAACCCTATGTTTTTCTAATGCCATCTTTGGCCACCCCTAACTCCGATCAGGAGTTCGACAACCTCTTCAACCTTTGTTGATACACCAAAACCGCAAATACTCTGACCAACACTTCCGGTTTCTTAAAGAATAATTGAATTGTATTGAAAAATTTAACACACAACTATATTATGCCCGTTTAGTTTTCCCTCAACAATTAATTTGATTATTATTAACCCCAAACTTATTGGGTTTTTCTATCGAATAGGAAAATTGGGAGCCATTCGTAACGGTCCATATAAATTACTCAAATAATAATAACCATATTTTAACATGTACGATCCATATAAATTACTCAAATAATAATAATAATAATAACCATATTTTAATCTTCATAAATAATTAAATAGCGTTTCTTTATATATTTCCTTCTTTTTTTCTAAATCAGTCATGTTTACTGACTCAAAGATTCTATTTTCATGAGATAGACATAAAGTTCAACAGGGAATGGTAGCATTTAGACCGAATCAAATCGTGAAAGAAAAAACTAGTATATGATTATGGTTATTCTTTGATCGACATGAAAAGAAATTGAAGTGAGGTAATCGACGAAATGTTAAAACAAAGTAAGATAATTATAAAGTCTTTTAACTTTATTATCCAGAAGAATAGTAAAACAAAATGATTAATGGATTCCTTCTTAAAAAAAAAAAGATTAAATCCAAAAATAATAAATTTCTTTTTTAATATTTTCCTTTATAGTTTAGTGTATTCACAAGCCGGTTAGAAAGGTTTTAAGGTTTTGGTCGGGCCAGCTAGACCGGCAAAGTTTGTAAGGTTCAGGGATTTTAACTTTTTTTTTTTTAACTTTGCATCAAAATCATCCACTTGTGTTTAATTTTGTATATTGATAAATAGAGTTGAGTTTCGGTATAAATGGGTTTTAACATACAAATTGAGCTTAACGTGAGAAATGAATAAGGGATTTTTTTTTTTTTTTTTGAAACATTTTTTTCCATCTTGTCAAACACGTATTTTATTCTCAAAATAAATAAATAATTCGTGTTTTTACACTAGTAGAATAATTTTGAAACTACTCTAAAGTAATTATGAAATTACTCTAGAGTAATTACATAATTACTTTGCTAGAGTAAATTTATGATTTTTTTTATTTTACATTTTACAATTAAACATTATACTTAAATAGACGAGATTTTTATTTAAATAAAATCTTCTTCACTTTTCATATTAATGTTATTTTGTGTGGTAAGAATTTTTGTATGTGATTCTTACATTTAATAGATAAGGTTACCGAAAAAAAATACTTAACGGTATATTTAATAAATAATATATAAATAATGAATGTTAAACAATTACTTTAATTTATTTATATAGGCGGTTCCAAAGCCGAATAATTAAACCTGATCTTTCAAACCGTAACTAAATATGAACATTCACATTGAATTCTTTATCCATATTAAATAAAAAAATAATTATTTTTCTTTTTAATCAAATAATATTTTTTTATGTTATTATTGTTATTATTATTATTTTTTTCTCTCTTTTCAACTCACAACCACTTTTATCTTTAGTGTTCTTATCATTATTATTATTATTTTCTCTCTTTTCAACTCACAACCATTTTCTAAAAATATTAAAAAATTTTATAAGGGTAAAAATCGTTTCCTATATATTTACATATAAATAGTAACATTTTTATATATTTTCTATTTGTTTCACTCAAAACTACTAACAACCATTTTTTTATAGCATAAGTAACAAACTCACATATTTTTAGGAGAACATAAAAATGACAGTTGAACTTGAACCAACCAATTTTACTTCACTTTAAACAATTTAATTGGTTTTAACGGGTTATTAACCTTCTTGTTTAGATTGAAAATATAGGATATGTTATTCGTAGACGCGCGTCACGTTAATACTTAACCATAACTATTGTGACTTTATCTAATAAGATTCCAAGTTTTTTTTTGTGATGTATGATTATATGCTATTATGTTTTGTGATGGATAAGATTCAAACTTAAACAACATGTATCTATTCTTTTCTAAAGTGTTATATATATAAATAATAATTTGTAAAATTACCCGACATCATCAAACGCATAATTATTCCCCGTATTCTCATTGATCCAGATTCTATGTTTAGTTCCTTCCAAGCCACAGAAATAATAATTGTTATCATTTAAAAGAATTTTAAAGGAAGTATGTATGAAGTTCGATTCCAGCTCTCCTTATTATTTTTTGCGGCACCTGATGATGATGGGAGACTAGGCGAGTAGGCGGAGATTGCTAGTTCAATCCTTGAACTGAGCGGGTTTTACCTCACCGCACTGTCGTGTCTTCGGGCAAGTGTTCATGGGTTTCGGCCCTAGGTGAGGGTTTTCCCCAGTTCGGAAGCGAATGTATCCCAATATAGGAAATTTCGCTAGATTGGTCACTCAAAAAAAAGTTCTTAAAGAGGTAAATGTATTTATAGGGGTTATAACTGAGTCGTGCCAAGCTTGATTCGAGCTTACTTAAACCAAGGCTTGCCTCATTTAATAGAAGAACAAAGCTCAAGCCATGATCATGAGTAGTTTTGAATTTGAGTTTGACTCGTTTTTCACTAACTATTTAATTATTTTATCTATATACACGTAATTTATTATAAGTTTATCCATATTTATTAACTCTTTCTCTCTCTCTCTCTCTCTATATATATATATATATATATATATATATAGGGTAAGGATAGTGTAAAAGGACCTAAAGTATGAGATGTGTGAGAAGTGTATTATAACACTATATATAATACTATATAAACCATATAAACACCGTATAACAATATGTAACACCATATAATACCATATAACACTATGTAACACTATATACCATTATATAACAAATATAACACTATACATCTATCATAGACATGCTATCAGACAACCTATAGTGTTATATTTGTTATATGATGATATATAGTGTTACAAAGTGTTATATGGTATTATATGGTGTTACATATTGTTATACGGTGTTTATATGGTGTTATATAGTGTTATAATCAAGGTTGGAGAACTCGCTAGTCGCTAGCGGGTCGGTGAGGTAAGGACTAGCGACTACTCGGGATTACTCGGGATTAATCGGGATTAATCGGATCAGACTTTTTACATATAATTTTAAGTTTTTATACATATATACATATATTTTTATACGTAATTTTTTTAAGTTGACAAGTTTTGACCGGAATCTGGGAGGTTTTGGCTGGAATATGTGTTTTTTTCCGATTTTTTCTTATTTTTCCGATTTTTTCTGATTTTTTTCCCATTTTTTTTTGTTTTTTCCTGATTTTTTCCGATTTTTCCCGACCGACTAGTGGCGATTAGGCCCGACTAGGGCCGATTAGGGCCGACTAGGCGGACTAGCGATTTTTTTACTGATTAGCTGAAAATTACTCAGTTGATGGGCGACTAGCGACTAGTCAGCGATTAATCGCCAACTAGTCGCGATTTTTGCAACCATGGTTATAATACACTTCTCACACTTTGAGCACTTTTTACAGGATCCTCTACCTATGCATATATATATAGGGAGGGGCTCATGCGAGAACCACCCTTATTGTGAGAACCTTGAGAACCAATGTGAACACAACCTAAAATAGCTAAAAAAACCTAACCCCTCCCCCCCAAAAAAAAACCTAAACCCCCCCCCCCACCCCCCCCCCCTCCAAAAAAAAAAAACCTAACCCCCCCAAGCTAAATGCTAAAAAAAACCTAACCCCCCCCCCCCCAAAACCTAAACCCCCCTCCCCCACCCCCCAAAAACCTAAACCCCCCCCCCCCAAGCTAAAATGCTAAAAACTAAACCCCCAAAAAACCTAATAAAAATCTAAAAAAAATCTAAAAAAATCAAAAAAAAATTCTAAATTTTTTTTTTGAATTTTTTAATATTTTTTATGTTAAAATCGCTACTTTTAGAAGCCAAAAAAAAAATTTTTTTTTTAAAAAAAAAAAATTTTGGCTTCGAAAAGTAGCGATTTTTTTATAAAAAAATTCAAAAAAATATTTTTTGTGTGATTTTTAGCTATTTTTAGGCATTTTTGGTGTGTTCACATTGGTTCTCGCGGTTCTCACAATAAGAGGTGGTTCTCGCATGATCTTCTCCCTATATATATATATATATATATATATATATATATATATATATATATATATAGGGTAATGTTCCGTAGAAAACCTTATATTTTTAGAAAACTTTGCAAACCCATCTAATGGCCTACATTTGGCCACATGTCCCAGCTTCCATAATATCCTTTTTAATCTTGAGGGCACATTGGTAATTCTACATATTCCTAGCCCACTCAAAAAGTTATCTTGTCTAAAGTGATTTGACACCCTCATTAATATCTAACATCACATCATTCTCTTTCATCCTCCTCCATTTTCGTTGAACCAAATTCAAATTAGAAAGGTTGTTTTTTCATAATTTCTTGATCTTCTTAAATCACTTATTTCAAACTAGATCCACCATTAATGAACTATGGAGCATCCATCAACAATGGTAGATATATCGAGCACCATTAATGTACTGTGGAGTATTCATCTTCCTAAACAAGACCATCAACAATGGTAGATCTATGGAGCACCATTAATGTACTGTGGAGTATTCATCTTCCTAAACAAGATCTTTACTACGATCTGGGCTAGTGGGCTTTGGTTCGCTTTTCTTCTTCTTCTTCTCTCACCTTCCAATGTTCGTCCAGATCTTGTGGTGAACAGGGGTGTGAATAAAGTTTCTTCCTTTTTTATTATTTGATTCGATTTGGGTCCAATATTTGTGGTGATATTTGCGATGAGGTAATCTTGATTTAGTTTCTTGATTTGATTATTGCATTGTGGGTTTTTGTTTGTTGTTTAGATATGATGATTTAGGGGGATCTCGTTAATGTGAAACACGAACAACAAGTCTATTAATGTTCACGTTTTTATCTTGCTTGTTTGCTTCAGTAGTTTTTTTCTTTTCAGCCGATTATAGAATATGGATTTTGAAACACGAACACCAAGTATAATAGTTAATGTTTGTAATTAGACCGTTAATGTGTTTTATAGATTACAGATTACAGTTTGTATAATTCCTACCGTTATTGTGAAACACGAACAACCGTTAATGTTCGTATAGATTGCAAATTATAGACCGTTAATGTTTCGTATTTTAGATCTTTAGTGTTTATGTCATTATCTTCATGTGTGTCCTTATTTGATGTTGTTTTCTCATTTTCAGTCGTTACACTTGCTGAATGAAAAAACCATGGTTATGAATGTGTTAATAGTTATGGATACAAGGGAAACAAGATCCAATTCTCGGGACCATTGGTTTCGTCAAACGTGGATCAGATGCTTAAGGAGCATGACCATATTTATGTTACAGCACAACACAACTAACACGTGTTATAGTTTGAACTTCTGGACATGCATGTGTTACATGTGACATGAAACCCATGTACAACATAACACGTGTTACATGTGACATGAAAACACATTTTTATAACTTCCCTGGCATACGCACACCCACATGTTTACAAACCGTTTCAAGACCGACCCAAACAATAAAGCAAGGGTAGCCGCTGAAAAGCTAAGGCAGACCGTCAAAGGAAGCTCCACCATTTTCTTAGTGCTATGTATTTTCATTTACTAGTAATATGTAATGTGAGACTCTTATTATTTTGTGTAGTACATGATGTTAAAACGATATCGACTTAACACATTTTGTGTTGGAGTCGGCCGTGTTGGTACTTCTGCTATTACTAAGTTACTATTGCGGTAACATTCACAAAAAACGGGTGACTTAACACACGTTATAATAGACGCTTAACACACGTTATAGCAGGTATACTCTGATGTTAATAAGTTACTACTGGAGTTTATGCATCCATTCTGAAAGTCTTAACACACGTTATAATAGAGGCTTGACACACGTTATATCAGGTATACGGGTATGGGTATAGTAAATGGCCCACCATTTTCTTAGTGCTATGTATTTTCGTTTACTAGTAATATGTAATGTGAGGCTCTTATTGTTTTCTCTAGTACACGATGTTAAATCGGTCTAGACTTAACACATTTTCTGTTGGAGGCACCCGTATTTGTACCTCTGTTGTTACAGTTACTATTGAAGTAGGCGCTAGTGGGCGGTGGAGTACCGACTAGCGATTAATCGGGATTAGTCGGATTGAGATATTTACATGTAATTTTTAATTATATATATGCACACCCATTTTTATACGTGGTTTTTAAAGTAGACATGCTTTAACACCTTATTAACCAATTGTTTATAAGTAATTGGCATAAATTTATAAGGTTTGGTCAAAAAATAGCCGACATATGGCCAAAATTTGGCCATAATAGGATCGTCATTGACCGCCTAGCAATTAATCGGTCGTTAATCGGTGAACCACCGATTAGTGATTAATCGGGGACTATTCAGAGACTAGTCAGGATTTTTACAACAATGGTGCTATGTATTTTCGTTTACTAGTAATATGTAATGTGAGAATCTTATTGTTTTCTCTAGTACACGATGTTAAAACGGTCTAGAATTAACACATTTTCTGTTGGAGGCGCCCGTATTTGTACCCCTGCTGTTACAGTTACTATTGAAGTCTATGTATCCATTCTGGAAGTCTTAACACATGTTATAATAGAGGATTAACACACGTTATATCAGGTTTACTCTGTTGTTATTAAGTTACTATTGGAGTTTATGCATCCATTATGGAAGTCTTAACACATGTTATAATAGATGCTTAACACACATTATATATTTCAGTCGCTTAATACATGTTACAGTATGTATATACACATCATGGTGTTTTGGAAACCACTAGCTTATACATGACACCATGTTAGGTTAAACCAAGATTATAACAGAAGCTTAACACATTTTATCCCAGGTATACATGACACCATGTTAGGTTAAACCAAGATTATAACAGAGGCTTAGCACATTGTAAACCACTAGCTTATACATGAATACATGTCAGGTTACAAAAAGATTATAACAGTGGCTTAACAAATGACCCGTTTCATATTATATATTCCAAAATTACCGGTACATGTGTTACCATAAATGGCTCGTTTCATATTACACGTTACATACTAACTTGTACATTTATTACTTGTACAAGTTTTACGCTCAGTATCCACATTATCGGATATTTTAAACATCAACAAAAATAAAATAGATATTACTTGTTTATTTTAATTAACAAAAGGTTAACACACGTTATATATCATTCTAACAGGGGCTTAACACATGTTATACATAAACACATGTCAGGTTACATCATGGTGTTCTGTTACAGCATGAACCACCAACACATGTTATAAATGAACGAAGACTTCTTTCCCAAAGGATGTGACTTATTCAATGTCCCGCATTAACGTCGCCTACATCCATCCAGCTTGTCAATTGAATATCTTTTATGGATCTGTTTCTGTAAATCAACACATGTTATATCATTCTAACAGGTGCTTAACACATGTTATGGGTCTGTCTCTGTAAATCAAGCAACCCAACAAAAAAAACAATTATTGTTAAGATCAAAAGCCCCAAACAAGCAACCAAACCAACAAAAAAACTCGTTCAAAATCTCATCCTAAACTTTTGGATTTATTTAAAAAACATGAACATTAACCATTACTAGAACACTCATTGACTTCGCCTACATCCATCTAGCTTGTCAATTGAATATCTTTATGGGTTTGTTTCTGTAAATCAACACACGTTATATAACATTCTAACAGGGGGGCTTAACACATGTTATGGGCCTGAGTCTGTGAATCAAGCAACCTAACAAAAAAACACTTACTGTTCAGATCAAAAACCCAAACAAGCAACCCAAACCAACAAAAAAACAGCTACTGTTAAGATCAAAAGCCCCTAACAAGCAACCAAACCAACGAAAAATCCGTTCATGCATAACGTCCTAAAGTTTTGATTTATTTAAAATACATGAATATTAAGCATTACTAAAACACTTTTAGCACACAAAAACATATTAACAACCATTTCAACAAAAAAACAAGTGTGAAATGATATTTCAAGAACACTTACCGGATCTATACTCGTCCGATGAACACGAAGAAGATCTTCAAACCTTCTTCTCACATACACACTCGTGCGTGTGTCTTTGTGATAAAGATTGTTGTTTCTCTATCTAAACATCAACTTTATCTCTCTAAAAACATTCATCTTGTCATCGTTCTCTCTCTAAAACAACATATTTCAAACTTCTTCTCTCTCACACACTTGTATGTGTGTTCTTGGTGTTATAGTTGAACATGATGAAGATTGTTGTTTCTCTATCTAAAACAAAAAATTCATCTCTCTAAAAACTTGTGTCCTACCATCATTCTCTCTCTAAAAGATCTCAGATTAGTGTTTCTTGGAATCTTGAAGGTAGATATTTGAATTCTTAAATGAGATCATCATCTTCTTGTTCTTCTTCACGTTTGTGGGGTGGGGAGGAAAGAGAAAGAGGTAAGAGAAAGAGAAAGAGTTGGTGATTTGATGCTAATGCATGGGAAAGTGGAGTTGGTTATTGTCAATGGTCAAAAAGCCACTTTTTCACTACCCAAATTGCCCTTTCAGTGGTTCTAGACAATATATAAGAATTATTTTAAACATAGTAATTACCCAAAAAAAAAGTAGAGCCATTGATCAAACACAATCAATGTATGAGGTTGGGTTTCCAAGGTTTTTTTTAAAAAGATGGGGTTTTCTATAGAGCCCAACCCTATATATATATATATATATATATATATATATATATATATATATATATATATATATATATATATATATATATATATATATATAGGGATCCTACGGAAAGTGTGTTTTTCCTAGAAAGTCTAGGAAGTGATCTGGGCCATCCAATGGGTGTGTTTAATGGTTAAGATGAAGTCAATGGCAATCTTGTAATTTTTTAGTTTATTTAATTCATTGTTTTAAAAGACTAGGGGCAATTTTGTCAATATATCGTGTTTTAAATCAATTAGATAACTGTCAGTCAAACCCAGTCCCTAATTTCACGCGATTTTCCCTCTCTCTCTCTCCAAACCCAACTTCGAAACTCCAATCCCTACAAAAAATAACTACAATCATGGAAGAAGATAACTTTAGAAAGGATGGAGAGCACCGGATCAGTTGTCGGAAGCCGTTCGAAAGACCCCGTAGTCGCAGGTATTAATCATGCAGGGCACCAAGAACATGCTGTTAAAACACAGCGTCAAGAAACATCTAGAAAACACATCGTATTAATCTGCTTGCTGTTAAAACACAGCATCAAGAAACATAAAAAAAACACATTGTATTAATCTGCTTGCTGTTAAAACACAACTGTATGAATCTGAATGCTAAAACACAATTGTATGCATTTGCTTGCTGTTAAAACACAACTGTATGAATCTGCTTGCTGTTAAAGCACAACTGTATGAATCTGAATGCTAAAACACAATTGTATGCATCTGCTTGCTGTTAAAACACAACTGTTTGAATCTGAATGCTAAAACACAACTGTATGAATCTGCTTGCTGTTAAAACACAGCTGTATGAATCTGAATGCTAAAACACAACTGTATGAATCTGCTTGCTGTTAAAACACAACTGTATGAATCTGAATAATAAAACACAGTTGTATGAATCTGCTTACTGTTAAAACACATCACCAAGAACAAACTGTTAAAACATAGTACCAAGAACATGCTGATAGATTCCGGCAAGAAAACGAAGGAATGATTGATATTAAGTGAGATCAGAAATCGAAAACAAAAAATTTCGAAATTTATGGATAGTTAGTTATTGAAGATAATTTCCTAAAATAAAAATAGATTGTGAAAGTACATAAATGCCCTTTTAGATAAAATCCTTCGATGCCACATGTCGCGTTCTTATTGCTTCCTAGACTTTCTAGGAAAAACACATTTTCTACTCAACTCCTACTCATATATATATATATATATATATATATATATATATATATATATATATATATAGGATTAGGATCAAGAGTGAACAACTTCTTGAGAGTGAACTGAGTGAACTAATCTTGGCCCTTGATCATTTTTAAGATTGAAAGGGTAAGATTGACATTAGCCATGTATGTTTAATTAAAATCGCTTAATTTTCTCATCTCTTAATTCTCTCTCTCTCTCTCTCTCTCTCTCATTTTTAATTATTTCTCCATCATTTCTTTATCCATAGATTTTGTTTTAATTTTAACTTGAATATATTGTTTTTCTTTTATTATCCGTATATAGAAATATCATAATACATTGTTTATAACTTTTTATAATTTTCAATAAATATTAAAAAATTTCTTAGAGATTGAAATTGTAATAATTATTTTTGGGCATTAACTTTTTTTTGAATATGTGATGAAGTTCATGTGATATGTTTCGTGTTCATTAATTTCATAATTTTTTATATGAATCTACTCGTGTGCATGCATAATATAGTATATGTTGTTAATATAAAAATATGTAACCATTTCTGAATATAATACACAGACGTATAAAAGACTATACACATGTGTATAAACTAACAGCTGTGTATCTTGTATAAACTGATAGTTAGCGAGACTGTACACATGTGTATAAAATAACACCTGTGTATCTTGTATAAACTGATACTAGCGAGACTGTACACATGTGTATACACTAACAGCTATGTATCTTGTATATACGGAAACTAGCGAGATTTTAGGATTTTGATTATATTGTTTAATAAATGCAATTTAGAAAAGACGCAAATACCCTTCTGTCATTTAATTTAAAGGGGAGTTATAACATTATAATTACAATCTTGCCATTGTTTAAAATTCTCTAGATGATGTAATTTAATTGCCGAGATTAGTTCACACGGTTCACTCTCAACCTAGTGTTCACTCTAGAACCCTACCCTATATATATATATATATATATATATATATGGCAAATTGGATTTAAATAATCCCAACTCACTGTTATTGGCCAATAATAATCCCAACTCATTTAATCACCAATAATAATCCGAACTATTTACTTTTGTTTGTAAAATACTCCCAGTTAAAAAAACACTAACTAGGTTAAAAATTTGCTGATGTGGCTTGCCACGTCACCTGCCACATCAGTTGCCACATCATCAAAAATGCCATATCAACTGCCACATCAGCTGCCACGTCATCAAAATGCCACGTAGACTGCCACATCAACTGCCACGTCATCAAAAAATGCCACATCAACTGCCACGTCATATGACACATCAGCTAAAAGGGCCACATCAGATGCCACATCAGCAAATTTTTAACCTAGTTAGTGTTTTTTTAACTGGGAGTATTTTACAAACAAAAGTGAATAGTTCGGATTATTATTGGTGATTAAATGAGTTGGGATTATTATTGGCCAATAACAGTGAGTTGGGATTATTTAAATCCAATTTGCCTATATATATATATATATATATATATATATATATATATATATATATATATATATATATATATATATATATATATATATATATATATATATATATATATATATATATATAGGATTAGGATCATGAGTAAACAACTTGTTGAGAATGAACTGAGTGAACTAATCTTCGCCTTTGATCATTTTTTAGATTAAAAGGGTAAGATTGACATTAGCCAAGTACTTTTAATTAAAATCCCTTAATTTTCTCCTATCTTAACTCTCTCTCTCTCTCTCTCTCTCATTTTTAATTATTTCTCTATTATTTTAATTATAAGAGATTGAAGGGCTAATGTTTTTTTAAATAAACTGTTATGTTCCTTTTAAAATTAAATATTAAACCTAATTAAATTATGATTTTTAACATATGTGTATACAGGTCAGTATATACAAGACTTATACACTTGTGTATTATTACATCTTGTTTTCACGGGTTAGTATAAACCAGATTTATACACTTGTGTATTATTCAAGTACATATGTGTATACGGGTCGGTATATACCAGACATATACACCTGTGTATTATTCAAGTACATAGTGTATACATGTCGATATATATCAGACTTATACACTTGTGTATTACTACATATTGTTTCCACTATACATATTTTCATCAAACATTGATCTAATACATATATGTATAGAGAATGTAATTAAATATTTTTAATTGTGTTCTAGCTGGAACAATATTTGATAATGTTTGTATTTTTTTTAATTATGAAATATTAAGTTAGGTAATATATGAGAGAAAAAAAAATAGAGAGAATGTAATTAAATATTCTTTTAATTGGAAAGATAAATCAGGAGAGAGATGGGTGTCAAATTATTGGAAGCAAAAACAATATATATATATATATATAGTCCCCTATATAGTATATATATATCGACAAAGATGTTGTTCAATCAGTTTCAGTTCAATTAGGTACGATAGCGGCATAGTATCTGTTTGCATTAAAATTTATATTGCAATGTTAAAAAATATAAACATAGAACACAAACGAACTGAACCGATATCAAGTAAATAACATCAGTACCTAGCTAGAATGCAACATCAACTAAAAACATCGGTACCGGTATCGAGATTTGTTCTTATTGTTTTTGACCGATGTAAGGTTTTATATTTTGATTACTATAGTGATTGCCGGTATCGTAACAAACCGAACTAATACCAATCGAAATCCCGCCAAAAAGCACGGAGTAATCTCACTAGTTACTATCAATAGAATTTGTTATGCAATATATGTTTATTATATTGATTTTGAAGTATATATTTTCATATTTGTATAAATAGTAAGCTTGTTCAAACTCGTACATACGTCTAACCTCAAAATCAGACTCATATATCTTATAGCGTTTCAATTTAAGCTCAAACTTATTTAATCTCAACTTGATTTGAAAAACCGATCTTAATTACTTGACCGGTTTGCCTTTTTACACCCCTAGTATTTATTTTAAAATATGCACCTTATTTTTTTATTTAAAAAACACATACAACAAAACGTCACACATATATTTGTCCCCTATATAGATAATGTTGTTTATACGTCTCAAGAGACCAATAGAACTAGATTAAAAATGGATAACTAAGATAACGTACAAGATTTAATGGATAGTGTACATGTTAAACTTTTAAAAACTAACTCTAAAAAAGATTCATATACAAGTATCTAGTTTTTTTTTTTTTGAAATTACACGACATATTTCTATAATCAAGTTAAGATATTTATTGAGAACAAAATAAAATAACTAAAAAAAAGGAATAATGGAATTTAATAATCCCAACTTTCACCAGTTGGCCGACAACGGACCCAACTTCAAAAATAACATCTGGCGGTTCCAACTTTTAATATTTTGTAAAACATTGGACCCTTGCTGGGAGAGGAGGAGAGGGTGGTCCCAACTTCAAACATTGGACCACTGGCGGTCCCCACTAACATCCCTTGGATGGTGTTAGCAAGGGTCCAACGTTTTACAAAATGTCAAAAGTTGGGACCGCCAGTGGCTATTTTTGAAGTTGGGTATGTTGCCGGCCAATTGGTGAAAGTTAGGATTATTAAATTCCATTATTCCTAAAAAAAATAATATTGTTTTTGTTGTTTATAGTTTACTATTATTATTATTTTTTCGTAAAAAAGGGATGACAATTGGACGGCTGGGAAGCATGAGGAGGCAGACTTACGTGTTAAGTGGTAGCTTCACACGTGTATCTGTTTCGAAATGATTGGTCAAGGGCACGTGTGGTAGAGTTGACTTTGACTGTGGCAGTCTGACACGTGAGAGGTACATCTGATGTGTTTTCTTGTCGGGCCTTAGAACTAGGCCCAGTAAGCCCAATTCTGTACTGGGGTCCAGTTTTAAGCACATGTCATCCAATATTTATTAATTTTCTTGGTCAAGGCGTGGTTTTATTGATCTTTGTTCATGAATGTTGTATAAAACGGCTAAAATTAGTTGGTTAATTTACTTATAATTGAAAGTTACGATTGCATTGCGTAGAATAACAGTGTAATTTAAATATGAAACATCTTTTTTTTTTTTTTTTTTCAGTATACGCATTCAACATACCTTTGTTTTAACAGCAAAGAAATATAATTACAATCATATATCAAAGCTACACCAATCATTTCACTATCGCGTTAAACTTGACTCTAAATTTTATCCACTCTAACAAAGTCATCTTACTACCTTTTCATATTGAATTAAGTGGAACAATTATAGCAAGGACTAAGAAGCTAGAACTAATGATACAATATAGTTACAATCATATATCAAAGCTACACCAATCATTTCACTATCGCGTTAAACTTGACTCTAAATTTTATCCACTCTAACAAAGTCATCTTACTACCTTAGTTTCTTCTACAATTTTATTTTGCCTCCTTTTCATATTGTTAAATACTTTAAAAAGCTTACACAACTTTAGATATAATAATCTTTTATCTCTACTTCCCCCCCCCCCCCACCCCAACGCTTCTTCTTCCCTAATTTCACTCACGTGCAACTTACTTTGCTCGAATGTAGCCATGTCGCCACATGAATCTGTTATAAAAAACTAATTTGACAAGTAGAAAACGATTTCTTCTTTGTTTCGAAAGTTTAAGGGGAGCAATTACAAATTTTATAGGGGGCACTCGTGATTTTAACGCGTATATTACACTAAAAACTTTTTTTTTCCAACCGGGACGGCCGCCCACCCACCTTGAACTGTAGGCCCACCCCTGTTTATCACTCCAAGTAAATTCAAAATATTAAACAATCATAGTATTTGTGGTTTTCGAAATGAAATGTGTACCTCAATCTTATAGAATCAGAAATCATGACATGATACAAGCTATGAGTTAGACTACTCAAGGAACTAGGTTACGAACATGTATACTACACGTACACGGGTTGAAAAAAGGTATATATTAAATATGTAGCGATGAAGATTTAAGAATTATAAAAGGCTATTTAATATCAAAAAAAGTATATTTGAAATCTTCTTTGAAATTTAATTAATATTTTGAAATGAAATCAAGAACCATTTTGAGCTTAAAAAGATTTTAATTAATATTTTGAAATTTTTAATTTTCAGTTTAACCGTTTTTGGTGAAATAAAATTAAGGGAAAGTCTTTCACTATGCTCACAATTTTTTTAACAAGGTTTATTGGGTAATCAATCATTACAAATTTAGAATAAAATTATATTATCACTAGTTTATAGTCCCGCGTCTTACACGGGTTGAACAATAAGATTGGTTGTATCCGAAGAACAGAATAATTACAAAATTTGAATTATTCTTTATATTGCACATGTTAAAAATAAGTATTGATATAAACACATATTACCCTAACATGAACTATCCATACCAAGTTAAAGACAATATAACATTACTCACTATAAATGACGCGTTTAAGTAAATACTTTATATTTATTTGTTACTTAGTAATAATTAGATATACATAAAATATATATTTATATTAAAATTAAATTTCTATATTATTTTATGATACGATATGTAAAGAATGTGAAGAAATTCTTAAATCTCATTCTTATCTTGGGGAATGAGACGAAGTAGAAAAAACCGATGAACACAAAGGTTTCTTTAAAATCTTGGGGTGATAATGAGAAGGCTCTTAATTGAGATATAGTTGGTGGCTGAAAACGGTGGCGATGGAGATGGATTGTAATGGGTAATGGTATATCTAATTTTAATAAAAATTTCAGTTAATACTCTCTTTCAATTCATTAAAAATATTATTACTTAATTAATTTTTGTTTGAATTAATAGATAAATTCATCACAAAATATTTAGTTTAAATAATCACTTCACTACTTTATTTCTAATATATAAACTTAAATCCGAGTGTTATTATTTTATATATTTTTTGTGGTGTTGATATGAAATATTGATGCATATAATTAAAAAAAAATAACATTTTTAATAACGTAACACTATAAAAAATAACATTTTAATAGCGCAACACCATGTTTCTTAGATAATAGCAATTATTTTTTTCTCAAACTTGATTTACGCAAAACAGATAACGTAAACTAAACCATACACGTATCCATTTTAAGAAATAATAAAATCATAGGATTTACAATTATAGATAATTTATATATTTTTTAATCATAAATTAGAATTAGATATTAATTGATAATATTATTAATATTAATGAATTGATGGAGAAAATCTCACGTGGGATTATGATTATCCATTTTAAGAAGTAATAAAATCAAAGGTTTTAAAATTAAAAATAATTTATATATTTTTTAATTATAAATTAGAATTAGATATTAATTAATTAATAATATCATTAATATTAAAGAATTGATGGAGAAAATGCCATGTGGTATTATTAAAAGTTTTTTTATTGGAATTAGCTGCCATGTGGCATTAAGTGGACTCTTTTATTAATATTAGATTAATTTTTTTATATATATAAACTTGGTTTGTATTGTTTAAATACCAATTAAATATTTATATCAATCAATTAATTGTAAAATCATATCTTTAATACGTTTACTTAAAATAAACTTTCAAATAGGACTGTAAATGAATCGAACGTTCATCGAACAATTTGTGAACCGTTCGATGGGAAGTTCATTTATGTTCGTTCATTTGTTGAATGGATGGATATGAACAAAAAATTTCGTTCGTTAAGCTAAACAAGCGAACATGAACTGAGGATGCGTTCGTTCGTTTGTGTTCGTGAACGTTCGGTAATGTGTTCATTTATGTTTGCTTGTATATGTTCATTTGTGTTTGTTCACTTATAGGCTTTTATATGTTATATGTTTATTATATTAGCTGTTGTTTTTTTTAAATTGAAAACCTAGTTATACTATACGCCTCTAAAATCACTCATTTGACCATTTCATTTCACTTTGTGGTTAAAGCTTGACAAAACTTCTTAATTTTTGTGTTAGTTATGTTTATGACAATTATGTCAGCTATGTTCGGAAAATTATGTTAGTACATATTTATTTTTAGTGGATTCTTCGTAATCTTTGTGATTAGAAATGTTGAGTTTAGTCTAAATTGAATATATGTTCATTTGTATTTTTTGTGTGTTTGAACGTTTGTTTGTGTTCATGTAAGTCCATGAACATTTGTTTGTGTTGTTGTGGTTGTTTCCGTTCGGTAATGTTTGTGAACAGTTTATAAATACATTCATTTCCTTAATGAACGGATACGGATAAGAAATCTCGTTCAGTAAGTGTTCTTAAACAGTTCATGAACAGGTTCATTCCTTAATCAACGAACACAAACAAAGCGCTACATTCAGAAGCTAATAATAAAACACACAAACATAATTTTTTTTTCTGAAACTTTGAATTGAAGTAGATGCAATTTTTCTTAAATTACACAAAAAAATGTTTATTTGAAACTTTTTTTTTTCACAAAGAAAATATAAAACTAAAAAACCACGTAATGTTTCATTTATTTATTATAAATGTTTTTTGGATTAAAGATAACCATGCTTATCTATAGAGTTTTAGCAGGTTTGGTAAAAAGAGAATTGTTTGCAAAAGTGATGATTTAAGATAAAAGATACAACAACAATCATGCCCAACAAATTCTACAAACAACACAACTATTGGTAGAGTTTACGAAAGGTGGGATGTATGGAAGCCTTACCTCTACCCCTATGTAATAAAAACCCACAGCTCCAACACACCAAAGAGACAAATAAAAGAATAGGTGATATAATAAAGGCTATCAACATCGGATGAGGTGGTGAAATAGTACATGGTAAAGATAGGCAGATATCCTAGAAACATAGATACAAGAAGACAATGAAATGTATATTCCACGTAGAAGTGTGGGCGACTCTTATTTCCTACGACACACCTAAAAGACAAAGGCGCCCTGCCATGAAATTCCTTAACTTTAATCCTACGTCTCCATGAACTCCTATCCTGGATCATGTCCTCAGAGAAGTGCAACCCTAGTAAATTCTGCCTAATCCACTCATCCTATGTCAATCTTGGTCTGCATCTACCCCTCTTTCCTTCCACAGTTAGGGTTTCCACCACAGAGTGATAAGATCTAAATATTTAATCTTACTTTATTTTACAACATGTGAATGCTCTGAAAAACTTTCCCTCCAAATTCTCAATCAAATAGAGGGCACACATGGCAAATAGAGATACTTATTTACTTAGTAGTATAGATGAGATGTTGTAACAAGCCACCTAACTACCTACTAACCGACTCAACTGACTATACACACATCATATATAATCTAATATGGCCCTTCAAGCTAAAAGGGGCGAAGCTACGTGAAGCTTGGACCATAGAGTGTCAAAATAAGTAGAAAACAACCCTTTGGTCAAGATACTAGCAAGCTAAGTAGTGTAGACACGCAGCGAACACACAATATTTGATCCAATATCATGTCTCGAATAAAGTGAAGGTCAATCTCAAGATGCTTCGTACATTGATGAAACACGAGATTAAGCACATGGTAAATAGCTCCAACATTGTCACACCACAATATTGGTGGACAAGATAAATCAAGATGTAGCTCATGCAACATAGAAGTAATCCAATGAATCTCAGCACAATATGACCTAAGGCACTATACTTAGAATTAGTGTTAGAACGAGCAACAATGTGTTGTTTCTTGGAACTTCAACTAATAAGGTTGAGTCCAAGAAAAACGCATAACTTGTAGTAGATCAATTATTATTAAGGCATCCAACCCAATCTACTTCTGAGTAATCATGTATAAGTAAAACCGTCAAATCATCGAATTATCAGCTCATGAGAATCCGCCTTGAAGTTATCTCAAAATGCACTTATCAACGACCCAATGATGATTACTAGGTATCTGTAAGAACTAAGACACTTTGTTGACCGCATAAACAATCTCCTGTCGAGCCAAGACCAGGACCCGGAGAGCACCAACACTAGTTTATATAACACTGGATCAACGAAAAGAGTACTCGTATGACGATATATACCATGAAGTGAAATTTGTGTCTCATTCTCATAGAATCAAAAATCATGACATGATATAAGCTATAAGTCACTACATATACAAGGTGTGACAACTGTCAAAAATCCAGGTATCAGTACAATTAATTAATCATGATTAGTGCTTAATGACTGTGCTAAATTGCAATTGACTGCTTCCTGATTTCTGCTTAATACATGCATGTGCATCACATATTGTTCAATGTTATATCATTACTGCCTGAAAACTGTATTGCCTTAAATGATGCCTTAAGTACAATTAGCATAGTTATCTGATAAATCAGGAAAATGCTGACAGAACTCAGCACATAGACAGACAGTGCAGTTAGACACATAATGAGCCAGAAATTAAGTATAGCACTAGTATAGTGTGTAGGAAAGTAAAGATCATAAAACTGCCTTGATAGTGATAGTTTAAGTGCCGGAAAGTGCCTAAAACTCACATAAACTGCAGAATTCTGCAGAAAATCAGCAAATTCAGCATTTAAACAAACTAATATCATGCAAAGATATGGATAAATGGTCCTGAATGCTTTCCTAAGTGTCGGGAATCAAAACTGTCATAAAAGGGTACATAAAATCACACTAAACTGCAAGTTTAGCACCTTAACGTACCGGTAACCAACCGAACAACCGGACACTACCCGAAACATCAAATTTACACTAGAAGCACTATTTTAACATTACCAAGCTAGTTATGGTCCCCGAACATCATAACACACTATATAAATATCTAATAACTAAATCCTAACTAATACTTGGATTTTAACCTAATAGCTAACTAAATGGTTGGAGCCTACACCCCCCCCCACACACACACACCTATGGATGACTAGATATGGTGGCCCCACCATTTGATTTTACTTACATACTTAAATAGATTATGTTGGATCATGTTTCATTATATTAGACATAAAAACCATTGGAAAATACATGAGTTTGGATTATAAATAAGCATAAGAGTTCATAAGACTATATTCATTTCTCATCGCCAACATCACCCACAATCTTCTCCTCCCCTCCTTCATACTTACGGCCAAGAACCACCACACACAACCACCCATTTTCACTTCAACCTCTTCCATTCTAAGGTGTTCACAAGGTATCTCTAGCATGATTAGGAAGCTTGGTGCCATTGGAAGTTGAAGGATCTTCACCGTTTGCTTTTATCCACTTTATTTCTTCACTTGATCATCCCTAGCCTTGAGCTAGTAGTAAGATCTTCTACTCTTCATTTTACATCTATATTAAGTGGGTAAAAGATGATACAAGATGATTATCATAAAGAACACTAAGAAACAAGAAGATGAAACAAGAACATAAGCTTAAAGTTATAAGAAATCATGAAGAAATCATGTTATTTATGTGATGTTATACTTGATGATCGTTGTTTGCTTGTGTAAATGGTGTAGATCATCATATGATCTTGCTAGATCATGATTAAAAACATGATTTAGCAAGATAAGAGGATGATTATGTTAAGAAATCAATAGATCATCCTTATGTAAATCATGAACTTGAAGTATAAACTGTTTTTCTTGTAAAATGATGATCAAAGTAAGTTGTGATACATGTAGATCTAGAAATTTTATAGATGATTTCTAAAGAAACCAAGTTAAAAATACAAGCTTTGTCAAAACTTGGTTCTTACATAAACAAACTCTATTTTTGGTGGTTAAACAAGTGTAGAAACACTTGTGTAACAAAAAAATTTCATAAAGAAACATTTTTAGAAAATGTGACAAGAAGTTGTAAACATCCAACATCTTTAAAAATGAAAATTTTAAAGAACTAATCACATTTTAAAGGATAGCAAGGCTTACTAATAACACTAGTAAGTTACTATAAATTTTTACAAATATTCAAGTTCATGAAGTAGTAGAAAATGCAAGATTTTGGCAAAATGGGTAAGTAAAGGTTGTTAGTTGATGATTGAGAATTGATTGTGATGATTTTTACAAAAGAAAATGTTATGCTTGAATGCATGGAAACCTCCATTTTTAGGGGAAACTATGGCAAAATTTTCTAAAAATATAAACACTGAAAAATATTTTTAAAACAAATATTTGCAAGTGTATTTTAACCATGAATTTCCTACATAAACATTGTCATAATTTTTGTTACAAAAATATAAATATTGGAGGTTGGGTTTCATAAATAAAAGTGACTAAATGTGTCTTTAGGAGATATATATTTTGAAGTCACATGTGTGTGATTATTTGTATACTTTGTGTATTAGTTATATTATTTTAGGACTTGAAATAATATAACACACGAAAATACCAAGAATTTCCATCCAAAATATTACCAAAATTCCAACAAATGAATATACACATTTACACAAAATATTGATGAAACCGAACTATGGAATAAGACTTACAAAATATTCTGAAAAATTTACTCACAAAGTATATTTTGGACACCAAGAGAATGAAAATGAGATTTTCATAATTACTACAAAATATACCATATTTTTGACAAAGAGAAAAATAAATCATTTTGGCAACTATGAATATATATATATATATATATATATATATATATATATATATATATATATATATATTCTTGACATTTTTAGAAGATATATTATCTTTTTTAGAAATATATATGTTCTTACACAAACTCGAAATACAATATTTATGAGGTGAAAGATATAATTTCTCAAGTAAATATGAAATATATCATTTTTGTAGAAAAATGAGTTTATATATATATTTTCTAAGTAGACTTAAAAATATGTTATTTTTGGAACTTATAAGAGAATACAAATATTTTTGTCAAAGGAAAAATTATTAATAATTTTTCTAAGTAATATTCCTTAAAATATATATTTTGGAAATATATACTGGATCTTTATTTAAGATAATATTCCGGAATAATTAATATGAAATTAAATATAAAGGATACTTAATGAATACAATAAAAATACGTATTCTCGTATCTATAAATTCACACCGGAATACGACCCCAATACATGGCAAAATATACAAGTATAAGATACCCCATCCTTGGGAAGGAAATACAAGTATAAATACTTGGGAAATATTAAGTTAATATATATTGTTTTAACAATTATTCCAAAATTTAATAAATATAATTTAAGTTAAAATATTAATTATTTTAATAAATAATTATATACTTGGAATAACATTAATGGCACGAAGAGGACGTAACTCAAAGGCACTAATTAATACTAAGTCAAGGCACGACCCGCTCGTCTAATAGACCATAGTACGTTGTAGGTAGTCGTGTACACCAGAGGAAACTTTGAGTTACTGGCGGACTCGAAGAACGCAAACCAGTGAGTTCATGTCCCCCTTTTATTTTTAATTGTTTTCGGTTTTATAACTTCGGGGTTGAAATACATGTTACAAATGTTTCGATGATTACAAATGGTATGGTTAGCTAAGGAACGAACTGCTAGATCATGTGAATGGGTAGGCGATTAACGTAGGACCATTAATTCTCATAGTAGGACCAATGGACATGAGTGATAGATCTATTTGGGTGTAGCGAGCCCCACCCATGAGTCCGTCGAGTGGATCATGTGGTGACTATGTCTTACAAACAGAGGCCCGGTGCAAAGTCTGCTAGGTTTGAGTGTTCCTGCACCATGTCACGTATATAAATGTATTAGCTACATATTAGTTGATCTGTTTCCTTGTTGCTTTCATACCGGGTTTTTCAATTCCATACAAACATACTTACATAGGTTTCAAATGTTTATTCACAAACACACACATGAACTCGCTCAACTTTTGTTGATGTTTTCAAACTACATGTATTTCAGGAAACTAAGTATGGATCTGGCGGGCGTTAAAGTTTCAAGTGTTGTCTGGAATAAAAGATGTCATCCGGTGTCGAATGGTTTGGAGTGTGTATCCTATCCTGGATAGGATACATGTTTAAAGCTCGGTTATCTTTAATGTCTTTTGAAAAGTCCTTATGGAACTTAAAACCTGTTGGTGTTGTATTTTGAATACGAAGTCTGTGTTTTTTGGGTTAAATCAATGTTGTTGTAATGTTTCGAAACTTAATCAATGGATGAACATCTTGGGTTTATCATTTAGTTGTTTATTATGGTTGAATGCAATGATATTAACCAAGTCATACCAAAACACGCTTCCGCAAAAGTCGGGGTGTGACAGTTTGGTATCAGAGCTTCGATTGTAGCGAACTAGGATTCTTCTCGAGTCTAGACTACAATCATTAGGGCTCCCACGAAAATATTTTTCCAACATGTTTTCATTGCATATACGAAACGTCCAGATCCAAGAAACAAACATTTTTTTTTTTAAAAAAAAGAAGACGAAAATACACGAAACACATTTCAAGGTCTATGTTTGTGGCTCAGTCTGAGAGACTGGGTGTTTCAGTCTGAGAGACTGGGTGTTTCAGTCCGAGAGACTAGGTGTTTCAGTTTGAGAGACTGGGAGGTTCAGTTTGAGAGACTGGGTGGTTCAGTATTGGGTGGTTCAGTTTGGGAGAATGGTTGGTTTAGTCTGGGAGACTAGGTAGTTCAGTCTGAGAGACTGGGTGGTCTAGTCTGGGAGACTAGGTAGTTTAGTCTGGGAGACTGGTTGGTTTAGTCTGGGAGACTAGGTGGTTTAGTCTGGGAGACTAGGAAGGATAGAAAGTTTCATGAAGGATAATGTGAATACATGATTACATGATGAATTGTCTTTGCTTGCAATGCACTAAGTGCTAGTGATTACTATAGATATACATGCTATGATTGTTATTATGTACCGGCACACATGTCACCTCCTTAGAGAGCGAGTTGTCAGACATTGACGACCCTACGGCCACCGCCACAGATAATGAGATTGCACGTGCAACAAAGATATTTACGTCAGACACTGAGAGTGACCCTGACATGCTGACCAAGGACAAGGACGACTCCCAACAGTTCACGCTACCAGACTTTTGTGATGACTTACCCTTGCTGATGGTTTCCCTGACAAGGATCCTTTTGTCACTCTTGATTCGGTCCATGACCACCCCATCATTGGTCACCCCGATGGCGAGCACATCATGTCTCCGATCCTCGATGCCGTTGTCACACCCCCAAAATACCACAAGCGGAAACACCGCAGGTCGTGTGACGTACCAGGATCCAAGCCACCAATTACATTGAACTATAGCATATATTTAAATAAAAACTTTCATTCATTATCCTAAAGTGTTATAAAACATTTAACGTAATTCATTGAATACAGCGGAAGCATAAATCATTTGTTAGACGTTTCATAAACCACATGTACAAAACCGTTAGACGTGTCTTGCGATTCCAAATATCTCGACCCATGACCACTCCAGCATCCCAGACAGCAAGTTCCAAATGATATAACCTATAGACCTGCAAGCATGCAGACAAGTGTGTCAGACGACGCTGGTGAGTTCAAAGTTTTGCTAACGAGTTTAGTTACCAGATATATGTATAGAACAACTTAACAATTTGATTTGATGTTGTTATTAACTCGATTACCGTATGTGGCGACTAGATGTGAATTCCCAACCCCAATGCCTCCATTTAGGCATTGGTCATGATGTCAAGGTATCAAACAACCTTGAATAGATGTAAGGGGTCTTATATGTACATGATGTGAATGCCCAACCCCAATGCCTCTAACTAGGCATTGGTCATGAAGTCCAGGTAATTAGTTCACGCCCGTCCTTTCGGCCCGGTGTGAGGGTGCCAAACCTAATAGCGCTATCAACTAAATACCTCGTTGCTTCTTCAGCAACACGGTAGATGTATGGGGTCTTACATGATTTATACTGTGTTCAATAACCAACATCCCAAATAAACAGTTTACCCAGTATTCCCTTTAGAAACGTTTACCAGATGTCCCAAACCACCGGGACGCATGCTTAGAAAAGTGCAGTGAACTCACCTTGGTTTGCTCGGTAAGATTAGTTATTCGTTTAACAGTTGATCAAACACGTCCTAGCATAGTTACCAGTAGGAATCAGTTTTATGTGCAAATGAACCATATAACTCATTTACAATTTGTTCACATATTCCTTGTTCACGTATCACACAATTACCATACATATAGCATGTAGTTCAGGTCATACAATCAATCTAGCATCACAAGAATACAAATATTTATCAAGTTAATAGTTCACTTATGTTTGGTACAATCCACGGCCACTCATTAGTCCATAATCCATTTACAACCCATTGTTAGTACTAACTTAGGTCCTCATGTTGTAACAGCCTACTAAGGCTTCGGCCCACACTTGCAACACTCATATTCACAAAACATTTGACAGCTTATATCCTTAGACCTATTGCATGTAATAGACACTAGTCATCACTCAACACATAGCAAACATTCACATACTGCTCACATAACAATTTTTATATCATCATACATAATCCAGTTCGCCATATAGGCTAACTAATGTGAGCTTGAATGACAATTTGATCCAACCATAGCTGGCCCAACTAACATGAACATAACCCAATTTAGTTCCTAGCCTACAGCCCACTATTTAATTTGCAGCCTTTAACCCAGTCCAACCCAATCCATTCTGTGATCCAAATCACAACCGTGGACCCCCACCCAGCACATGCATATCAATTAATCACTAATTGAATTCTTTTTTTTTTAAATAGATCTCCACTAACCAAACAATTCAACAAAAAATGAACAAACTTTGTTGGAACTCTAAACTTTTCACGTGAGTAAACAATTTTGAGAACAATCCTTTTTAAAACTCATCATATGCAATGTCAAATCAAAAAGATAGCCACATGGGCTTGTAATAATAGGAAGATATAATTGGACCGATGAAAATATACTCAGTAACACTATCCCCAATAATCAAAACCATACATTCAAATTAAATCTAATTAGTGTTCTATTAGGAATTCATCATACAGTAGTCTTTGTTTGGCAAATTATTTTGCGACGTTCATGCTTAATAAATCATTATACCACATCCATATTCTAACAAAACACATCAATATATAATTGTCAAATTTTAACATGATCTAGCATGGCAGTACATAGTTAATATAGGCCAAGTTCCTCACGGTAGTCAAGATACCAATATATTTTAATCAAAATCATACCAAACACAATCATCAATAAATAGCTAGCATAGACAGGAATTCACTAACCAGGCTCTTCAATTAATAAAGTGATGTCTCGAGAGAGGGGGGGTTCCACAGCCGACGAGATATCTTTATGGGGGTAGGGTTTTGTTTAAGTTCTTGCTATCCAAGTTTTTCATATTACGTAAACATGAAATATATAATGGGGCGGTTCCCTTTTTGTTTTTGGCCGACTTGTGATAATGGGCTCAAGCCCAAGTGACAATTAACAAAGAAAGGGGGGTGGGACTTCGACTACAGTAGCTGCCGTATAGGTAGGGAAGGATGAGTAGGGTTTGTTTTGGTAAATTAAGGATTATGCAACTCAATACATACTAGCTTACATATACATAGAGGTTTAATATTGGGCCAAACTGATTAAAGGGGAAATGGGTGGGCCGAGAAGTAGCACAAATATATAAACATGTGGCCCAAATACATAAACACAAGTAAATTGGGCCGAATCACTTATGTGCGGTGGCCCAGTTACATAAACATGTAGCGTTTAACAAGTTAACACATAACAAAGGTCACACTTAACAAGATGTAACGTTTAGGTTTAAATTCAAGCTTCATGGAGTGATGCTAGATTAATGCACTAGAGAGGGATAACTAGAAGTTAAAATCACGAGACAAGGCGTCACTAACCTTGAGAGTTCGGGTTGTCACATCATCCCCAACTTGAAAGAAATTTCGTCCCGAAATTTGACAAGTAGCACAGAGGAATGAAGTGAGAAAATCAAGGTTGCTGCGGATTTTGCTCTGGTGCCACATCATCCCCAACTTGAAGAGGAATTTTGTCCCGAAATTCACCAGTTTTACCAGATTTAGATTGGTCTTCAGGAAAAAGTTGAGGATATTTGAGCTTCATCTGATCCTCACACTCCCACGTGAACTCCGATCCACGTCTTGAGTTCCAACGAACTCTCACAATCGTGATACGACTAAGTTAACGAACCTTGACTTCCTGGTCCATGTGTTCATTAAACTCCTCCAGTAAAGGTATCGCACGTGTTTCGTCAGATAACCACTGCCTTAGATCCCAAACATAAATGATATCGCGTACGTTACCCGATTCGTCGGGTAACTCAAGTTTGTAGGTTACGCTACCGCTTCCTCCCAGACTGTTGAATGGTCCATCGTGACGTCAGTTAAGCTTGTCATGCCTCCCAAGCATTCCACACCCTCCCAGGGTGTTCTGTATTGCCTGACACAGATCATGCACATATCAAATTCAGAGATAACAGGAGTTAGCACCTCGTACCTAAAAGCCGCCTCTCTCGGAGGAATATTCACAACTATGGAGACTCGTCAGTTTTCTTGATTGCAAGAAGTGTGCTGGTAAGTTGAGTTCATCAATGATCATCCAGGTGATAGTGTTTCCATTTCGAGTTGTAAGTAGACTAGTGAACAAATCCATGGCAGTCTGCTCTCATTTCCATATGGGTGTTTCTGGTTACTGACACAAACCAGAAGGTTTCTAATGTTCCATCTTGACTTTCGCACACGTCGAACGTCGTACGCATGCTTCGCTGTGTAGGCATTCAAGCCCATTGTACAAGATCCTTAGATCCTAATATATTCCATCAAAATCCAGATGACTAGAATGTCGAAGCTGTTGCGCTTCCCTCAACACTAGTTCCCTTGGATTGCTGTATAGTGAGACCCATATTTGTTTCCTGAAATAGCGAGTATCGTCCGTCTTGGCATCCAACTTGAAAATTTTCTTCCTTCAGTGTTTCGGTTTGGACATGCGAGTCTAATCAGATAGGGTAGAATTGCTGGGGTGCTGCGAGGCTCATACACGTCCAGGCTTCACAGTGGAATTCAGTCAAAGGTTTCATCCGGCGATGTCATTACGTGTTTAATTCCTTCGAAACAAGGGTACGCGGGAGGCCCTTATGATCGGTCTAAGTAGTGCATTTGGTACCGTCCAAGTAATGCCTCTAACTTAAGTCAAAAGACCATGGTTCCCACCGTAGGTTGTAACTCGTGCAACTCTCCTTGCAAGTCTACTGTGTAAGCTATCACCTTCTCGTGTTGCATCGGCGTGTAACTGAGACTCTGATTCGAACCATCATGATATACCACTGAATCACCCGCACCCTCAGGTAGAGACGATGCTCAGTGCATTGCAGAGTTAGGATTCGAAAGCTGAAAAGATGTCCTCCTGTTTTGTCTTTCATGAATACAGCACCCTGTTGTGCTACAGAGGTTACAGTGACACAATTTTTGAAAATCCCTCGATGAATTTGCGATTGTATCTAGCGAAACCAAGGAATTGCTGTATCCTGTAGGAATCTTTGGTGTCGATCAGTTTCTAACCCAAACGGGTCTTAGCGAGATCCACGTGTATTCCCACTTCGTTGATTATATGACCAAAAAGGTACCTCTCGCATCGAGAAGTTACATTTATCAAGACTTCGCGCGGTGTGGCTCCTCCCTCAGGAGCTCTCAAATAAGATACAAAGCTGCCCATGATGTTCCTTTCTCCTGGAAAGAATTCAACATGCCCACATAAGCATTGCCGATTCATGTGATCCATATAACTACTGGTGTGTTGATTAACTCCATGTTCATGGTGTGCCAAGTCGCAATGGCCGTATTGCGTTCGATATGTTGTTCTAAGAGCATTCTCCCCTTGGAATTTCACCTGATGATAGCTTGCTCGTTAGTCAATCCTCGAATGGAAGCTTGTCCCTCACAACTGGTCAATAGGTTGTCAATACGTGGTCGAGGCAAACGGTTCCTGCTTGCCACTTTGTTGAGTTCTCGAAATCAGTATGCATACGAAAAGGCTCATCTTCACGGATATAAATGGGGCTCCCCAAAGCGAAAAACTAGGTCCGATAGAACTCCTGTCCAATAGTTCCTGAAGTTGAGTAGGCAGTTCTTGTAACCTTCCTGATATAGGACAACAAGGAGTACTAGTAATAAGGGTTGTTGCTGACATGATACCAATCTGTTGTTCCACCTAACGATGAGAAGGTAAATCTAATAATTCTTCTGGTAGCACATAGGGGAAAATCACGAACAATTGGTGGATCCTCGATCCTCTTTTCCTTAGCCTTAACATCAGTAACGTGTGCCAACATAGCGGGGTAATCCTTCCGTAGACACTTCTGGGCCTTCTTTGTTGATATAATGCTAACCTTTACACCACTCTGACGCTTCAAAATATAAAGTGATGCAAAATTTCCTCCCCATAGGGTATATCTACGCGATATCCAGTTAATCAATCTACACAACTACTGCATCGAAACCATCAAAGATAATAGGAGGAAAGCCGATGCCGTACACTTGTCCCACAAGGTCGAGTTCGCATCCCAACGAACTTATGAGGTGTCAATTGACTTGTCATCGGCCAGTTCCACAACAGGTTCGGTTTCGAGAAATATCGGGGCTAAACAGATCCGAGACTAGTACCTTTGTCGTTGTCTTCTTGAATATCAATGGCCAAACCGTGTCGTGGGCACCTTCATTTCCATACTGTAGGCTACGATTACCAGTACCTTGATGTTGCCGTGACTGTCGCCCCCAGTGTTATTGCCTGTAATGGTGTCCGGCGTCCTTTCATCAACAGGGTCCATCGTTTCACATTTCGTGCCCCGTCCTAAGGCACTACTCATGGTACGGGCAGTTATACATTCCGTTCTACAGTCAATCGTCATCGGTTATGTCCCGGTTGATTCCTAAGGGTTGACTCCCATGAGTCACTTGCTAGGCTTAAGGATTCGTTTGAAGCCAATTCACTGGTGTTCTTTGCCGATAACCAGAGTTGTTCAAATACTGGGGTCGCTGAAGTGCTACGCTCATCCTCCTATCCATCGATCTTCCAAATTGATTAAATACTACACGGTTTGTTTCCAGAGCGTTGCAAAAGTGAGCGCACTTCAGGGTCTAAGACGTGAATACACTGAGTTCTAGCCAAAAAGAGGAGTGAGAAGGGTATCGACCAAACATTCGACGCTGCGACATCCAACTCAGGGATGTTCGTACAAGCACCTAACATTCTATCCTGTTTGCTAGGTGTTCAGATGGGTGTTTAGGTAATGCTCAATAGCATCTAGATTCGAAAGAATTCAGAGAGGAGTGAAAAGATCATGTTCGAGTAGGAGACAATTACTGTTATGATTCTATAGTCTGTTGTGTTTCTCATCAATCAAATAACAGGACGGAACCCCTTTTTCACTTGTTAAGCCTTACTGGGACTCGCATGCACCCCACATTATTATTATGTGTGCACCCACAATAATATTGTTATTTGCATACTCATCTCAGCTCCTCCTAACTCATGTCAAATGGTTCCTCGAACTCGAATGCCAAACAGAGGTTTTCAAACGATGAGATCACAGGGATCTAATGACTACGACATACTAACAATGCATCATAATGTAAGCAAGCAAATCCAGGTAGTTATGCTATAGTGTCGGGTGTGTGTCCATATGCTACATCATAAACAAGTGTTCACTAGTCATACAGTGTAATGAGTAAACGAGAGACGAACCTTGCAATCTGGAGCTGAGTGTCATGGTCGTATTCACGTATTTAGAACTGTTCGGTTATAGTCTGGTTTTATAAAAACGTTTTTAAAACCAAGTTCACTATAACCAGTGGCTCTGATACCAAACTGTCACACCCCCAAAATACCACAAGCGGAAACACCGCAGGTCGTGTGACGTACCAGGATCCAAGCCACCAATTACATTGAACTATAGCATATATTTAAATAAAAACTTTCATTCATTATCCTAAAGTGTTATAAAACATTTAACGTAATTCATTGAATACAGCGGAAGCATAAATCATTTGTTAGACGTTTCATAAACCACATGTACAAAACCGTTAGACGTGTCTTGCGATTCCAAATATCTCGACCCATGACCACTCCAGCATCCCAGACAGCAAGTTCCAAATGATATAACCTATAGACCTGCAAGCATGCAGACAAGTGTGTCAGACGACGCTGGTGAGTTCAAAGTTTTGCTAACGAGTTTAGTTACCAGATATATGTATAGAACAGCTTAACAATTTGATTTGATGTTGTTATTAACTCGATTACCGTATGTGGCGACTAGATGTGAATGCCCAACCCCAATGCCTCCATTTAGGCATTGGTCATGATGTCAAGGTATCAAACAACCTTGAATAGATGTAAGGGGTCTTATATGTACACGATGTGAATGCCCAACCCCAATGCCTCTAACTAGGCATTGGTCATGAAGTCCAGGTAATTAGTTCACGCCCGTCCTTTCGGCCCGGTGTGAGGGTGCCAAACCTAATAGCGCTATCAACTAAATACCTCGTTGCTTCTTCAGCAACACGGTAGATGTATGGGGTCTTACATGATTTATACTGTGTTCAATAACCAACATCCCAAATAAACAGTTTACCCAGTATTCCCTTTAGAAACGTTTACCAGATGTCCCAAACCACCGGGACGCATGCTTAGAAAAGTGCAGTGAACTCACCTTGGTTTGCTCGGTAAGATTAGTTATTCGTTTAACAGTTGATCAAACACGTCCTAGCATAGTTACCAGTAGGAATCAGTTTTATGTGCAAATGAACCATATAACTCATTTACAATTTGTTCACATATTCCTTGTTCACGTATCACACAATTACCATACATATAGCATGTAGTTCAGGTCATACAATCAATCTAGCATCACAAGAATACAAATATTTATCAAGTTAATAGTTCACTTATGTTTGGTACAATCCACGGCCACTCATTAGTCCATAATCCATTTACAACCCATTGTTAGTACTAACTTAGGTCCTCATGTTGTAACAGCCTACTAAGGCTTCGGCCCACACTTGCAACACTCATATTCACAAAACATTTGACAGCTTATATCCTTAGACCTATTGCATGTAATAGACACTAGTCATCACTCAACACATAGCAAACATTCACATACTGCTCACATAACAATTTTTATATCATCATACATAATCCAGTTCGCCATATAGGCTAACTAATGTGAGCTTGAATGACAATTTGATCCAACCATAGCTGGCCCAACTAACATGAACATAACCCAATTTAGTTCCTAGCCTACAGCCCACTATTTAATTTGCAGCCTTTAACCCAGTCCAACCCAATCCATTCTGTGATCCAAATCACAACCGTGGACCCCCACCCAGCACATGCATATCAATTAATCACTAATTGAATTCTTTTTTTTAAATAGATCTCCACTAACCAAACAATTCAACAAAAAATGAACAAACTTTGTTGGAACTCTAAACTTTTCACGTGAGTAAACAATTTTGAGAACAATCCTTTTTAAAACTCATCATATGCAATGTCATATCAAACAGATAGCCACATGGGCTTGTAATAATAGGAAGATATAATTGGACCGATGAAAATATACTCAGTAACACTATCCCCAATAATCAAAACCATACATTCAAATTAAATCTAATTAGTGTTCTATTAGGAATTCATCATACAGTAGTCTTTGTTTGGCAAATTATTTTGCGACGTTCATGCTTAATAAATCATTATACCACATCCATATTCTAACAAAACACATCAATATATAATTGTCAAATTTTAACATGATCTAGCATGGCAGTACATAGTTAATATAGGCCAAGTTCCTCACCGTAGTCAAGATACCAATATCTTTTAATCAAAATCATACCAAACACAATCATCAATAAATAGCTAGCATAGACAGGAATTCACTAACCAGGCTCTTCAATTAATAAAGTGATGTCTCGAGAGAGGGGGGGTTCCACAGCCGACGAGATATCTTTATGGGGGTAGGGTTTTGTTTAAGTTCTTGCTATCCAAGTTTTTCATATTACGTAAACATGAAATATATAATGGGGCGGTTCCCTTTTTGTTTTTGGCCGACTTGTGATAATGGGCTCAAGCCCAAGTGACAATTAACAAAGAAAGGGGGTGGGACTTCGACTACAGTAGCTGCCGTATAGGTAGGGAAGGATGAGTAGGGTTTGTTTTGGTAAATTAAGGATTATGCAACTCAATACATACTAGCTTACATATACATAGAGGTTTAATATTGGGCCAAACTGATTAAAGGGGAAATGGGTGGGCCGAGAAGTAGCACAAATATATAAACATGTGGCCCAAATACATAAACACAAGTAAATTGGGCCGAATCACTTATGTGCGGTGGCCCAATTACATAAACATGTAGCGTTTAACAAGTTAACACATAACAAAGGTTCACACTTAACAAGATGTAACGTTTAGGTTTAAATTCAAGCTTCATGGAGTGATGCTAGATTAATGCACTAGAGAGGGATAACTAGAAGTTAAAATCACGAGACAAGGCGTCACTAACCTTGAGAGTTCGGGTTGTCACAGCCGTACCTCTCGTGGTCATCCCTCCCGAGGATCTGCCTTTTGATGATTAGTTTGACGATGACGTTGATTTGTTTGTTGATGATCCTTCTATTGACGCCCAGGGTGATGGAGAGATAGCTGAGGATGACGTCGCTATTCTACCTCCTGAGATTCCTGCCATTGAAGTATCCTCTGCTTTCATTTTACACTTGATTTCAGACTCCTTTGAGTCTGTGACATCTGCAGCTTTACAGACGGGCGGACTGCAGTTTTTGCTACTTAGTTAGATGACGACACCGCTATGACTGCTGCACTATCACCTGCTTGAGATCCCACACCTTCACACTACCCAGAGCCTTCTCCTGAGCCAGCTCCTGTTCCTTTTGAGTCAGCCTGATGTTGCACTTGCTGATCCTGAGCCCTTGCTTGATCATGACCCTATTTCTTTTGGTTTACCAGACATTGCACCCCTTATACCTGCCCTAGTACCTGTACCTAATGATCTTCTCTTTTGTTGAGACATTTGTTCCTTCACCCGCACCCGCCGATGTTGCTCTTTTTCCCCCTATGGAGACCGACGTCCATTGCACCGACATGCCTATCGCTTTCTTTCAAGACATATCGCACCCCGAGAAGGTACTCCAAGTCAACACCCGCATGACGATCCTTTTGCTATAGCAGCGTTTTCCTCGACCTCAAAGGCCACACCGTTTGCTCCTTTCAATACTTCACCGATGGACGAGCCACTCCGATGGTTCCTACCATAGACTATGCTAATTTCAGACCCCTACCATCCCTCACATGATGGTGGCTACGCATGGGATGAGTTGCTCCTGTCACTTCAGCTGTAGTTTGAGGTTTTGAGTCGTAGAGTTTTGGAGCTTGAGTTGACACCACGTTCTCCACCCTGTTTTGGATAATCGTTCCTTCACTATCGAGCAGCAGATTAGTTAATTACTTCGACGTATATACAAGCTCGAGGAGAAGCTCACACATGTTAGCAGTTTGCTTTTCTTCCCTTCTCCACCTCAGTCATCAGCATATTTGGCTTTTGGTTTTATCCGGATTGCATTACTTTTGGGTAAAGACACTACTAATGAGCCGAGATTGTGGAGACTTTTGAAGACCACTTTTGACCACATGATTTTGATACACTGATAGACTTATTGGACAAGGGTAGGGAGACCCTGTGTCCCTTTTGATGTGATACACTCTGTAGACAATGTGATTGTGGTCGGTAAATAACGAGAGCTCAGTCGCCATGTCTTCGCTAAGCACGTTGTTGATCTGCAGTGTGCTATAATTATGATGCTACGTGTTTGCATGTTATGTTCTTAGTAAATATCTTCCCATCTACATGTTTGTGCTATAATTGTGATGTTATATGATTGCTTGCTATGACGATTGCTTATATACATATATAAACACACCTCCTAGGTCCTATTTGTTAAGTAGAGGCTTATGTGCTTGTGTCCTTAATAAGACCTGACCTAGCCGATCTTCTTCTTAGAAGATGTCGATTCAAGGGAACATCGATACCAACAACCCTCTGCCAACGACAGAGGCGGAATTACAAGAGCGCATCTCAAAGGCCATTGCACAGTACGAGGCCCTTCGATCCGAACGCAGCGGAGGTACCTCAGGAAATAACCCATCCAACGGTAATGTTTAGTCACTTAAGACACATTACAAAATGTTCGGACATTTCCAAGTGTGCATCGCTAATACCTTATGTGAATGATGTTGCTTATGTCGCAGACTGCACCTACAAGTCGTTCTTGAACTGCAAGCCCCGAGATTTCGACGACACTGGGGGTGCCATATCTTTTGTGTGTTGGGTTGAGAAGACGGAATATGTTTTGCGATTAAGTAAGTGCACCCCGAGCATCAGGTCACGTACATAGCTGGACTGTTTCTGGATGGAGCTCTGTCATGGTGGAACCTTCAGGTTCAGACGTTGGGCGAGGATGCTTCGTATGCTTTAACGTGGTATGAACTGAAAGAGCTGATGCGTAAGAGATACTGCTCGAGGGCAGAAGTCCAGAAGTTGGAGACTGAACTTTGGAACTTGAAAATGGAAGGTCCAAAAATAGCCGAGTATGTGCAGACATTTCATGATTTATCGCAAGTTGTTCCATATCTGGTGGAACCAGAGTTCAAGAGTATCGAACGCTTTATCGGGGGATTGGCACCTCAAATTCTAAGCCTAGTGACAACATCTAAACCTCCAAGAATCACAGATGCTATCGACTTGAGTGTGGCGCTCACTGAAGAAGCGGTTAGACTAGGAAAATTCTCCACCTCGGAGGAGAAAAAGGAGATTCCTGCGGAGCCATCTGGTGATAACAAGAGAAAGCTCGCAAATTTCAAGAATGGTACTCGGGCAAATAACAAGAAGAAGGCCAAAAAGGGAAAAGAATTCATGGGACTCCTACCTAAGTGCGACAATTGTCTACACTACCATGTCGGGCGATGTAAATATGGAAAATATGATAACTGTGGGAAAAGGGGGCATCCCAAGGAGACTTGTAGGCATGGTACTGAACGTGGAAATGAAGGCCAAGATGGCAGCAAGGATCACGAAGGAAACAACGACAACAATGACTATCAAGGCAGGACGAGTGACAAGCAAAAACGTACTCAAAGTTGTTTTAACTGTGGAAGCAAAAAGCATTTCAGAAAATACTGCCCTGAAAACGCTCAGGCACATGGATGAAAGCTTAATGCCAGAGCTAGGTGTAACATCACGTAAAAACGTGTCCAATTAGGTATAGACACGTGTCCTAAACTCTAAATATGCGAAAGATGGAGTTTGAAGGACTAAAGTTGTCAAACAGTGAAAATATGTAAACGAAGGGACTAAAAGTGTCAACATGCCAAACATATGCCTCTGAATGACCATACGTGAAGAAAATATTCTTAAACGGGTGATCAATTGGATATAAGAAGCCGTTTGTGAAAATAATCGGAAGATTATATAATTACAAGGCTTAAAAGTGTCAATATGTCAATTCTGACCTCTGAGTGACCTTTTAACGAAACCGAGGCTTCGAAATATTCAAATATACTCCCAAGAATAAGTGGTAAAAACTTCACGTGATTCCGAGATCGTTAAGCATGTTTTCCAAACTTTGGGCTATAAGTGTCAACTTTTCGAAACTTGCTTTCATAGTAATATTTAATGAACCGGAGCCTAACAAAGTTTGTTTACACATCATTGGACTTCAACAAACTAACTACAAGGGCCTTGATTGCCAAAAATGGAGTTAAAAGGGGTTTAAAAGCACCAGGGACTAATTCTGCCAACCTTGAAACTTGTTTTGCTAGTTAAGCCGGTCCACGCGGCCCGCGTAAGCCTCCTCTATGGCTTACGCGGCCCGCCTAAGAGTGCTAGTAACAGAAAAATGTTGCCAGGTGCGGGTTTTGGCTTTTCCACCGTCTTAGCCTAGTTTGTAACGACCTAAGGAGCTATATGTCGGTTATTTCTTCAAGTAGGACACCTGGGGTGATCCTAGGATGCCCCCATAACAGGTGTAAATGATCAAGATTCATGGAATTCACTATATAAAGAGTGCTAGTTCTTGAGTTCTAAAGCACACTTGCAACATTTACTAATCTACAACATCTGGAGCTTGCTAAGGACAAGGAGAAGACTATCAAGTGTAGAAAAGACTGCTTGGACCTTTAGTAAGCCTCTAATTACTTGTTTAGTCGTTATAATTAGCTTAATTACTCTAAAGTCAAAGTTAGCGTAAATTTAGTTTGACTTTCGTTTTTATTACATATGGTTTAACCACTGATCAAATTGAAAGTGGCTATAAGACCACGTTAGTATAGGTGATTAACCCTTAAAAGGGCATCTCCTAATTATCTCGTTTGACTGGTCAATTGTCGGGTCAAAGTAGTTTGACAAAAAGTTAACCTGGACAGAATAGTCAAAAATGATTAAAATTAATAAACCAGAGGTTCTAAATTATATTTTAACATTCTAATGACTTGGTAATTGATATTAAAACATGTTTTATCTGTCCTAACCCGACAATTAGTAGTCTAAGGTCAGTTTATAACCGAAAGTCGCAAAAGCTTGACTTTTGCTTTGACTTTCAGTTCTGACCCATTCAAGCTTGATTCTTCCATGTTTTAAGCTTCCATTAGGACCACATTACTTAGTAGTATAACCCTCTGGAGTTATATTGCATGGTGCCTAGTGGTTTGAATTATATGCACTTGATCGTAATTATGCTTAATAATGCCATAAACGCCCTTTTTACATACAACTGAGATTTTTAGCAATGTGAATGGACTAACACCTTTGCTACTGATATTTAGACATGTCCCGAAAATTTGACATCAGTTTGAGCTCTAGAATAGGAGTTATGCTCAATTGCGTAATTAAGGAACTTCTTATTATTTAAAAGGCGTAATTAGCATAAAGCCTATCTAAACCCGATTTTTGACACCAAACTTTTTACCTACTGATGTAAAAAATAATATTTTGGGATTTTTGAAGATTTTTATTTATTTTGAGGCTGAGCATAACATAGGATTATAGCTTGATTTCGGTAATTGTCGGTTTTACCCTTTTCATGCAAAAAATAAGTTTTACATATCATTTTAATGCCAAAACTTTTGCTACTGATTATATATGATAAATAGAATATTTTGAACCTGATAAACTGATCAGAAACTCAGATTTCCTATCTTAACCCAAATATCCCTTTAAATCGACTTTTAAGCGTTTTTAGCACCTAGTATGGGTCAAAACTATTTTTGACATATAAAACTTATTACCCACTGATGTTTTAAGCTAATTTATATAATTATACAGTAAGCCAAAGTTTTTAAACTAAGAAGTCTATTTTGATCTTTAAAGCTTGTGTGAAATTACCAAAATGCCCCTACGGTGCATAGTTTGGTTATACAAGATATATTTTACGTATATAAAATACCCTACTGATATAACTTATAAAAATGCATGTTTTTACTGATTAAATAAAACCTGGAACTCAGTTTAGTATTTAAACTCTTTTATGGGCATTAAAATTACCAAAATACCCTCATGGGACTGATTTTGGTTAAAATTACTTTTTGGGCATATATGTTAATATATTACTGATATATTAACATATTTTGAGCATAATAATGATTAAGACCTGTATATAATTTATTTGGTTACCCGTTACGCGTTTATGGTTCGGATCGGCTTACGTGACTAGTTTACGTAAAATAGCCGAAACGGGCTTAACCTTATCATTAAATTCTCAATTTCCAGAATGTATTTAGTTTACCCATATTACGCAAGTATCCAAGCTTGTCGGGTCTAAATCACATTCTATCTCGGACTCCGCTTAATCTAGCGTTTAGAACCATAAGGTTTCTTTCTAGCTAGCCGGTCTAAGTCCTTGACTTAATTAACGGCCCGTTAGCATCCTAATAGGTTAATAAACCTTCTATACAGATTAATTAGCTTCCGGTAGAAGGTGCCTTCAAAAGCTTTAGGATTTTACTGCTAGCATCAGGTAAATACTTTTAACTTATTTTCCCTTATACGGGCTTGGGATACGGTATTATAATAATACTGCTTGGTCGGGTATGAGATTATTTAATCGAATTGTGATGTAATAAATCTGCATACCCCGTTTTAATATGTATTGTTTGATAACATAAACATTGGGGGTTAACGACCGTGTCCTGGATATCCCCGGCTCATTTAAGTTATTAATGGCCACGACCTGTGCACGGGGTGCAGACATGCACCTGACAGATGCAAATGCTAAATATTAAATTACCCATAAGTTGGGGATAACTCCTCTGTGGGTTCTATAAGTGGTGAGTCAGTTAATTATGTCCGGCTTCCAAACCGGGCCCACATGTATGACAAACATGTAAAACTGTATACAAGATTTTATTAAAGATTGTCCCAAGTTATAAATGGTTTGTGCCATGTGCACTCAAATCAATTTTCGTAAATGTTTTCAAAATGAGTCAGTTAAATTGTATTTACCAGTGTAAACTGACGTATTTTCTTAAAGGCTGATTGACAGGTACCTCTCGTAATAGGCTGGAGCTATACGGTGTCATAGAGGATCTTGCAAATCCATAAGATACCTGAAGTCTGTTGTTTTTGTTTCTTTGTACATTTATGATCCGCCTGTGGATCTTATTACATTTCAGTCTGTATATTCATAAACTCGAACACTCAGACATTATTGTTTGTAATAGTTTATTCACCAAGCCTACCACTGTGCTATAATATTGTGTGTATTGACAATGATGATATCAACTACGTCACTATACTCCCCGCCAGGCCCATCGGTAATATGTGGAAATATCAGGGTGTGACAGGTTGGTATCTTAGCCAACATTGAGTGAATTAAACACTAACCTTTTGTGTTTAATCTCAATGACACAATAAGCACATTCCTTAGACTCTCGAGTCTAGGCAAATGACTTAGGATTTATCTTTAACTTTCCTTTGCTATTTATATTTTATTTTGTTTTGATTTCTTGCTTTGACAGGAAGTTCATCAAAATGCCTCCCAGAGTTAGAGGAAGAGGAAAAGGTCCCATGCGTGGGGGACCATCAGCAGCAGGACCATCTGACAGATGCACCCCGTCTGTGTCCCTTTCTAGTTCTGACTCTCACGATCTGTGGGGTCACTCCTTTGAGCCGGCGAGACATTCTGTCTCGTTAAGCTCTTCACCTTCCTTTCACCCATCTTGGGCCACTTATCCCAGATGAGCCCCAACACTCGCACCACTCTCATCAATCCTATCACTCTCACGAGTCTCACCAATCATACCACTCGTTGCAATCGCATTCTTTCCATCATTTGAATTCCCTCTATTCCCCGGGGAAGTTCAACCGGAATGATTATGTTAACGACTTCCTTGGCTACAACCCTTTGGGCCCTGAGGACCATTTTTATCAGGAAATGGGAATGGATGATGACCCAGATCCGGAGATGCAGACCGGAACACTGGGCCACCCTATAAGCATATCAAGTGGATCTCCATTTCAGGGATCACCATACCGTGGGCCCGATTCGTTTCAGGAGAAGATGGCCACTTATGATTGGTACTTTACCCCATCATACCATAGCTCTCCAGCTCAACCTCCCTTGGATGAGCCCCAGCTTCAGGCAGTTTCACCTCCACCACTTCCTGTTGAGGAGCCACCTCAGCAGCCACCTCAGCCACCTCCCGAGCCTCCGAGGCAAAGGAGGAACGCACGTATATCCGTGCGAGGAGGGTTCGAGTTCCTACCCTCCTATTCCGGAAGACCCCCAAATGGGTGGGCCTTCGAATGCGGCACCAGAGATTGATCCTCTGCCAGCTTCTTTTGCACCACCTCAGCCGCCTATGGGTTTTGACAACCCTATCCTGACTTACCCAGGTTCTTCTGGGTATAATCCTTTTGAAAACACATCGGGATATCCATCAGACTATGGGAACCAGGATCCCTACCTTACCGCTGCTCAATACCATCATCTTTACCCTTCTTCTTACCCTCTAGTTTATCCAACTGGATACCCAGTACAGGATTACCAGTACCCGCCGTACCAGCAACCTCCTCCTCCCCAGCAGCTACAGCAGCAGCAGCAAACTCAGGAAATCCTGGAGAGGTTAGATAGGGTTGAGCAGAAAGCTAGAAAAACCAAGGAGAAGCATAATAGCTTCATGAAGGGCCTTGCAAACCTTATCAAAGGAAAGAAGAAGTAGGGAAATTGTTTAATTTTCTTATGTTGTTTGTAATCATGTCCCTATGAGGACATTAGTTTATTTTCAGTATCAAAGTCCCTGCGTGGACTTATTTCCTTTTCCTGTAAGCCCCTGCGTGGGCAGTTGTTCTTTCTAAGACCCGTTTAGGGCGCTTGTGCTAGTTTCATGTTTAATGAAGTTTATCTTTGGTTTTAAATATGTAATTTTATTACATCATGTTATACCTTTTCAATTTATAATTGATCTTCCAAAGAAGTTCTTAGAGGTATAACCTAGCCAAAATTATTAACTGGCTATGATGGTACAATCTTTTTAAGACAATAAAATCTTGGTTAACATCTGAAAACATGTTAGCATTCCTAGCCGTGCGGTACGAGAAACCACACAAGCTTCCAATATGTACTTGGATTTTTCCAAGTCACCTATATTTAGCCTAAATGATCAATGCGAATCATGGCTAATAAACATCAATATGATGTATACACCAAGACATCCATTAGAGATGTACGCTTATAAGCAAAGGTGTAACAATGACAATGATAGTTTTAAACTTCTTGTCAAAAAAGCGATAAACTTTGTTCGACCCTTATAAGATCACTGATCCAAGAGATTGTTGGTTATATCTTAAATCGTCCCTGTGACAAGCTTCCTAAGCTATCTAATTGTCCTTCGAGACGAGCTTGATGTTAAATGTCTTTTATGACATTGACAGTTGTGAATTTTGTTTCCCACTGTCTAATAAATATAAGAGAATATTATATTCTGTTGATTAGTAATCATTATTTTAAAATGATCTAAATGGTTTAATAATACCATGACCATCTAATCATCAATGCGATGAATCAATATATAATTTAAATATCATCCTTGTTTGTTTTAGTATTCAGAAATGGCTGGCTCGGATGAAGCAAACAGTCATTCTACAGAAGGCAATACCAGGATCAATATCACTGGTGCCGAACTGCAAGCAATGATCACCGCGGCAGTTTCTCAAGCGGTAAATGCTAAGTTTAAAGAGCCGAGTGTTGTTCGGTCTCAAACTCATTCAAGAACCCATTCTCAGCCACATACTCAAAAGAAAAGTGAGTCTCAGCACTCATCTAATCAGGGTAGTGAACCCAAGAGGCAGGTAGTCCTCAAGCCTACCCCTTGGTACACCAAGAGTTGTACCTACAAGTACTTTGTCTCCTGTAAGCCGAGAGACTTTACATGGGAAAAGGGGGCGATTGATTGTATGAAATGGTTAGACGAGATGGAGACTGTGATAGACATTAGTGGGTGCGCTAAGGAGGATGTGGTTATGTTTGTATCACAATCTTTTAAGGGCGATGCCCTCACATGGTGGAAAGCTCTAGTGCAGTCCACTGGGAAGGTTCACTTGTACAATCTCTCTTGGGAGAAGTTTGTTGATTTGGTTAAGGACACCTATTGTCCTCAGCATGAAGTCGAGCGAATAGAGACCGATTTCCTCACCTTAGTGATGAAGGATCTGGATTGTAGATCCTATGTGACTAGCTTCAATTCTATGTCAAGGCTTGTGCCATATCTAGTCACTCCTGAGCCCAAACGCATTGCGCGTTTCATTGGTGGTCTGGCCCCTGAAGTAAAGGGAAATGTTAAGGCCTCTAAGCCAGCCACCTATAGATTCGCTGTGGATCTGTCATTGTCCCTCACTTTGGATGTGGTGAGGAGTAGGGCAAAGAAGACTACTGATGAAGGAAAAAGGAAAAGAGAGGATGAACAGTCTTCTCAATCGAACAAGAAGGGCAAGGGGAACTCTGGTTCCAAAAAGGGGCAGTCGAATGATAAGCCCAGGTGCAAGACATGTCATAAGAGGCACTTTGGGAAGTGCAACCAGGACCCACAGGCCAAACCATGTGGGATTTGTAAGAAGAAGGGGTACAAGTCTGTCGAGTGCCGAAATATAAAGGATGCAACCTGCTATGGTTGCAATGAAAATGGGCACATCAAAACCAATTGCCCCAAGAACGCAAAGAAGCCCGAGGAGGCAAAGAAAAACAATGCAAGAGTATTCCAGATGAACGCGAGGGAAGCGGTGAACGATGAGAACATTATAACAGGTACCTTCCTCATCAGTAATAACTATGCTAGAGTCTTATTTGATTCCGATGCTGATAAGTCTTTTGTACACCATAAGTTCTGTAAGTTGTTAAATTTGCCTATTAAGACTCTAGACATAAAATATGAGGTAGAGCTTGCCGATGGTACCTTAGAAACAACTTCACCTCTTCTTGATAGATGTTCTATATCCATAAGAATCATTCTATCCCGCTATCCCTCTTGCCAATGAAATTGGCTGGTTTTAATATAGTTTTAGGCATGGACTGGTTTTCGCATAACCAAGCCCAAATTGCCTGTGATTAAAAGCTTGTCATTATCAAAACTCCCTCTGGGGAATCAATCACTATTCAGGGAGATACACAATATGGGTTGCCTAGCAATGTGTCTATTCTCAAGGTATCGCAGTGGTTGAAGAGTGGATGTGTCATCTACATGGCACAAGTGACTGTGAATGATTCGAAGCCTAAAATTGAAGACATTCCGATCATCTCTGAGTATCATGATGTCTTTCCTGATGAATTACATGGATTACCTCCTGAGAGGCAAGTAGAGTTCAGGATAGACATTCTACCAGGATCTGCACCTATTGCACGAGCTCCTTATCGTTTAGCGCCTACAGAGATGAAAGAGCTCAGAACTCAATTGGACGACTTGTTGGATAAAGTTTTCATTCAACCCAGCTCTTCGCCTTGGGGAGCTCCAATACTGTTTGTGAAAAAGAAGGACGGATCAATGCGCTTATGCATTGATTACCGTGAATTGAATAAGGTAACGATAAAAAATCGTTATCCTTTACCTAGGATCGATGATCTATTCGATCAACTTCAAGGGGCGAGTTATTTCTCAAAAATTGATTTGAGATCCGGGTATCATCAACTCAAGGTCCGAACTGAAGATGTACCGAAGACGGCATTCAGAACGAGGTATGGACATTTCGAGTTCTTAGTGATGCCTTTTGGGCTCACTAATGCGCCTGCAGCATTCATGGACCTCATGAATAGAGTCTGCAAACCATACTTAGATAAGTTTGTCATTGTTGTTATAGACAACATACTTATTTACTCTCGTAGCCAAGTGGAGCATGAAAAGCACCTTCGGTGTATCTTAGGACTGCTTCGACAGGAGAAATTGTATGCCAAATTCTCCAAGTGTGAGTTTTGGCTTCGTAAAGTCCAGTTCCTTGGACATGTTGTTAGTGAGCAGGGCATCCAAGTAGATCCTGCCAAGGTAGAAGCTGTTATGAATTGGGAAGCACCTAAGACCCCTACGGAATCTCGCAGTTTTCTGGGTTTAGCAGGATATTATAGAAGATTCATTGAGAACTTCTCAAGAATAGCTGCACCATTAACCTCTTTGACCCGTAAGAATGTGAAGTTTGACTGGGGTCCAAAGCAACAGGAATCTTTTGAGATTCTAAAGCAAAGATTGAGCCATGCTCCTGTATTATCGTTACCGGAAGGAATTGAAAAGTTTGTTGTATACTGTGATGCTTCGCACACCGGCATGGGGTGTGTACTTATGAAACGAGGCAATGTAATCGCCTATGCATCACGACAGCTAAAAGTGCATGAAAAGAATTACACCACCCATGATTTAGAGTTGGGTGCCGTTGTATTCACACTTAAGTTATGGAGACATTATCTATATGGAACAAAGTGTGTGATCTATTCAGATCACAAAAGTCTCCAACACCTGTTCAATCAGAAAGAGCTCAATATGAGACAACGCCGTTGGATGGAAACTTTGAATGACTATGATTGTCAAATTCGCTACCATCTAGGTAAAGCAAACGTGGTTGCTGATGCTCTAAGCCGAAAGGAAAGAGTTAAACCAATAAGGATCAATGCCAAGAGCATTGAGTTGAAGAATAGTCTGAATGAAAGATTATTAGCTGCACAGAAAGATGTTGTTTTGGAAGTTAACCTTCCAAATGAAAAATTAGGTGTAACTGCTGAACAGTTAACACTGGGGAAGGATGGAATCCTCAAAATGAATGGAAGAATTTGGGTTCCTATTCAAGGAGGACTTCGAGATGTAATCCTCTAGGAAGCCCACAACTCCAAATATTCAGTTCACCCTGGAGGTGATAAAATGTATCAAGATTTAAAGACTAATTATTGGTGGATAGGTTTAAAGAAATCTATTGCCACACATGTAGCTAAGTGCCTGACATGTGCTCAGATTAAAGCTGAATATCAAAAACCATCAGGTCTTCTACAACAGCCAGAACTCCATACGTGGAAGTGGGAGATGGTAACTATGGATTTCATAACCAAGTTACCTAAAACAAGGCATGGAAATGATACCATATGGGTTATTGTTGATAGACTGACGAAGTCGGCACATTTCTTGCCCATTAAGGAGACTCATAGCTCCGACAAATTAGCCCAGTTGTATGTAGATAAGATTGTAGATATTCATGGCGTATCGGTGGCTATTATCTCTGATAGAGATACTAGATACACCTTACATTTTTGGAAAAGTTTCCAACAATCTTTGGGCACGCGTTTGAATTTTAGTACTGCTTACCACCCTCAGACAGATGGACAAAGTGAGCGTACAATTCAGACTTTGGAAGACATGCTTCGAGCATGTGTTATTGATTTAGGTGGTAGTTGGGATGACCACCTACCCTTGATTGAGTTCTTCTATAATAATAGCTACCATGCAAGTATTCAGGTTGCGCCTTTTGAGGCATTATATGGTAGGAAATGCAGAACGCCTGTCAGTTGGGCAGAAGTAGGAGAAGCTCAGTTATCTGGACCTGACATAGTCCTAGAAACGACAGACAACATTGTCCAAATTCGTGATCGCCTGAAAGCTGCCAGGGATAGGCAGAAAAGTTATGCTGATAAGAGGCGAAAACCTTTAAAGTTTGAGGTAGGCGATAAAGTTCTATTGAAAGTATCACCCTGGAAAGGTGTGATGCGTTTTGGTAAAAAGGGGCAAGTTGAGCCCTAGATATATTGGACCATTCGAGATTATCGAATGTGTAGGCAGTGTAGCTTATAAGTTGAACTTGCCTGAGGAGCTGAGTGGAATCCATAATGTGTTCCACATTTGTAATCTCAAGAAATGCCTAGCCGATGAATCACTAGCTATGTCTCATAAAGACGTTCAAATTGATGAAAGCTTGAGATTTGTTGAAAGACCTATATCGATCGAGGATCGACAGTTTAAAAAGCTCCGAAGAAAGCATGTGCCTATAGTAAAGGTCAAATGGGACGCTCGCAGAGGTCCCGAATTTACGTGGGAAGTCGAGTCCACTATGAGACAGAAGTACCCTCACTTATTCCAGTAAATCTCGGGGTCGAGATTTCTTTTAAGGGGGTGAGAATGTAACATCACGTAAAAACGTGTCCAATTAGGTATAGACACGTGTCCTAAATTCTAAATATGCGAAAGATGGAGTTTGAAGGACTAAAGTTGACAAACAGTGAAAATATGTAAACGAAGGGACTAAAAGTGTCAACATGCCAAACATATGCCTCTGAATGATCATACGTGAAGAAAATATTCTTAAACGGGTGATCAATTGGATATAAGAAGCCGTTTGTGAAAATAATCGGAAGATTATATAATTACAAGGGTTAAAAGTGTCAATATGTCAATTCTGACCTCTGAGTGACCTTTTAACGAAACCGAGGCTTCGAAAATTCAAATATACTCCCAAGAATAAGTGGTAAAAATTTCACGTGATTCCGAGATCGTTAAGCATGTTTTCCAAACTTTGGGCTATAAGTGTCAACTTGTCGAAACTTGCTTTCATAGTAATATTTAACGAACCGGAGCCTAAAAAAGTTTGTTTACACATCATTGGACTTCAACCAACTAACTACAAGGGCATTGATTGCCAAAAATGGAGTTAAAAGGGGTTTAAAAGTACCAGGGACTAATTTTGCCAACCTGGAAACTTGTTTTGCCAGTTAAGCCGGTCCACGCGGCCCGCGCAAGCCTCCTCTATGGCTTACGCGGCCCGCCTAAGAGTGCCAGTAATAGAAAAATGTTGCCAGGTGCAGGTTTTGGCTGTTCCACCGCCTTAGCCTAGTTTGTAACGACCTAATGAGCTATATGTCGATTATTTCTTCAAGTAGGACACCTGGGGTGATCCTAGGATGCCCCCATAACAGGTGTAAATGATCAAGATTCATGGAATTCACTATATAAAGAGTGCTAGTTCTTGAGTACTAAAGCACACTTGCAACATTTACTAATCTACAACATCTGGAGCTTACTAAGGACAAGGAGAAGACTATATAAAGAGTGCTAGTTTTTGAAGATTTTTATTTATTTTTACGCTGAGCATAACATAGGATTATAGCTTGATTTCGGTAATTGTCGGTTTTACCCTTTTCATGCATAAAATGAGTTTTACATATCATTTTAATGCCAAACCTTTTGCTACTGATTATATATGATAAATAGAATAATTTGAACCTGATAAACTGATCAAAAACTCAGATTTCCTATTTTAACCCAAATATCCCTTTAAATCGACTTTTAAGCGTTTTTAGCATCTAGTATGGGTCAAAACTATTTTTTACATATAAAACTTATTACCCACTGATGTTTTAAGCTAATTTATATAATTATACAGTAAGCCAAAGTTTTTAAACTCAGAAATCTATTTTGACCTTTAAAGCTTGTGTGAAATTACCAAAATGCCCCTACGGTGCATAGTTTGGTTATACAAGATATATTTCACATATATAAAATACCCTACTGATATAACTTATAAAAATGCATGTTTTTACTGATTAAATCAGACCTGGAACTCAGTTTAGTATTTAAACTCTTTTATGGGCATTAAAATTACCAAAATACCCTTATGGGACTTATTTTGGTTAAAATTACTTTTTTGGGCATATATGTTAATATATTACTGATATATTAACATATTTTGAGCATAATAATGATTAAGACCTGTATATAATTTATTTGGTTACCCGTTACGCGTTTATGGTTCGGATCGGCTTACGTGACTAGTTTACGTAAAATAGCCGAAACGGGCTTAACCTTATCATTAAATTCTCAATTTTCAGAATGTATTTAGTTTACCCATATTACACAAGTATCCAAGCTTGTCGGGTCTAAATCACATTCTATCCCGGACTCCGCTTAATCTAGCGTTTAGAATCGTAATGTTTCTTTCTAGCTAGCCGGTCTAAGTCCTTGACTTAATTAACGGCCCGTTAGCATCCTAATAGGTTAATAAACCTTCTATACAGATTAATTAGCTTCCGGTAGAAGGTGCCTTCAAAAGCTTTAGGATTTTACTGCTAGCATCAGGTAAATACTTTTAACTTATTTTCCCTTATACGGGCTTGGGATACGGTATTATAATAATACCGCTTGGTCGGGTATGAGATTATTTAATCAGATTGTGATGTAATAAATCTGCATAACCCGTTTTAATCTGTATTGTTTGATAACATAAACATTGGGGGTTAACGACCGTGTCCTGGATATCCTCTGCTCGTTTAAGTTATTAATGGCCACGACCTGTGCACGGGGTGCAGGCATGCACCTGACAGATGCAAATGCTAAATATTAAATTACCCACAAGTTGGGGATAACTCCTCTGTGGGTTCTATAAGTGGTGAGTCAGTTAATTATGTCCGGCCTCCAAACCGGCCCCACATGTATGACAAACATGTAAAACTGTATACAAGATTTTATTAAAGATTGTCCCAAGTTATAAATGGTTTGTGCCATGTGCTCTCAAATCAATTTTCATAAATGTTTTCAAAATGAGTCAGTTAAATTGTATTTACCAGTGTAAACTGACGTATTTTCTTAAAGGCTGATTGACAGGTACCTCTCGTAATAGGCTGGAGCTATAGGGTGTCATAGAGGATCTTGCAAATCCATAAGATACCTGAAGTCTGTTGTTTTTGTTTCTTTGTACATTTATGATCCGCCTATGGATCTTATTACATTCCAGTCTGTATATTCATAAACTAGAACACTCAGACATTATGGTTTGTAATAGTTTATTCACCAAGCCTTCCGCTGTGCTATAATATTGTGTGTATTGACAATGATGATATCAACTACGTCACGATACTCCCCGCCGGGCCCACCGGTAATATGTGGAAATATCGGGGTGTGACACTAGGGAAGCATGCCAGGATCCAAACATGGTCATCGGTACGACCCATATTAGTCAACGTTATGCATCTGTGATGTTAGGTATTGATGCCAATTTTAGCTTCGCATCTCTAGAGTTTAAGAGTATACTTGGTTTAGTAGCAAGTGAGTAAGACATCCCTTACCCGATAGAACTAGCTAGTGAGAAGCTAGTGAAGTGAACTGAGGTGTGTGATAAGGCTTGGAGCGCGTGAGTTTACGCTTGATCTGCTGCCAGTTGAGTTGGGAAGTTTCGACGTAGTAGTTGGAATAGATTGGTTGTCAAGTAACCGAGCTGAGATCGTATGTCACAAGAAGATTTTCTGCAGCCCGATGGCGAGTGAAGAGATGAACGTGATTCATGGGAAGAAGCCGAATACACCCCTACAGATTATTAGTTATATGAAAGCATGGAAGTTTTTGCGTAAAAGGTGTATTGCCCTCTTGGCTCATGTCGTGGACAAGGAAGTCGAAGAACCGAAGCTCGAAGATATCCCTGTGGAAGGGAATATCCTGAAGTCTTCCCCGAAGACTTGTCAAAAATATCCCCTCAATAACAAGTCGAATTTCATATTGCCTTGGTTCCAGGCGCCACGCCTGTAGCTAAGACACCTTATCGACTTACACTTTCAGAGAAGCACGGATTGTCAGCGCAGCTCCAGGAGTTGCTAGAGAAGGAAGTTAATAAACCAAGCTTCTTGTCTTGGGGAGCTATAGTGTTGTTCATCAAAGAAGAAGGACGATAGCTTTCGTATGTGCATCAACTACCAAGAGCATAGGACGAAACTTGTTAAAGGCTATCACTTAGGAACTCCGTCTATTAACTCGGGCAAACACCATTATTCTGTCAACCATGCTATTTTAACCGACCAGGTGAAGTACTCGAATCTCTTTTATTGAAATTCCTACTTTTGCATCTAGCAAGTAGATTCTACTTACCTCTCCATTCCTCTTAATGGTAGTCGCATCATGACAATTCTCTTCATTAAAAGTAAACACTCTTTTGTCACGGCACTTGATTATTTTTTCATTTTAACAAATGCTCATTGTTTCATTTCTTGGAAATTCGTATGTTACGCATGCACCATTTGCTATGCATGTGGTTTCGTTTTCAAATAAGCATTTCATCAAAGTTCAAATGTTATTTTGCTAAAAGTTAATTGTTGATTTATGATTCGAATGACCTATATTATTGAAACTGTTGGCTTGTTTGTTTTCAAGTCAACACTCTTTCCTGAAACTTCTTTTCTTTCAAGTTATATACATGGTTTATCCTTGTAACCATGCCGAAATTCCCTTGTCGATACATGTATTTATTGTCAAATTTCGCTAAAACCAAGTTTAATTGCTTGAACTTGTCCATTTCGCGTCTTCAATACAAGACATCATATGATGTATTGAGAGCATCGTATTCAAATTCATTTTTGCAAATGCTTCTTTTATTTCGAGTCGTAGTAGGCTTGTTTGGCCTACGACCCCATTAAATCATTTGTTGCTTTCGACACCTTGCGGTGATGTTTTCACTAGATTGAAGCTTGCGCTAATCTCGTTTACACATCTCATATACGGATTTAATTGTTTATTTATTGACTTACTCTAAATTCGTTTTGTTTTATCACGATTAAAGCAGTTTTAACACAATCGTGTGTTAAGACAATGGTACATAAATTCATTTTATATTCCAGTGTACCTCCTAACGATTCTTTCATTATCAATCGAATGCCTTACGGTATTTATTGCTTTTTAAAAACAGTAAGTTCTTTGATGTTCCATATTCGATTGAAAACCCTATGACGTTGTTTAAATCCAATTTCAGATTTGTTCCAGTACACTTTCATTTGATTTCAAACACGGTGAACTCGTTCGGTCACCGCTATTATTAGATTATGTCATTACGACTCTTTGTGGTGTCGGTATAAACTTGTAGCTTGTGCTAGTCATGGTTGACCGTTTCACACGCAACTACCCATATTTTTACTCAACTTGTCTTTAAAACATTGATAGTGCAACTATGAATTAAGACTATGGTACACCAGTTTAGATTGTATTTCATTTCGGTGTATTCTTGCGATTCAATACTGTCAACACACCAATTTCATTCATTCATTTGTTCGAAGGTCGACGAATCATTTTCATGTTACTATCAAATTCGAGTTGTTGATTTTGAGTTCATCTAGCGGATGTTATTGATTCTAAAATTCGTTTGCATATTGTAAACAATCCGTTGAAATTCTATTGGTTAGAACTCCTCTTTTATTGGACCCCTGTGTTGTAAGTGACATCAGATGTTACGTCTATACAACTCGTATCCCTTAATGTCAAATTCTGAGAGGCATACCTTTTAACCATTGGATTCTTAATGTAGTAAGATGTCCTTGGATTCACCTGATTCAATAGGTCTTGATTCGGTGTTGAAATTAGTTATTGTGGTGTTATTCATATCCATACATGCATGACGTAACCCTAAGGAGTTAAGGTAGTATAAATTTCGAGGACGAAATTTTCTTAACAGGGGGAGAACGTGACAACTGTCAAAAATCCAGGTATTAGTACAATTAATTAATCATGATTAGTGCTTAATGACTGTGCTAAATTGCAATTGACTGTTTTCTGATTTCTGCTTAACACATGCATGTGCATCACATATTGTTTAATGTTATATCATTACTGCCTGAAAACTGTATTGCCTTAAATGATGCCTTAAGTACAATTAGCATAGTTATCTGATAAATCAGGAAAATGCTGACAGAACTCAGCACATAGACAGACAGTGCATTTAGACACAGAATGAGCCAGAAATTAAGTATTACACTAGTATAGTGTGTAGGAAACTAAAGATCATAAAACTGCCTATAGTGATAGTTTAAGTGCCGGAAAGTGCCTAAAACTCACATAAACTGCATAATTCTGCAGAAAATCAGCAAATTCAGCATATAAACAAACTAATATCATGCAAAGATATGGATAAATGGTCCCGAATGCTTTCCTAAGTGTCGGGAATCAAAACTGTCATAAAAGGGTACATAAAAGCACACTAAACTGCAAGTTTAGCACCTTAACGAACCGGTAACCAACCGAACAACCGGACACTACCCGAAACATCAAATTTACACTAGAAGCACTATTTTAACATTACCAAGCTAGTTATGGTCCCCGAACATCATAACACACTATATAAATATCTAATAACTAAATCCTAACTAATACTTGGATTTTAACCTAATAGCTAACTAAATGGTTGGAGCCTACACCTACACCCCCCCCCACACACACACACCTATGGATGACTAGATATGGTGGCCCCACCATTTGATTTTATTTACATACTTAAATAGATTATGTTGGATCATGTTTCATTATATTAGACATAAAAACCATTGGAAAATACATGAGTTTGGATTATAAATAAGCATAAGAGTTCATAAGACTATATTCATTTCTCATCACCAACATCACCCACAATCTTCTCCTTCCCTCCTTCATACTTACGGCCAAGAACCACCACACACAACCACCCATTTTCACTTCAACCTCTTCCATTCTAAGGTGTTCACAAGGTGTCTCTAGCATGATTAGGAAGCTTGGTGCCATTGGAAGTTGAAGGATCTTCACCGTTTGCTTTTATCCACTTCATTTCTTCACTTGATCATCCCTAGCCTTGAGCTAGTAGTAAGATCTTCTACTCTTCATTTTACATCTATATTAAGTGGTTAAAAGATGATACAAGATGATTATCATAAAGAACACTAAGAAACAAGAAGATGAAACATGAACATAAGCTTAAAGTTATAAGAAATCATGAAGAAATCATGTTATTTATGTGATGTTATACTTGATGATCGTTGTTTGCTTGTGTAAATGGTGTAGATCATCATATGATCTTGCTAGATCATGATTAAAAACATGATTTAGCAAGATAAGAGGATGATTATGTTAAGAAATCAATAGATCATCCTTATGTAAATCATGAACTTGAAGTATAAATTGTTTTTCTAGTAAAATGATGATCAAAGTAAGTTGTGATACTTGTAGATCTAGAAATTTTATGGATGATTTCTAAAGAAACCAAGTTAAAAATATAAGCTTTTTCAAAACTTGGTTGTTACATAAACAAACTCTATTTTTGGTGGTTAAACAAGTGTAGAAACACTTGTGTAACAAGAAAATTTCATAAAGAAACATTTTTAGAAAATGTGACAAGAAGTTGTAAACATCCAACATCTTTAAAAATGAAGATTTTAAAGAACTAATCACACTTTAAAGGATAGCAAGGCTTACTAATAACACTAGTAAGTTACTACAAATTTTTACAAATATTCAAGTTCATGAAGTAGTAGAAAATGCACGATTTTGGCAAAATGGGTAAGTAAAGGTTGTTAGTTGATGATTGAGAATGGATTGTGATGATTTTTACAAAAGAAAATGATATGCTTGAATGCATGGAAACCTCCATTTTTTAGGGGAAACTATGGCAAAATTTTCTAAAAATATAAACACTTAGAAAAATATTTTTTAAACAAATATTTGCAAGTGTATTTTAACCATGAATTTCCTACATAAATATTGTCATAATTTTTGTTACAAAAATATAAATATTGGAGGTTGGTTTTCATAAATAAAAGTGACTAAATATGTATTTAGGAGATATATATTTAAAAGTCACATGTGTGTGATTATTTGTATATTTTGTGTATTAGTTATATTATTTTAGGACTTGAAATAATACAACACACGAAAATACCAAGAATTTCCATCCAAAATATTACCAAAATTCCAACAAATGAATATACACATTTACACAAAATATTGATGAAACCGGACTATGGAATAAGACTTACAAAAATATTCCGGAAAATTTACTCACAAAGTATATTTTGTTAAATAATATTTTGGACACCAAGAGAATGAAAATGGGATTTTCATAATTACTACAAAATATACCATATTTTTGACAAAGAGAAAAATATATCATTTTGGCAAGTATGAATATATATATATATATATATATTTTCTTGACATTTTTAGAAGATATATTATTTTTTTTAGAAATATATATGTTCTTACACAAACTCGAAATACAATATTTATGAGGTGAAAGATATAATTTATCAAGTAAATATGAAATATATCATTTTTGGAGAAAAATGAGTTTATATAGATATTTTCTAAGTAGACTTGAAAATATGTTATTTTTGGAACTTATAAGAGAATACAAATATTTTTGCCAAAGGAAAAATTATTAATAATTTTTCTAAGTAATATTCCTTAAAATATATATTTTGGAAATATATATTGGATCTTTATTTAAGATAATATTCCGGAATAATTAATATGAAATTAAATATAAAGGATACTTAATGAATACAATAAAAATACGTATTCTCGTATGTATAAATTCACACGGGAATACGGCCCGAATACATGGCAAAATATACAAGTATAAGATACCCCATCATTGGGAAGGAAATACAAGTATAAATACTTGGGAAGTATTAAGTTAATATATATTGTTTTAACAATTATTCCAAAATTTAATAAATATAATTTAAGTTAAAATATTAATTATTTTAATAAATAATTATATACTTGGAATAACATTAATGGCACGAAGAAACGTAACTCAAAGGAACTAATTAATACTAAGTCAAGGTACGACCCGCTCGTCTAATAGACCATAGTACGTTGTAGGTAGTCGTGTACACCAGAGGAAACTTTGAGTTACAGGCGGACTCGAAGAACGCAAACCAGTGAGTTCATGTCCCCCTTTTATTTCTAATTGTTTTCGGTTTTATAACTTCGGGGGTGAAATACATGTTACAAATGTTTCGATGATTACAAATGGTATGGTTAGCTAAGGAATGAACTGCTAGATCATGTGAATGGGTAGGCGATTAACGTAGGACCATTAATCCTCATAGTAGGACCAATGGACATGAGTGATAGATCTATTTGGATGTAGCGAGCCCCACCCATGAGTCCGTCGAGTGGATCATGTGATGACTATGTCTTACAACCGGAGGCCCGGTGCAAAGTCTGCTAGATTTAAGTCTTCCTGCACCATGTCACGTATATTAATGTATTAGCTACACATTAATTGATCTGTTTCCTTGTTGCTTTCATACCGGGTTTTTCAATTGCATACAAACATACTTACAAAGGTTTCAAAGATTTATTCACAAACAAACACATGAACTCGCTCAACTTTTGTTGATGTTTTCAAACTACATGTATTTCAGGAAACTAAGTATGGATCTGGCGGGCGTTAAAGTTTCAAGTGTTGTCTGGAATAAAAGATGTCATCCGGTGTCAAATGGTTTGGAGTGTGTATCCTATCCTGGATAGGATACATGTTTCAAAGCTCGGTTATCTTTAGTGTCTTTTGAAAAGTCCTTATGGAACTTAAAACCTGTTGGTGTTGTATTTTGAATACGAAGTCTGTGTTTTTGGGGTTAAATCAATATTGTTGTAATGTTTCAAAACTTAATCAATGGATGAACATCTTGGATTTATCATTTAGTTGTTTGTTGTGGTTGAATGCAATGATATTAAGCAAGTCACACCAAAACACGCTTCCGCAAATGTCAGAGTGTGACACAAGGAACAAGGCGGTGTAACAAACCACCTAACTACCACATGCTAACAACTTACTAACCGACTTAACTGACTATACTCACATCATATATACTCTTATTTGTTTTTTAATTAAACATACACCAAATTACCATAAGTATAAAGATGGTTTTCAGACCTTTAAATATTATGTATGATTGTTGTTATATTAGTGGTATATGTTACTTTCTTAAAATTTATATAGGAAATGATGGTATCGAAGGTATATGTTACTTTCTTAAAATTTATATAGGAAATGATGGTATCGAAAAATAGTGATTTTCTAAATATTTATATTAAATATACAATTATGTTAAGCACATATGTGACGATAAAAAGAAGTTTCTAAAACGTAAAAAGGAAATGATAAAAAAAAAATTATTACGGAACTTGAACTCTCACCCTCCAATTCCACTTCTAAATCTACATATTTCGTTTAGTTTACTACAGAACTTGAACTCTCAACCTAATGGAAGGAAAAAGACCCATATGAAGGATGGTACCGAGTTCATCCCTAGTTGAAGCAATCGACCGAAGAAGCATACTTGTTGACTCCATCAAAATAGCTGGATGTTGGCGACAATGAAGGATGTTTGGCAACGGATTCATTGTTCCTAAACTACATTAAGGTTAAAACGGCTTGTCACATGTGTTTAACATAAACTTTTTATGACCGTCCACTCTCAAAACCATAATTGTTACGGCTACATGACCAGTTGAGATTAAAAGTGTAATTTTATAAAAGTTAATAACATAATGCTTTTAACAAGTACTATCCTTGTAGTTTATTCTTATAATATTGAAGTGACAAGCACTGTTTCATGCCATTTCCATATCACTTCTACCAAGTGAAACAGATCATTAATTTAATATATATGCCATTTCCATGTATTCCCTACTTATATTATATTAACAATAAAGTATAAATAAATACCACAAGAGAAATGAGGGATATTTTTAAAGTATGATTGTTAATCTAATCTCATGGAATCTCCAACATCCATTGACCAAGGGTTAATAAAGTTTTAAATTTGTCCGAAAAATCTTTTTATTTTTTATTTTTAAAGACCTAAACATCAAAAACCTCATTTATATACAGGGGATCTAGTGCAAATCAAGTTAACGTACTAAGATTGTGAAGTGGGGAAATAGAAGAAAATGCACGGTGGTATATTTGTAATATCAATGACTTGATCAATAGAGTTATTTTATGCATAACTTGAGTAATCATCGCTTGTAATGTGTGTGTGGTTAAATTGTATGCCATAACAATTACTCTATAACTAGAAGAATTATCATTGTAGTGTAATTGATATAGTTATAAGTATTTTTATTTACAATTGTGTCACCGCGTCCTCTTTTCCTTTGATTTGAACGTTTCTCACGTAATTAATATTTTATTTACTCCGGCCACTATATATGCACACCTCTCAGGGGTGCTGGAGAGAGATGTATTTGATTCTTCTTTAGCAAGGCTCTTAGGTTTAAACCTAATAATAATTTCACTGGTTTTCTAGTTTAACCAATTTAAGCTCAAGCTATGGTTTACTTAATTCAGTTAGTTAGCAATTCATTTATACGAGTTTCCTAACAGAATTTTAAAAATAAAAGTAACTTTATTTATTAAAAAACAAGTCAAAATTAACTGAATTGTCCTTTTTATTAAACTGAAAATCTCTTTTCATAACTTGTATTTGATAATAATATACAAATTTAGCTTAAAATTTAATTGACTTTTTCTTAATTGTATGAAATGGACACCCCCATAAACTGCGATGATGTTTTTAGTAGGTGGGGGACAAATTTGTTGATATAATAATAAACATCTATAGATTGATAATAAAATAGTAATTTGCAAGCATTTTGGAATATAAGCATGAAGCAATGTTTTTGTTCCAATATTTTTAATTTATTTATTTATTAATAGAATTTATAATTCTTATGTCATTATGTTTATTGTTGACTGACTTTGTGTATAATTCTTATGTCATTATGTTTATTGTTGACTGACTTTGTGTATATACTAGGTTAGAATCCCGTGTATTACACGGATTGAATAAATATAATTTTATATGCCAAATAATATAAAAATATATATATTTTTAAAAATCTCGTTTATTACACGGGTTGCATAAATGTAATTTTATATATCAAATAATAAAAAATATATATTTAAAAAATTGGGTTTATTTCATGGGTTGAATAAATGTAATTTTATATATTAAATAATAAAAAAATGTTGTATTTTTAAGAACCTCGTGTATTGTACGGGTTGAGTAAATTTAATTTTATATATTAAATAATGAAAACATTACATTTTTAAAAACCTCATGTGTTATACGGGCTGAGCACATGTAATTTTATATACCAAACAATAAAAAGTTATATCTTTATAAACCTTGTGAAGAGTTCAAATGAGAAGAAATTTTTTGTAAGAAGAAATTTCAACTAACAAGAATATTTATTCGGCCGTTCAAAAAAAAAAAGAATATTTATTCTACTTCATTTAATATAAGTATTTAATGCTACTATAAATGTACATTGGTAAATCTACATAGATCATTAATTTGTAGTCTTCCTTTTTAATAGCTAACTACAACAATTTTTTATAACTTATCTTCAAAATATATATTTTTTCAAAAAAAAAATAGTTTAAAGTGTAGGATAAATTATGAGGTGTATAAGATAAATTACGAAATGTGTAGGATAAATTTCAACATGTAGGATAAATTTCGAAATATGTAGGATAACTTTTGATGTATGTAGGCCAAAAAATTAGTGTGGAGGATGATAGTATTTATGACTAATGATGAGATAAATGAAAAAACTATTTAATGTTTTACAAAATTACCCTTTGTTCTTTTTTTTCTCAAATGAACCTTCCCGTATAAACCCTATGTATTATATGGATTGAATAAATCTAATTATATACTACATAATAAAAAACGTTATATTTTTAAAAACCCCGTTTATTACACGAGTTGAATAAATGTAATTTTGTATAGTAAAAAATAAAAATGTTATATCTTTAAAAAAAATCTCGTTTATTACACGGGTTGAATGAATCTAATAAAAATTTATATCTTTAAAAAAAACTAACGGATATACCCGATATACGATGGATGGGGTGATTGCGGTGATGGTTCTTATAAATGCCACGTAAACATAGTGATTACCGTATTTGATTTGAGAGTTGAACACGAAAACAAAAGTTTAGAATCAATAAACATTGAGTAATATTTTTGTTTACCTCTTATAAACATTTTTAAAATAGGTTCTACCCTTAACTACTTTAGTTTAATAAAATAAATAAATCATTTACATTATATTAATTTATATTTAGCGTACATCTTTTGTGAATTTCAGGATAAATAATTTTAAAATCTGATAAATATTTTAAAATATTAGATTATTTCCTATACGAATTGTTTAAATTTATATTAAATTTAATTTTATAATTATCTTTAAATGTATATTAATTATCTATAAAAAATAGATGATTTCAATGAATGACATGTGTCTTTTCATTAGTTGTTTAACCATTATATTGATTTATATTGTAGTCATAAACATGATATGTATTTTCAAAAAATGACGTAAGTTCTCCTAGAAGCATACCCTACAACATGCATCGAATGAAATGCATTCTTCAGTAACTCTGTTAAAATAATTTCGAGAAAAAATATCATATTGCAATTGTGGCAATCTGATGTTACATTATATTAATTTATATTTAGCGTACATCTTTTGTGAATTTTAGAATAAATAATTTTGAAATCTGATAAATATTTTAAAATATTGGATTATCTCCTATACGAATTGTTTAAATTTATATTAAATTTAATTTTATAATTATCTTCTAATTGATATTAATTATCTATAAAAAATAGATGGTTTCAATGAATGACATGTGTTCTTTTATTGGTTTCTTTTATTATAGAGTATAGATAGTGACAGAGAATAAAAAAGATAAGATAATCCAACAAAAAAACTTTGAAAATTTACCAGCCATATAATTAATAATTCAATAACCCATGAATTTAATTTGACGATTAAGACCCACAACAAATTTAAAATTATGCAATACTATTTCGGAATATAAAGCATTTAAATTTTGTACGGATATATGACTCTAATAGAAAATAAACATGTGGTAAGTGATTAATGATTTAATGGATACTAGGTTAGAACCCCGTGTAATACACGGGTTGAATAAATTTAATTTTATATACCAAATATTAAAAAATATATCTTTAAAAACCTCGTTTATTACATGGGTTGAATAAATGTAATTTTATATATCAAATAATAAAACAATATATCTTTAAAAATCTCGTTTATTACATGGGTTGAATAAATGTAATTTTATATATTAAATAATAAAAAAAGTTATATATTTAAGAACTACGTGTATTGTATGAGTTAAGTAAATTTAATTTTATATATTAAATAATGAAAAAAGTTACATTTTTAAGAACCTCATATATTTTATGGGTTGAACATATGTTATATACCAATCAATAAAAAGTTATATCTTGTTATATCTTTATAAGCTCTGTGTATTATAAAACCTGTGGACTAAACTGACAAAGTAGCCCAAACCACAAGTACTAAAATGACATTTAACTCTTTACATTATATTAATTTATATTTAGTGTAAGTCTTTTGTTAATTTCAAGATAAATAATTTTGAAATCTAATAAATATTTCAAAAGACTATATTATAAAAAGTTATATCTTTATAAACCCTGTGTATTATAAAACCTTTGAACTAAACTGACAAAATGACACAAACCACAGAGACTAAAATGACATTTAACTCTTTACATTATATTGATTTATATTTAGTGTACGTCTTTTGTTAATTTCAAGATAAATAATTTTGAAATCTAATAAATATTTCAAAATACCATATTATCTTCTACACGAATTGTTTAAATTTATATTAAATTTTATTTTATAATAATCTTTTAATTAATATTAATTATAATTAAGTAGGAGATAAATATGAGAAAACTAAAAAATAGATGGCTTTAATGAATGACATGTGTTCCTTTATTGGTTTCTTTTATTATATAGTGTAGATTTATATTTTATTTGGGAATAATAAACCGTGAGAGTGTAGATGACGATTCAAACACTTTTATATAAATTAAAAGCTTAGGTTTTGATGAAACACCCAGCTGGGTTGTTTCGTGTGTGGGGTTCAATTTTCTTCTTCATTCGCCGATTGTTGGCTTCCTGCAAAACAGAATACCGGTGACTCGCCACAAGGAGGAGAAGAGGGGGGTTTTCCTTGTGACCACCCTCCAGCGTGAGAATAAGTACTGTTCTGAGGAGAAAGTAGTTGTATGTTGTAGGTGAAATATAGAGAGAGTAGAATGTTAAACCTGAAGGAGGAGTGTCCTATTTATAGCCGAAGGAGGGAGGAGAGGTCTTGCCAGCTGTCCGACCAAGGGGAATATCCTCTTGGTCTCCTCTGCTGTACTCAAAATAGTGGATGACGTGGCGTGCCGTTATTCGTCCAGATAGGAGAATTGTATCAGTAAATGTCGGCCTGTCCTTGGATCGTGTTGCAGGTCCAGGTGGCATCCGATCATTGGTGACACGTGTTGTCATTTTTGTCTGAAGGAGCATCTTTGGTGTCACCTGCGATATCTTCCAGAAGCTTCTAGATATTCCTTGCTGATGTAGATGCCATGTAGGATAAAAGTGGTGTGGTCCCTGCCATCTGTGCATGGATTTGGGACCATACCTCTTCATGTTTGATTGAAAAATCGTAACTTGTTGGATCTGAGATTGTGTGTTTATGCATGTTTTTGATTAAACATTTTGAACAAATTTAGTAATTCATCAAAATAGTAAAAATAAACACATCAATCAATACACAACTGGATTTAGGAAATAATAGTCAAATAATTTAATTAAATTCAAATGATTTCAGTACAATCAAGTTACAATTCACTCCCACTTACGAGGTGCACTCCCTTTCTTACTTCTAATATTTTTCTCTCTTTAACTGTTATGATCAGATGATATTCATCTGTAAGAGTTCTAGGGATTACAGCATGTACTGTTCTATTTATAGAGGAGAGAACTGCTGGTGACTTCACAATAAAAGCGACCCTAAACAACTTATTAAATGATGTAATTGCCAGCAGTTTTGCAAACTGCTGGATAGTTGGGATAAAGCAACTGTTACATTAAAACTACTAGAAATATATATAAGACCTGTACTAGACAACGATCATATTTCCGTAATTTATATAAAAGGTATACTTTATCCAAAATGTCTCAACTTAAAAGTTTGATTTAAGATGCACTAAAACTTAACAAAAGACCGAAGTTCTCATCATAAGTGTTTGAGTTAACAAAACGGAAACGTGTGTCTTGATTTCTGTTCAGTTCTTCTTGTGACGTGTTCTTCATTCTGATGTTTAATTTGAAGTACGTATAATCACTTAAGCGATTGAAACATAAGTATATACGAGAAATAAGCGTTTAAAACGAACCCAGCTAACCAAATTAACAAGGTAATTTTTTTGCCTGAAATCCCCTTCGTCGCGCCATGCGAGGGGGAAGAGGAATGTCTGTCGCGCGACGCAACATGCTTATGTTAACCGAAGGATTTGACCTCCATCCCTCGCGTCACGCGAGGGATATATGCATGCCTTTTCGCGCGACGCGACAAGCCAAATTTCTCAGAAAGTTTTGTTTTTGGAGCTGAGCATTTCTATCTTTGCTATTTTCTTACTTATGCAACCAAACTCGGCCGAAAATCATCCGAATCATTATGAACTTGTTTTATTCACTTGTAAATCATACATTAACATATCTAACCCTTAATCCATTATCCTGATTCATAATTTCGATATTTCGTGTTCCCTTTACCCGGTTTATGCTTATGTTTATTCGACTTGTTTCGACGTTTAAGCTCTAAAGCTTAAATTATCCAAATTTTCTCATAGGATTATTCTCCTACGATTATAACCCATCACCCGAGCTTATTTACCCTTGTGTTCCACGCTCCATTACCCGGTTTGTGTGTACACTTATTCGACCCATTTGACGTTGAAGTACTTACACTTGAATCATCCACATTCCTTTCATGGAATTACTCATTTTTCCAACTACAATGCATTACCAAGTTTAGTGTTTTTATGGTTCACGCTCACGTTACCCAGCTTGCGTTTATGTTTAACTATCACCCAATACCCAGGCTTCATTATTTTTATTATTCACGCTCCCGTTCCTGGTTTGCATTTACACATTTTTATTTGACTCTTTCAATTTGTTCTTATGAATACCATCACTTATGAGCAAATTGTTCCCCTATATGAACATCACAATATTTTCTATGGATTACTATCAATAACTTATTTAAAGAAATTAACAAAGCACATAGCCACTTACTTTACAGGTTTCCTTTTAATCGTGCGTCCGTTCCGGCTTGACTTCCCGAAGCTTCACTTACTTTGCCTATAGAGTTCAACTCATTTGTCATTTACATGCCATCAAGACAACCATTTTCATCATGCTTGGTAACAATCATTTCAAAGAATTTCTTTTAGGAATCCTTACAGTCAAGTATGACGTTTGAGTTTCGTTTAGGCATTAGATCTAACACTTTGTGGGCGTGAATTTTATGCTACTTCATTAATGCAAGTAAACAATATCAAACCATTTTTTTATCTACTCATTAAGTCAATACTATCAACATGATCAAATTAGCATCTAGATTTCAGTTTATTTATACTTCATATGCATAAATCAATCACATAATTCATGTATTCCATGTTTTCACTAGAACAAACTTACACAAACATGAATAATAATCCAAATACGCAATTCATAGCATTATGAACATGCTTTCGTTAGATTTCCATCAATGGTGCAAATTATATCTATCCAGATCATCATATTAAGCTAGTTCATAAAACAAACAAATTTGGAGGTTTTCATGTTATGATCAAAATCCCACTTTCTCATGCAAACACATAAAACCCTAACACCTTGTTTATGCCTAATTCTTCTCGACTTAAGCAAATATGGTAACCTACATATAAGTCATGAATTTCACCATACAATCTACAAATCATCCAAGAATTAATATTCATGGAATTCATTATCATACATTCTACACCCAAAAAACAGTATTTTTATCATACCTTAAGATCTCCTAGCTTAGGTGATCAATAATTTCAACACATGCATAAGATTCTTGCGCCTTTTGCCTTTCAATTTGAAGAAAATTATGAACTACATTTTTCTCCTTCTCTTTCTCTTCTCTGGATCAATACACACACACACACTATATGTGTGTTGTGTTTTAAATTTTAAGTTTTTAAAACACAAGTTTCCTTTTTGACAGGCTTGGTCCCTCAAGTTTGGTTTTGATTATTAAAGATTACAACTCATTGTTTTATTACCCATTTACCATGTTACTAACTAGATTAATTGTTCCTAGTTATCACACTTGGAATATTCATTATATATATTTTAGGGATGTTACAATATAAGGAAAAGATGGGAAACTAGAACTACTAGAAGAATTCCAGCACTTTTGGTACTTTTGGTGATCAGCACTTGTCTTCAACTGTTAACTTGTTGACCCAATACTTTGTCTTCAACTGTTTGACTAATGTTAACTAATCTTTGTCTTTCCAGCACTTGTACTTTGTCTTCTAGTACTTTTGATCTAGTAGTTTGTTCCAATTGTTTTAATTGGGTGTTTGAGAAGCTTTCAAAGGGGAACTTCTGGTACTTTGAATTGTGCTTCAACCATATTCCATCAGACAAGGAAGATGGTTTATTTGGGTTTTGGCTTTCAACATTAGGAGATCTTACAAAACCCAACATAAGTATTCTAAATAAATATTTTTAAAAAATTGTTAATATATACAAAATTAAAATAAAAAGTGTGTGAACCGGGAAACAGTGCATTAAATATATCATAAAAAGTTCAAATTAATGTTAAAAATTATTTTTTTTTTCAAAATTCTTTTCTGATCTTTTGCATATAAATACATGTAGAAGCATTTTTAATAATAGAAATTCATACTTAAAAATAGTTAAAAATGTTAAAAAAAATTTACAAAAATGATTTTTTATCGGAATAGCTTATACACATCCTTGTATGTAAAAAGAAACTCCGGAAATAATTTTTACCATTTTAAATTGAATTTTTTTTATATATTTAACATGTTAAATGAAGTATTCCTAGGTTCCACTCTTTTTTAGTGTTATCCATTGAAACTGACACTATATATATATAGGAAGGGATATGTAAGAAACTCACTTTTATAGAGAAAACTTTAGAAACTCTATGTAACAAAATTTTTATATTTTAAGTTTAGAGCATGTAGCATATATGTTTTCAAGCGTTTTCGACCTAAAAAATAAAAAAAAAAACACCAAGAGGTTTTTTTCTATAGTTTTTTGTAACACATGTAACACACGGTATGTTTAGTGTTACACACCTATTACACAAAAAACATGTTTATTATTTATAAAAAAGGTTCGACGCTTTTCTATTATATTTTTTGCTCAAAACACTTGAAAACGTGTATATTACATGTCCTAAAAAATATAAAAAGAAGTTTGTTAAATAAGGTTTTCTCAAAGCATGTTATATAAGGTGAGGTTCCTTTACAAAGTGTAGGAAGTGTATTGGACCCTTGGATGAGTGTTTTTAATGGTTGAGATCTTCTTATGACATTTTAGTAATATGGGTGTCTTAAATCAGTACTGATTTGATTGATGGAGGGCGGAAAAGTCATTTGACATGTTTTAAAAAAGACAAGTAACCATCATTCCATAACACCACTCATTCAATCTCGTAAACCTCCCTCTCTCTTAAATATAACCTTTGATACTTAAAAACAACCAAAATATCCTAAAATCATGGATGCAGATACAACACGATGTGAATAAACCAAAAACGGATAAAACACAATGTGATCGGTATAGATGTAACATTTCCATTTTTTATAAAGTATATAAAGCTTATATTATTAAACGGGTAGATTACGAGTAAGTTGATTGTTAGAAATATGAGATATTTAGACGAACATAGGACCCGTTTAATAATTAATAATAAAAATACATTATAATTAACCTTACTCCGCTTTTAATGAAACTTAAGTCAAAATGTAGATAAAAATATGCTAATTCTAATGATATATTTATCGTTTTATAAAACGTTATATTTTAGAAGTTATAAACGATAAATGAGTGAAACAACTGAATTAATTATATTAATGAAATAATAATAAAATTAAAACAAACATATGAATTTAATGTTGTACGTGTGTACGTGGATGATCAGAAGGAATCATTTCCTTCGTGATCTCCAAGCTTTCATTCATATATATATATATATATATATATATATATGGGAAAGATAAATCGAAAACTCATGTGAATTGAGAAAACCCAAATAAACCCTATGTAACATTTTTATTTTTTTCTAAAAAAAATAGGAAATGTAATATAAATGTACACGAACCTATTTATGAAAAAAATGAAAAAAACGCTTACTATTTTTTTTTTTAAATGTTGAAAATTTATATGTTACATTTTTTTTGGACATACATATTATGTAACCTGAAATTTTGTAACATTTTTTAAAAAAAAACTACTTGGTGTTTTTTTGTGTTTCTTTTTTTAAAATGTTCAAATATATGTATATTACATTTCCTATTTTTTTTAGAAATGTATCTTGAGTTTACATGGTTTTTTTACAAAGGTTTTCTGAGTTTTCTCAACTCAAGTGGGTTTTCGATTTATCCTTCCCCTATATATATATATATATATATATATATATATATATATATATGGGGCCGCTAGAATGAGAACCAACTCGAGTTGTAAGAACTGCGAGAACTACTTGATCCGGGGCGAGGTGGACCAATTTTTTTTTTCAAAAACGTAGATGCATGTATTATAAACACATTCGTAAAAAAAATTTTAAAAAAAATGCCGTGCGTGTAGTTTTTTACACCACAAATTTGTGGTGTAAAAAACTACACGCACGGCATTTTTTTTAAAATTTTTTTTACGAATGTGTTTATAATACATGCATCTACGTTTTTGAAAAAAAAAATTGGTCCACCTCGCCCCGGATCAAGTAGTTCTCGCAGTTCTTACAACTCGAGTTGGTTCTCATTCTAGCGGCCCCATATATATATATATATATATATATATATATATATATATATATATATATATTAGGAGCATTCAAAATCTGCTCACTTCCTTCTTTCTCCTCTTCTATATTCTATTTTTCTTGGTATTTCACCCCATAAATCCTACAAAGCTCTGCCCCGTTTTAAGTGTTTTAACCCATGATCACTGATCCGATACCTTGTCCGATCGATCTTGAACCCAGCAACGGATGTCAAGGCACTGCCTGAATAAGGCTATGCTTTGTTAACTACATTGGGGTTCTGATCTCGTGATGTATTGATAAAGTTGAATTGGGTTATCACACTAATACGAGTGCATTGTATATTTTATTAAGAGCTCAGGAGTTATATCAAAGATTATACCAGCAGGCCTGTAGTTAAATCCTAAAGTTACAAAGTGAGTCATTCTCCTTTTCTCTCACAGTTTGTGAGTCATTATTTAAATTACTTTACAAAATCCTAAATGTTTATCAATGTTATACTTACAGTGATTAAGTGTTTGTATACTGTAATTACTGTCGGTATGTGGGGTTTTGTATACATTATTTGACACTCGTTACTATTGGACAAAGAGTTAGCCAATAGTAGCATGACCACAAGCACGGGGGAATTGGGCCCCAGTAGCAATACTGTTGAGAAATTGTTAGATATAAACAAATGTAAAAACTCTTGATGCTGTAAAGTTTCACAATATATTTTTTTATAAAATGGAATGAACTCCCCTGTATTTGTTGCTAATAAAATGTTTTCAAACGCGTTTCAGGTAACTTATTGTGAAAGTAATAGAAGCCTGCTATGGAGCACTGAAGGCTTAAATAAAGTGGCTATAAATACCTAAATAAAAGAAGAAATTTATGTTTTATTAATTAGGGTTTATCTCTATAAAAACATTTGAATGAAATACGGGTTTTAGCCCATTTGTTTATTACTAAAAGTTTGGTGTTTTTATAAACTCTGAAATTATTTCCTAACTACGATCCTGATGAAAAATTTTTCCCTTTAATAACACAGCGGTTCCACTTGACTGGTTCACGGCTCCCGCTCCCAGGGTCGGGTCGGGGGTTGTGACAATAGAGAACCGGAAACATGCTATAGATGTTGGGTGTGTTTTACATTGTGCTTTTCAGGTACTCGTGTTTTATATGTGAGGGGCATTTTTATATGTGAAAACTGGTATAACACAATGTGAAAAAACAAGAAACTAAAAAACCCACAACGTCAAGAAATAATTAATGTGTTTTATATTTCGAACTTTGGATGGAGGATGAGATGAATGTAACATGCAGGATACTATATTTTATTGTGAAAATTGATATAACACAATATAAAGAAACAAAAAACGGATAAAACACAACATTAATTGTGTTTTACATTTTTAACTTTGGATGAAGGATGATATGAATGTGAGATGAAGGATGCTAATAATGTGTTGTATGTAGTTGAATCAATTGTGGGTTTAAGAAATAAGGGTTTCCATTAAAATCTCAATTAATTATCCATAATTACCTCTCCCATAAATAACTTATTTAGTCAATTACAATTAAACCATTTTATTAAAGTACTAGAGATGACATATGTCATCGCCAAAACACTTCTTCCACTTTCTAGGAAAAACTCGAGTTATAGCTAACTCTCAATATACAAGGTTAGGTTCATTTGTGAACAACCCCATTGATAGTGAACACTAGTGAATTAATCCTAACCTCTGATTATCAATACACAAGTGTAAATCAATAGTTAGGATTTGTTCACTCGGTTTGCAAATACACTAGTGTTCACTCTAGAACCCCACCCTATATATATAGGGGATGGGTTATTTAAAACCCCACTTGAGTTGAGAAACCACTACAAACTCTATATTACAAAACTTTCTTTTATGAAAAATTAAGGCATTTAATATACATGATTTCAAGCATTTCGATCCAAGAAGATGTAAAAAGCGCCAACCAAATATTAAGAAAAGAGTTAATAGCCAAAATGGTCCCTGAGGTTTGCTCACTTTTACCACTTTAGTCCAAAATCCAAATTTTTTACATCTGGATCCCTGAGGTTTGCATTTTGTTGCCATTTTGGTCCAAATCTCAAATCAGGTCAGATTTTTGTCCTTTTCCTCAGGGGTATTTTAGTCATTTTAAGTATTCATATACCCAAACACCCCTAAAATCACTCTGCACACACACACTCTCTCTCTCTCTCTCTCTCTCCAAACACCCTTCTTTCTCTTCTCTCTCTCTCATCTCTGTCGAACACCACCACCACCACCGCACCGCCACCACCACCATCGCCACAGCACTTCCACCACCGCAACCATCTCTGTCTCTCTGTCTATCTCTCTTCTCCCTCTCTCTCTCTTCCGCAACCACCACAACCAACCACCACAAATCAAAAGAAACCCTAAAATTCTCTAATCAGCCGCCACTAATCGGCTATTGATGATTGTCTCCAACTAATCGTCGTCGTTCTTCTCTCTCCACCAACCACCGCTTTCACCGACCTCACATCCACCCCATCCTCCACCATACCTACCCATTGTTGTTCCCCATTTAACCAGATCTGAACAGGGGTGTTAGAGACGATGATGGTTTCTAGTGTCTTTGATCATCGACGCCTAAGGGGTTTGAATTCAGATGCAGCAACAGACGATGACTGACCAGAAACATCACAGATCCAACAGCTCTAGTGACGGTGATGGCAGTTTATAATGGTGGATGGACTGTGGTTGGTGGAGTTTCTTATCTTGCGGTGGTGGTTGTGGTGGTTGCGGAAGAGAGAGAGGGAGAAGAGAGAGAGACAGAGATGGTTGCGGTGGTGGAGGTGCTGTGGCGATGGTGGTGGTAGCGGTGCGGTGGTGGTGGTGTTCGATAGAGATGAGAGAGAGAGAAGAGAAAGAAGGGTGTTGAGAGAGAGAGAGAGAGAGAGAGTGTGTGTGTGTGCAGAGTGATTTTAGGGGTGTTTGGGTATATTAATACTTAAAAATGACTAAAATACCCCTGAGTAAAAGGACAAAAATCTGACCTGATTTGAGATTTGGACCAAAATGGCAACAAAATGCAAAACTCAGGTACCCATATATAAAAATTTTGGATTTTGAACTAAAGTGGCAAAAGTGAGCAAACCTCAGAGACCATTTTGGCTATTAACTCTTAAGAAAATAATAATAAAACCCACAAAATCTATGTTAACTTTTAGTGTGTTCATGGGCAAAAAAATGTAAAACTAGCATAATACACTAGAAAAAAATGTAACGGTTGCATTTTTTTTTATAAATATTTACTATGTCCTTTTTAAATTTATTTGGTTTGAAATTATGTATATTACATGCCCAATTTTTTTAAGTTTTATAACATAGAAGTTGGAGGGTTTTCTCAACTCAAGTGAGTTTTCTAGTTATCATATATATGTAGGCCTATTTTCTAGTTATCCTATATATATAGGCCGATTAACGTATAAAAGTGCCTTAACATATGAAGCGTACGCGAGTAAATTACGCATGTTATAACTCAAACCCTAATCACACATTACAAAAAAAAAATACATAGTCACGCATCAAGAAAACACAAAATCACGCATAACATCACATAATCACGCATGAACAAAACCCTTATTACCCTAATCATGCACGTTAATGAATGACACGCGGCGCAATCTCCCACTCGCGTATGCTTCGCACGATAACCACTTAATATTTTACACTTTCTCTATATTATATTATATTATATTATATTATATTATATTATATTATATTATATTATATTATATTATATTATATTATATTATATTATATTATATTATATTATATTATATTATATTATATTATATTATATTATATTATATTATATTATATTATATTATATTATATTATATTATATTATATTATATTATATTATATTTATATTTATATTTATATTTATATTTATATTTATATTTATATTTATATTTATATTTATATTATTATTATATACTAAACTACATCATGATAGCTACAGTGATTTTGTTTACATTTTGTTTTAGTTAAAAAAGTTTCCCTTTTCTTAATTTAGCCACATGAAATCTAGACATTTCTTATTTTATTTTTATAAATCAAATAGGAAATGTAAATAATTATACGTTTTATACTCAAATACTTTTTCCACATATTTTTATTAGATATATTAAATAATTTGTGTTTTATTTATATATACTTCTTTTAGTTTTGGAATGCTTATAGTTTTTTCTGGTTCTTTTTATTTAAATTATAAATCAATTGTAATAAACTTAGATAAGCCACGACTTTACTCGAGTTTAATTCATGATGTAACTTTTTCGTGATTGAAAAGAATATACCGTCGCATGTGTTTTATCTACATCTCAATGGTTTTACTCGAGTTAATTTGTGACGCAACATTTTTCGTAATTTGTCAATATACTGTCACAAGTGTTTTTATCTAGTTAATTTAAAACTTCTTCTTGATGGTTTTCGTATCTAGTTTTACTCGAGTTTATAACTTTTTCTTGATGGTTTTATTCGAGTTTAATTTACAACGTAACGTACCGTCGCAACGCGCGAGGTATTTTACCAGTACATATACAAGCAAGGGTTTGTGTGCAAAGGACGTTTTTCCTCAAGAATGTGAAAAGCCTACATAGGAATTATGTTTAAAGATGTTTTATATTCTTTTGGAAAGATATTTTATAGAAAAACACCAAATGTAAAAATTTAAAACACAATGAAATGTATTATAGTCATGAAATTTAAAACACCATGCAAAGAAAGTTAATTAGTGTGTTTCAATTTTCTTATTTATAATACATTTGATTGTGTTTTAGATTCTCACGCCTTTTGTTTTCCTAAACAATACCATGCAAAAAGAATCTAAATATCATGCCCAAAATTTAAAATACAGTGCTTACATAGACTTCTCACACTTTTTAAGAAAAAAATGTCATTTGTAGACTAACCATACCCTATGTACATAAGGGTAACTTAATGTACAAAGGACTTTTAACGTACAAAGTAATTACGCATGAAGGATTTCAAAATTATGCATAAAGAAATAACAATTGGAAATTACGCAAGAAGGAAATCAAAACTACACATAAAAACTGTGCATCGAAAAAACAAATACACTTTTACTTGGACGCCCAAGAGAATATCGACACGTGTTTTACATCATTTGAACACCATAAAAAACGAATACACTATTACTCGGATTTTATATGTTCGGGTCACCACAATACCGGTATGGTGCCGACACTCGATATAGCTTACGATATCAGAAAGATACTCTGGTGCGAATACAACTATGTTTTCAATGGAGTTATACCAGAAACCATAAATACAATTATGGTGCAGGTTCCGATGTTGTTTGGAAGGTGTCTGTTTAGTTCGACAGTGCGTCACCATAAAGAACAGAAGAAATAACTATATTTGAGTTGTTCGAATATTCGAATCGTATATAAAACTCTATAAAACGTTATATTATGTTAGTAAAATAATAAAGAGTAAACGACATCACTTTATATATATGTATACACACACTCAAAAATAGCAACGCAACTTTGATGACATGTACGTTTATGCTTGGATCACTTCTTTATTACTATTTACAACTCGGTTTTGTGTAAAATTTATATATAGACGTAGATAAAAATATGCACGTCACACTGATATACTTAAAAGTTTAGACATCATATTTCAAAAATCATAAGAGAATAACAAAATATGCTCAAAATTAATTATATTAATAAATATCATCATAATAAAAATTAAGAAAAAGCAACTGCTATCTATACATGCTACAAAGATATAATAACTAGGGTATTTGGTACCAATAAGTTACGTCTGTGTGGGCCAATAGAATTTGGGCAGCCTAATAATTGGGCCGGATCAAGATTCTACTTAGAGGGCCGACAACATTTGGGCCACTCAATCTGATTACATTTGCATCTTTATTTTCATTACAAATTTACAATTTCTTGAATCCAATGTTAAAATAACATTCAAAAAATATTTGTATATTCAATAAACATGGACAGATACAAACTTTAAAAAAACATTGCAGAAACCAACCTTATCGACATATCAAATGAAAACCACTAGTTAACGCGAAAATTCGAAAACTAACTAAAAAAGCCAAAAAAACATACCATTTTTTTTTACCAATTTTCGCTAGTTTTTGTGTATAATTTTTTTTTTCAAAAAAAAAAAAAATTGTAATACACATGTGCATTACAATTTTTTTTTTGAAAAAAAGTTTTCTTTTATATATTAAAAAATAACTATTTTTAATAAAAAAAAATTGTATGTTTTTTAGGCTTTTTAGTTAGTTTCGAGTTTTCACGGTAAAAGGAGTTTTCATTTGAAACTTATAGGGGAATGTTTAAATGAAAACCACTAGTTAACTCGAAAACTAACTAAAAAAGCATAAAAAATATACCAATTTTTTTAACCAATTTTCGCTAGTTTTTGTGTATAAAAAAAAACTTTAAAAAAAAATTGTAGTGCACATGTGTAATAATACACATGTGTGTGTACTACACATGTGCATCACAAATTTTTTTTTTGAAAAAAAGTTTTTCTATATAAAAAATAGAGATTTTTAATAAAAAATTGTAAAAGAAAAAAAACAAATTTGGTATGTTTTTAGATCTTTTTAGTTATTTTTCGAGTTTTCACGATAAAAGGAGTTTTTCATTTGAACCTTCCTCATATAAGATAATGCTTTATCATTTACATATATATAGAAGTTTCATACTAGTTGACTCACATTGCATAAGGCAATGTGGTCATAAAGCCCTTTGTGGGGCGTTAGACGAAAAGTGGTGAAACACGTAAAAGAGGAGCTTTATGTGGTTTTGTATAACTTGAGTGTGTAGTGGAGATATATATGTGTATATGTGTGTGAGTGGGGAAGAAAGGGTCACGCCGTGAAACTTTTCGCGACGAGGAGGGAGAGGCCGCACATGACGCCCTCCGTAATGGTGTTCATAGTCGCTATGGAGCGTTATGGAGGATGAGGCGCCATAGACAGCCCCATTACAGGTGATCTAAACAATCAGTTTTGGTTGATACTTCAGTTTGAAATCCATATGTACTTAGCTTAGCAACAATAGTTTTCAAGTCACATGTTGTCACACCCCCAAAATACCACCTATGGAATATCCCTGTTAGGCGTGTGACGTACCAACAACGAGCCACTAACTACATTGAACCCATTCAAGTTATAAATAAAATCCTCAATTATTAATGAAAAATACCATCAACAAGTTTAAATGAAAACCAACATGTTCAGCGGAAGCAAATAGTAAACCAAGGTTAAACAGTTTCAAAACAATGTATAGTATCAAGAAATCAATCACATGAATCCCTCCAGTTGACCCATGATTACTTCAGCTACACCAGACAGCAAGTTCCAATCCAAGACATCTAACGACCTACGAGCATGCAACAAGTGTATCAGACAATGCTGGTGAGTTCATAGTTTTACGAAAAAACGTTGGTTACCAAGTGTTTAGTTAATCCATTGAATTTAGTTCCGAAAGTAATGTTGATAATACCCCGAATACAAGACGGCTTCTGATTATTTTGCCCTTTCTCCAATGCTCCTATCAAAGCATTGTCATGACTAGGTCATTAGTTCAACACCCGACCTCCCAGGTACGGGGTGAGGTTGCCAAACCTAAGTAGCGCTACTAACTAATACCATGTTACGTTCCCGGTAACCAAACAACACGGAGGGACTTTAAAGGTGATAGGATGAGTATATTATCCAACATTCCCGTTTTTACCCAAAAGACTTATCCCTCCCCGGGATACCCACTGATTGTCCCAACCACCGGGACGCATGCTCAAGAGAGATGAACTCACCTTAGGTTGGCTCGGTAAGACTAGATATTCGTTTACAGTTGGTCAGTCAAATCCTATTAGGATCACCAATGACAATCAATTTCACAATCACGTAAATCACAAACTTATGTGCACATTGTACAAGTCATAACCAATATAGTTCGTACTATCACACAAATCGTAGCAAGCAGTCATACCGACACGCATTCACATTACAAGTTAACACCAATAACATCCATCATGTAACACCTTGTTTAATTTAATGCCAAGACCAACCCTATCGGCCCAACTTAGTATATGTCCAGGTTTTGCATAACCCATAAATCCCCAAGCCCATTATAGTGTATGTGTGCTCTTATGTTAACATGTGCAACAAGTGGAAGGTCCGACCCGATTTCAAGACATAATTAGGATGCATGTTAGTGTGTTAATGTGGCTCATTTAAAGAAGAAAATGATTTGAGAATTAAACCACTTTTGACAAATTCAGTCTACAAGCATTCTACAAAGTTGGTCATTCCAAATCTCCATCCCCATGTGCGGCCCACCATATGAGTATCAAAGGTTTATGTATTTATTTTCAAAAGAGTTAATTGCCATTTTAGTCCCTATGGTTTAGGCCATTTTGCCAGTTTAGTCCAAAGGTTTCATTTTTAACATCTGGATCCAAAAAGGTTTTATCGTTGCCATTTTGGTCCAACTGACTTGACTCCATCCATATCTGTTAAAGCTGCCAAGGGCATTTTTGTTAGATATGGATGGAGTTAAGTCAGTTGGACCAAAATAAAATGACAAAAATGCCCTTGGCAGCTTTAACAGATATGGATGGAGTTAAGTCAGTTGGACCAAAATGGCAACAATGAAACCTTTTTGGATCCAGATGTTAAAAATGAAACATTTGGACTAAACTGGCAAAATGGCCTAAAGCACAGGGACTAAAATGGCAATTTACTCCGAGTGATGTAGGCCGGGGAAAAGAAACAAGTAACTCGCGGCCCAAAAAGGGTTGGTTCTCTCAATGACACCTAAAACGTTTAACACAGGTACAGATACTCAAACACGTTCTACGTTTAGCAACTACATTACAGTCACAAGCGTTTACTAGCTTATATCATCGTAATGAATATGAAAGAGAAATAACAGGAAACAGGATCACGTGACTAAGAGACACTGACCATGAAAGTTCGGGTTGTCACACATGTCATTGCCGAAATATGCTTAACATCAATTGGTCCTTTAATATATCACATGTATGCTAATAATAACATATGTAAGTGTTATCTTGAGAACACTAAATATTGTGAGAACCGTGAAAACGAATAAAAAAACAATCAAAACCATTTTTCTTTTAATACAAACCTCGTTGCAATTAAAATACAACATCAAAAGAATAAATTTACAACATCAAATAATTCATTTATCCTCTCAAAATCACTCTTTTTTTTATATTTTTACACATGTGTAAATATAACAAATTTACACATGTGTAAATGGCAAACTTACACATGTGAAATTTTCTTTATTTACGAATTCATGTTAATTTAAACGTGTAAATTAAATTTCTAACATTGTATTCGAATAATAATGATAAGTGTATAAAGAAATTTTGAATTTGAATTGTTTTTGACCAAGCTCTCGCGATTTTTATAATCATACTCACGGTTCTCGCGATATTTAGCGTTCTAATTTAAAGCCTCCCATAATAGCACAATATGCATATATGTGACCACATAACTAAATAACGGAACATGACAATCTCATAACTTATAATGATCCAGATTTAAGTGTTGACATTCATTTAGTCATGAAGTAACCCCACATAGTGAACTTGAGTTTTAATTGCTCAATTTTACGCATGTCGTGAAAACGAGTTCGGTCACCTAAGTTCCACTCCAATTTGAAAGTTAGAACTTGGAAGACACTTAACACAAGCAGTTTACCGCAATGTTCTATATACCGGTATGAACCGGCCGGTTATACCGGTTAAACTGGATATTGGACACGAGTCCGGTACGATAAAGGCCGGTAAAACCCGAATACGGTATGTCTTATGTACCAGCGGTAATTCCGGTTCTACCGGTTCAAACCGTTGTACCAGTTTGTATTATTTTAAGATTTAATTTCTTATTTTTAATAAAATACAATATTAAGGTAATATTGATTTTCCATATTTCCGTTAATTAATCTAGTGCCTTCTATTCCAATATTTCATCGTTGTTGAAATTGTTACTCACCTCGTAAAATGCAATATTGTTTATAACTAATAAAAATATTATTAAAATGCTTAATAGTTTACAATAAAAATAGTTGTTTTTAGATAAAACTATAATAAGTTACATAAATCCTAGTTGAGATTGGATTGTTTTTTTAGATGAATTTGTATTTTATGGAATTTATAGGGTTAACTAGTAACCCGGTTCAACTGCCCGACACAACCCGGTTCAACCGGTTGAACCATTTTAGAGCCCAACCCGGTATGACTTAAAAACCGGTTTTTAAAACATTGGTTTACCGAGTTAAAAAGTCGTCGTTTACCTGTTTGGTCAACCAATTAACCAATGTGGGGTCATCCAAAGTTAAAATCACCACTCTAATTGAAGGGGTATGGTCCCCAAATACCATACAAGTCGTACACGTGCAACATCATACCCACACTTAAGCACAACAACACTCAGCTTCTTCTAGGTTCCTGTGCAGGTACCACCCGCGTGTGCGCAGCTATGACAACTTATAAGAGTAAAACAAGTGACAGGAGGCTACAGTCAATCAGCGTGCACCAGGCTCTGGCTCTGTCCATGTAATTCCCACGATGGTCAATCCTGGAAGGGACAAAAAGTACAACTAGACAGTGATGCGTAGCCAATCAGCATGCACCGTCCACTGCTCCATGATCTCCATTCACGGCTGATGACAGACCCGACAACAAGTACACTCGTCTGGCCAAGTGGCACCAACCATCAAGCGCCAACGTCCCACCACCTCCGGAAACACTACATGTCATGTCAGAGGGGACAAAGAGGAGAATCCTTGTTGGAGTCGTTTGGCCCAAGGCCCATCAGCCTATATCCTTCTCCAAACCTGTAAGTATAAATACCAACCTTTAACCACATGTTTAAGGATCTGATTCCCCTCACTCTCACTCTTAACACACACTTGCTTTACTCTTCTAAAAGCGATACTTATTCACACACCGGAGGGTGATTACGAGAAGAACCCATCACCTCTCCTTCTCGTAACGAGCTCACGGTGTTATTATTTTGCAGATTAGCTCTCAAGACATCCTCAGTCGTCGAAGTGATTAAGGATTAACCCTCTTATTGAAATTACCCCTCAGGTTCTATCCGCGGATTAGAACAAGTGTTTCTTCACTAACCAAATTTCACAATTATTGTAGTTTAAACTGGGATATTAATCCTAAATATTTTCCCTCGTGATCATAAACTTTTTTTGTTCAATAATTATTGTTTATAGCACAATATATGTTAAAATGTCTAGTCTAAGTCAAAACTGGTGTAAGTTCTACAACTAAAACAATAATATAAGATGTCAAATTTATGTTTGGAAATTTACTACATGGGTTCATAAATCCACTTGAACTATAATCGAATATAATTGAAACTAAAAGTGAAAATGACTTTCCTAATGAATTATATTATATTATATTATATACTAATAAAAATAGAAGTGAATGAATAGTGCTACTTATTTATGATATTGCCATTTGATATATTAATTAAATAAATAGTGATTTCAACATATATTAATTAAAACAAATGTATTAATTAAAACAAACTAAATCAATAGTGATCTAGGAAATATAAGAATATGGGGTATGGGGCGGGGTTGTGACGTGGGTTGAGTATAAACGCCCAAGTCACCATCTCGGGTGGGCTTGGGTTTCGGCGTGGCCCCTTAGGCGGGGGTTTCAGCCCGGGCTTTGGGCGGGGCTATCAAGATGACATGGCGTGATCTCATTGGCTAAGACAAGTAGCCGTTTGCCAACGGCTATGTGTTTAAAAAAATCTAGGAAATATTAGAATATGTGGTATGGGGCGGGGGTTGTGTCGTGGGTTGGGTACAAACGCCCAAGTCACCACCCCGGGTGAGCTTGGGTTTCGGCGTGGCCCCTTGGGCGGGGGTTTCAGCCCGGGCGTTGGGGGGGCTATCAAAATGACATGGTTGGATCTCATTGGCCAAGACAAGTAGCCGTTTGGGCTAGCCGTTTGTCAACAGCTATGTGTTTAAAAAAAAGATTTAGGAAATATTAGAATATGGGGTATGGGGTATGGGGCGGGGGTTGTGGCGTGGGTTGGGTACAAATGCCCAATTCACCACCCCGGGTGGGTTGGGTTTCGGCGTGGCCCCTTGGGCGGGGGTTTCAGCCCGGGCGTTGAGCGGGGCTATCAAGATGACATTGCGGGATCTCATTGGCCAAGACAAGTAGCCGTTTAGGCTAGCTGTTGGCCAACGGCTATGTGTTTAAAAAAAGATCTAGGAAATATTAGAATATGGGGTATGGGGCGGGGGTTGTGTACAAACGCCCAAGTCACCACCCCAGGTGGGCTTGGGTTTCGGCGTGGCCCCTTAGGCGGGGGGTTTCAGCCCGAGCGTTGGGCGGGGCTATCAAGATGACATGGCGGGATCTCATTGGCCAAGACAAGTAGCCGTTTGTGCTAGCCGTTTGCCAACGGCTATGTGTTTAAAAAAAATCTAGGAAATATTAGAATATGGGGTATGGGGCTGGGGTTGTGTCGTGGGTTGGGTACAAACGCCCAAGTCACCACCCCGGGTGGGCTTGAGTTTCGGCGTGGCCCCTTGGGCGGGGGTTGTATTTGAGAGTAAAAATCGGTGAATACCGGTGCCGAACCGGTACCGAAAATACGTGACGTTTTAGTTTGAGTTACTTTTTGTTATTTGACATGTTTTGTCATTCTTATAGAACGATTTGGTTTAGCGCGCCGCAACGTGCGCGCATGGTAAACAACTAGTTGTTTATAACTCTCAATCCCCTTTTTTTCTCAACAACTTGTGATCGAAATTGTTGAGGAAGGTGAGCTTCTTTTGCTTTAAAATATGTTGTGTAAAGTAAACAATTTGTTATTACTGATAATAACTCTAGAATTGTAAACAATTCTAGAGTTATTACTGATAATAACTCTAGAATTGTATTTAATAACTATTGTATCAAGGTGAAATGAATTAAAATATGTTGTGTAAAGTGACTATAAATGACCCTTGGCATTATAGCCTAGTGGTATGTTGTTGGCGGGAAAAGGCTTATGACCATTAGGTCATGGGTTCGATTCCAACAAATGGGGTTTTTCCCAGATTTATTGGGTTTCCTCCTGAATTGGTGTATAGACATTATTGCCTAGTGGAGATGGATATGATCGGGTGGTTCTGCTGGTGACACGATGATACTCCAGTGGTCCGTCAGTGATCCAAATTTGCTGTTAAAAAAAAAATCTCAAACATAAATGCACTTTAACATTTATGTTGCAGCTTCGCAATGAGTTATTAGAGTCACAAACATTCAATCTATAAGATAGTTCATATTCATATTTGTATTTCTTTAGTCTTATTGTATCTTTGTGTATTTCTGATTAATTGGTGTACCTAGTTGTAAATTTGTTTCATTATTTATTGAATCCTTCTCTTATTGAAGAGATCACTAGTTCAACCTCTCATATTGTATCAGCCTAAGTTGAACTCTCCTAAAATCCTTTCCCTTCCTTGTGTCTTCTCTCCTTTCTATATCTATTTCGTCTTCTGCCTTCTAGCCGATCTTTCCATGGTCTCCCCATCCTCCGATTCCCTTCCCCTCACTGCCCTAGTGTAACACCTCGAATTTTTGTGTCCAATAATGTGTTAACACGTGTCATTTGATTACACGTGGCATCTATAATAAATAAAGGACTAATTTTGACAAACCTTGAAAGTATATAAATTCGAGGGTTATAAATGTCAACAAGGGTAAATATACTGTATAGTAACCCTAAATAACGCTTGTACCTTCAAACGAATAAATCATAGATCGTACGGAAGCGAAACGCGGAAGAAAGTGAGAGATTACGAGCTACAGGGGTTAACTGTGTCAACATGTTTAATTATACCTCTGAGTGACCCTCTAACGTTCCCAAGGCTTCGTAACAGCATTATACGCTCACTAGAAAATACTGTATAAATTCCGCTGCGTTCCGTCTTAAAACAAGAGAGTTATACTCAAATTCGTATGAGAAGGGTTGAAAGCGTCAACAGTGAAAGTTAAGGCTTTCCAAATAATTAATAAACTAACCGGGGACTTTATAATGCGGGTAAATAACACGAGGCCCCTATCGGTAAATAACCGAGGGCCAAACCGCAAAGTTACCCCTTCAAACCCGAAAGGTCAGGTAAATCATTACGAAAGATTTCGTTATTAATTACCGGATTCTGATAATCATTACAAAAGATTTTAAAAATCTGAAAAACAGACCTCTCGCGACCCGCGTGAAGGTTAGGCTTAAGTTGAGGCGGGCCGCGAGCCTCCTCAATTACGCGTCTGATTTCTTAAACTCAGGCGACCCGCGTAAAAGTGCATGGGAACTCCCATGCGGGTCGCGTGAGACGCCCAGATGCAGAAAGTTGATGTTTTCTTGACTTTTGAGCATTATGAACGATCAATCTCCAATAAATGAGGCATGGGCGCCCCCTACTCGACCCATAACCCTCTGGGACACCTACCCATCATCTCTGGACTGTTGTAGGTGTTTGTAATGATCATAGATGCTTGGCATTGGCTATAAATAGCCACATTATGCACATAACATTCACAACACCAAAAACACACATCTCTGGTCATTGCAAGAGCCCTCAAGTCCTCTTCTCTGCTCTATAAGCAAGAACACGCTTCTGTAAGTCGTTCACAACCATTTTGGTCATACATTTCCATAGTTTTAGCCTATAAACACAACCGTCGTAACTAACGGTTGTCATTACAATAACTTGCAAATGGTTCAGTCTTATGACGGATCATAAGTGGTTTTGAGTAGGTAATTATGTGGGTAATAAACCTCTAAAAGGGTTCCCCCTGATCACTACTCTAACTATGTCAAATATCGAGTCAAACGTGCGGTTAAAAAGTCAACAGAAAGCTATTTTAGCAATTTATGCATAATCTGTAATGTATATGCTATGAAACCTGTTTTGACACTTATAAAACATGATATTAAGTATATAAACTTGTTTGCGCTCGTTTGAATCGATCATTTGCTATATTGACCCGGTTCGGAGCCGAATGTCGCAAAAGTTTGACTTTTGCTTTGACTTCAGTTCTGACCCGTTTTAGTGAGGTATAGATATACCTTAGGACTCCCTTAGGACCAGGTCACATGTCGGTATAAACCTCTGTGATCGGTTCATGAGTTATCCGAGTCTTTTGCGCATTTCCGTCATTCGCCTAAAAGTTGACCGTAACGGCCTTTTGAAATTAAAACGAGTATTTCGGACACGTGAGCGGACCAGAACCTTGCTTATTAAATTATAAGCATGTCCTTAAAGTTTCACGTCAATCCGAGGTCTAGAATGAGAGTTATGCTAAATGGCGCATTTAAAGTAAACTTTAGTAATTAACGGCGCAATTAGCATAACACCCATCTAAACCAAGATTTCGTCACCAAAACTTTTACCCACTGTATTAAAATAATATTTTGGGAATTTTAAAGATTTTTAATAATTTTTACCTCGCTCATAACCTGCGGTTATGGCTACGGTTCGGTAAATACCGAATATGCCCTTTTCGGCCAAAACAAGAGTTCTACAAGGTCTTTTGACCCGATTCCAGTTGCTACTGGTTTTAAATAATAAATAAAGTATTTTAAGCTTTATAAGCTGTTCGGGAAACTCAGATTTCCTGTAGAACTCGAAAAGCTCTTTAAAAGTCTTTAAAATAACCGAAAAGCCCCTACGGGGCATAATATTAACTTAAACTCGTTACGGGCGTCACGGAAGGTATCCTACTGATACCACAACCCATTTAAGGCATATTGACTTAGGAAATAAGCGTACGACTCTCATGATTAACCGTTTCGCCTATTGCGCGCACGGTTCGGCTTATGAAACTAGTTTTCATAAATTAGCCGATATGGGTCAAATTATATTATTTGAACCCCAAAATCCAGAGTGTGAACCATAAACCCATATAAAAACAAGTCTCTGAACTTGTTGGGTCAGAATCGCACTCCATTCTCGGTTTTCGCCTTTTCGCGCGATTAAACCATATCTATATATATCGGAACCAACCGGTCTAGGCTACGGCCATTATAACGACTCGTTAGGATTCTAAGAGGTTAATTAAAACCTTCGTTCCAGATTAGGAGCCCCAGTAAAAGCTATCGGTGATTTAATCCGAATTAAGGAAATATACTTGCAAAGGTAAATACTTTAACTTATTTCCCTATATGGGCTTGGGTTACGGTATATTAATACCGCTTGATTGAGCATTGTATTCTTCCATCGCTTAGGTGGTTAATTAAATAATATGATCGGCTCATTTAAACAGTTTTGTTTCTTAAAAGCCTTTGGGGGGTTTAATGACCGTTGTCCCGGATATCCTTGGCATCATTTTACGAAATGGCCACGACCATCGACATCCCGGTGTAGGCGTACACCCGGTATATATATTGTCGACATTAAATTAAAAGACGTAGCCGTTGGTTTTTATACTACGGTTTTACGCAATGTGGTGTGTCTATAAATCTTTAACCCGGCACGACCCGGGCTACTGAACGCATAAAAGAACATGTAAAACGTTCACAAGATTTTATTATAATTTTCCCAAGTTATAAAAGAGTTTGTGCCTTGTGCATTCAAATCAATTTAATAAACATTTTCAAATGTGTCAGTTGAATGTATTTACCAGTGTAAACTGACGTATTTTCCCCAAAAAGATTAAATGCAGGTACTATACGTAATGGGTTGGTATAGGCGTCCTAAGCATCATACATAGTCTCGCAAACTCGATGCTGCATCTGAATGAACAATATTTATTACTTTTTGATCCGCTGTGGATATATTCAACTTCTGTAATACATTTGATATTACAACCAGAGGTTGAAGTTTATATATTTATCTTAAGCTTCCGCTGTGCATTATATAATTGTGTGGTTTGACTATATTGTTGCCAACATCGTCACGGTAATCCCCCACCGGGCCCACCGGTGAGACACGTGGAAATCGGGGTGTGACAGGTTGGTATCAGAGCCAACATTGAGTGAATTAAACACTATCCTATTGTGTTTAATCTCAATGACACAATTGCACATACTTGAGTCTAGACAAGAACTTAGGACAAATTCGAATTGTTATTCCAATTTTGTCTTTTCTTTTATTATTTGTATTTAAAGTTTTATTAAGCAGGAAAATGCCGCCTGTTATATTCCGAGGAAGAGGAAGAGGAAGAAGAGGCAGAGGAGAAGTCGTGACACATCACGATAACGAAGCTGGACCATCTGGTACAAGACATCCTTCGATGACAAGGAGCGAAGAACCACAACGACGAAGAGATCTCTACGAACCTGCGAGGCATTCCACCTCGCACAGCTCAACGCCATCCTACCGGCACTCCTTTGGCCCAAACTCAGAGAATGATCCCAACAACCCACAACCTTCCTTCATACCTCTACAACGTTCGGTATCACACCGAAATTACGACGACCCTACTCCCTATAGGTCAGTTTAATCCGGCTGACTACATACAGGAACCTTCAGGCTTTGTTCCACTAGGGCCACAAGATCACTTCTCCGAGGATCACATGGACGAAGATACTGATCCAACTGAACCTGCTCGTGGCACGCCCACGCATCCGATAGAAGTCTCTGATGGGTCATCCTTCCATGGCACACCCTATCAGGGGCCAGACAGTTTCCAAGCGTTGTTTGACCGACATGAGTGGTACTACACGCCACCTCAACAAACATCACAACAACCGCGACATCCACAGGATCCCTCTGAGGATTCACGCTTTGAGGCAGTTACGCCACCACCTCCGCCACCGGCGCAACCAGTAATACCTGATCCGCCAAGGCGTAGGAGGACAAATGCTCGTATGTCTACATGAGGAGGAGGGGGTATCCACTTCAGCACTCCTCGACATTCTAGTAGTAGCCACTATCCGCCACTACAAGAAGAAGGACCTTCAAGTCCTATACAGGAGGCGAACTCCGCACCAGCTGCACAAAATTCGCCACCATTTGGGTATGACCAACCCATACCTGCTTACACGGGTCCAACGGCTTACAACCCGTTCGAACCATCACAAGCACAATACAACTACGGCTATGAGCGCGACCCATATGTGGTGTCGGCAAGATATAATGCGCGCTACCCTGACGGAGCACACGGAAACATGGGACCACCGGATTACTCAGCTCATGGGTATCCAATACCTCCCAGACCTCCAGTTCCGCATCAAGCGCCACAACCACGTTTCTCTCCTCCTGAACAGGAAGAAATACTCCATCGACTAGATCGTGTGGAGAGAGAGTTCGAAGAAGAGAAAAAGAGCCACCGAGGATTTCTCAAAGGCTTGGCGAACCTACTAAAGGGCAAAAAGAAGAAACGTGACCATTAGCCCTTAATAGTTGTACTAATGAAATTTCTACTTTGAAATAAGTCCCTGTGTGAACAACTTATCGTATTTCAGTCCCTACGTGGACTTATCTTTAGTCCTTGCATGGACACCTATCTTGTATTAGTCCCTGCGTGGACTTGTCACTTATCTTAAAACCTCTATGGAGGCATGTACTATTTGAAAGACCCGTTTAGGGCAATATGTAATTGTATTTGAAATTATGGAATGTATGTTATGAGTTTTGTTTTAATATGTATGAAATAAATCAAAACCAATCCTTTTAATTGATCTGCCTAAATAAAGAATCTTAAAAGGTGAAACCTAGCTTGGTGTCTTTTAAGATCCAGTCAAGATGGTACGACCTAATTGAAAAGATTCCGATTCCCTGTTAACCTCTGTACGCATGTTAACAATCATGGCAGATGTGATTCGTTAAAATCACGCACGTCATTCTTATACAATAATCCTTTAAGGATTTCAAAACCCAACTAAATGATTTATAAATCGTGGGTTAAATCACCAATGAAGGTGATCAATATTATTAAAACATCCATTAGTGATGTAGTGCCTACGGGCCAGTATTATTAAAACATCCATTAGTGATGTAGTGCCTACGGGCCAACCATATTAAAAAAAAAAACATCCATTAGAGGTGTAGTGCCTATGGGCTGTAATAATTGTCTTATAACGACAAAAGGCAGTGGTGGTCTATGACTCCCTGTCAGAAAGAGATAAAAGAACTACGGTTCAAATCTCTTTGCCTTTGATTCTCTGAAATCTCGGCTAAAATTATAAAACATCCTCATGATTAGGCTTTATGCTGCCAATACTATTTATATAGCTGAAATAGGATATATTCAAATCCTAATATGTAATGAAGTAATAAGTTAACCAAATATGGTCTCTGTACCATGGTTACAAATTGTCATAAAAGACAATTATATAATAATCTCCTGAATAAAATTTTGTTATCTTCTGTAACAGATTCAAGTTACAATGGCGGATCCCAACGGAGAGAATAGCCATACTAATGATGATGAATACGACAATACGCCAGTACATTTGACAGGCGCACAACTGAAGGCTCTGATTGACAATGCTGTTCAGGCAGCTCTTGATCGTCAATATACTGAGTCCCAAGGTAGAACCGTGTCAAAACCACCCTCTAAACCAAAGACACACTCCAAACCACCCTCTCAACCCAAGAAAGATGACGACAAACACTCGTCCACTGAGAACAGCGTTCATCGCGATAGAGAATATACTGATGCATCAAATGCTAAGGGTTGCACCTACAAATACTTTGTATCTTGTAAGCCCCGGGAATTTACAGGGGAAAAAGGTGCTGTTGATTGTATCACCTGGCTAGACGAGATGGACACTATTGTGGACATCAGCGGGTGTGCAGCGAGGGATGTGGTGAAATATGTGTCCCAGTCTTTTAAGGGCGAGGCCCTGGCATGGTGGAGGGCGTTGGTGCAGGCATCTGGTAAGTCTGCTTTGTACAAAATGACATGGGAGGAATTTATTGCTCTCATTAAGGAAAACTACTGCCCTCAGCATGAGGTTGAGAAGATCGAGGCTGACTTTGTGTCACTGGTGATGACGAACCTGGACTGCCAGGCATATTTGACGAGTTTCAATACAATGTCTCGTCTGGTCCCATACCTTGTGACACCAGAACCCCGAAGAATTGCACGTTTTATTGGGGGCTTGGAGCCCGCAATAAAGGCAAGTGTAAAGGCCTCCCGGCCGACGACCTTCAGGTCAGTTACTTACCTCTCCTTGTCTCTCACTTTGGACGCGGTCCGTCTGAGGACCCTAAGGAACAAGGAGGCTGAGAAAAGGAAACGTGAGGATGATACCTCACGAAGGTCAGGGAAGAAGCACCGTGGAAACGGTGAAAGCAAAAGAGGGTCGGAGGCGAAGAAAGATGGGCAAGCTGGTGAAAGGCCCAACTGCAAGATCTGCAAGAAACCCCACTCTGGGAAATGCAGATTTGCATCAAACTCACAGTCGCAATCAAAGACTCCTTCCTGTGGACTATGCAAGTCCAAGGATCATAAGACTGTGGAGTGCAAAAAGATCAAGGATGCAACCTGCTATGGTTGTAATGAAAAAGGACACATCAAGAGTAACTGCCCTAAGTATGCCAAGAAGGCGGAAGAAACAAAGAAGTCAAATGCGAGAGTTTTTCGCATGGATGCAAAGGAAGCGGTCCAGAACGACAATGTGCTTACAGGTACTTTCCTCGTAAATAATATATTTGCAAGAGTACTATTCGATTCTGGCGCTGATAAATCCTTTGTAGACCAGAAATTTTGCCAACTACTAAATATGCCTATCAAAACCCTTGATGCGAAATACGAAGTAGAGTTAGCAGACAGCACGATAGAAACCGTCTCAACTGTTCTAGAAGGATGTGAAATGTCCATTAAGAACCATTATTTTCCTTTATCTCTACTTCCCTTCAAATTAGCGGGTTTTGACATAGTCCTAGGCATGGACTGGTTATCCCGTAATCAGGCCCAAATCATTTGCGGCAAGAGGCATATAGTGCTAAAGACTCCGAGTGGTGAATCGCTTACCATTCGAGGGGATACGCAGTACGGATTGCCCGAAGACGTATCTATGCTGAAAGCTTCAAGGTGTTTGAACAGAGGCTGCGTAATTTACATGGCTCAGGTGATAATTGAAGAACCGAAGCCGAAGATCGAGGATCTTCCTGTCATTTCTGAATACCCCGAGGTTTTTCCTGAAGAACTACCTGGTTTGCCACCAGATAGACAAGTGGAGTTCAGAATAGACATCATTCCTGGAGCGGCTCCGATAGCAAGAGCACCTTACAGGCTAGCTCCAATGGAAATGAAAGAACTGAGGACCCAGTTGGATGAACTGCTGGCAAAAGGTTTTATCAGACCTAGTTCATCTCCCTGGGGAGCTCCTGTCCTATTTGTAAAGAAGAAGGACGGATCGATGCGGTTGTGCATCGACTACCGAGAGCTAAATAAAGTTACAATAAAGAACAGATATCCTTTGCCGAGGATCGATGATCTGTTCGACCAGCTGCAAGGAGCGAACTACTTCTCAAAGATCGACTTAAGGTCGGGCTATCATCAACTAAGGGTCAGAGATGAAGATGTACATAAGACAGCATTTAGGACTCGCTATGGTCATTACGAGTTCCTAGTGATGCCTTTTGGGCTCACAAATGCACCGGCTGCGTTCATGGATCTCATGAATCGCGTCTGCAAGCCGTATTTGGACAAATTCGTCATCGTCTTCATCGACGATATCCTTATATATTCCAAGAATCAAGCTGACCATGAGAAGCACCTCCGTTGCATTGTCGAATTACTACAGCGTGAGAAACTCTACGCCAAATTCTCGAAATGTGAATTCTGGCTACGAGAGGTACAATTTTTAGGTCACGTTGTGAGCGAGCGTGGTATCCAAGTGGATCCCGCTAAGGTAGAGGCAGTCATGAACTGGCAAGAGCCAAAGACGCCTACCGAAATTCGTAGTTTCCTGGGGTTAGCAGGATACTACCGGAGGTTTATTGAAAATTTTTCGAGGATTGCTGCGCCCTTGACTTCCTTGACCAAGAAGAAAGAAAAGTACATTTGGGGCCCAAAGCAGCAAGAGTCCTTCGAAATCCTGAAGCAAAAGCTGAGCAACGCACCTGTGTTGACATTACCTGAAGGTACTGATGAATTCGTAGTTTACTGCGACGCATCACACACGGGCATGGGGTGTGTGCTTATGCAGAAGGGCAAGGTGATTGCCTATGCTTCAAGGCAATTAAAAGTGCACGAAAAGAATTACACCACCCATGATTTGGAGTTGGGTGCCGTTGTATTTGCACTGAAGTTGTGGAGGCACTACCTTTATGGTATTAAATTTGTGATTTATTCTGATCACAAAAGCCTCCAGCACCTGTTCAACCAGAAGGAGTTGAACATGAGGCAGCGCCGTTGGATGGAGACCCTGAATGACTATGATTGCGAGATCAGGTACCATCCGGGCAAGGCGAATGTAGTCGCTGATGCCTTGAGCAGGAAAGAAAGGGTAAAACCTATTCGAATCAATGCCAAGAGCATTGAAGTCAAGAACAATTTGATTGAGAGGATATTAGCTGCACAGCGAGAGGCTGTGTTGGAAGCTAATTACCCTAATGAAAAACTAGGAGTAACTGAGGAGCAGTTGACTCTTAGCAAGGATGGAATTCTTAGGCTGAACGGACGTATATGGGTTCCGATTTATGGAGGACTACGAGATGTTATTCTCCAGGAAGCCCATAGTTCCAAATACTCAGTCCATCCTGGTGCTGACAAGATGTACCAAGACTTAAAGGCAAATTATTGGTGGATAGGCTTGAAAAAGTCTGTAGCCGCCCATGTAGCAAAGTGCTTGACTTGTGCTCAAGTCAAAGCCGAGCACCAAAAGCCGTCTGGCTTGCTACAACAGCCTGAACTTCCCGAGTGGAAGTGGGAATGCGTAACTATGGATTTCATAACCAAGTTACCCAAAACCAGGAAAGGAAACGATACAATATGGGTCATAGTTGATAGGTTGACTAAATCAGCTCATTTTCTACCCATCAAGGAGACGTATAGCTCCGATATGTTAGCCCAACTTTATGTTGATAAGATTGTAGCCTTACACGGCATACCTGTGTCTATTATCTCCGACAGGGATACTAGATACACATCTCACTTCTGGAAAAGTTTCCAGCAATCTTTGGGCACGCGTTTAAACTTTAGTACGGCTTACCACCCACAGACGGACGGTCAAAGTGAGCGTACTATCCAAACACTAGAAGACATGCTTCGTGCATGTGCGATCGATTTAGGTGGTAACTGGGATAAGAACCTACCCCTGATCGAATTCTCCTACAATAATAGCTACCACACCAGCATAAAGGCTGCGCCTTTCGAGGCATTATACGGTAGGAAATGTAGATCGCCTGTTTGTTGGGCGGAAGTAGGAGAGGTCCAATTATCCGGACCAGAGATTGTTTTTCCAGACAACGGACAAGATTGTCCAGATCCGGGAACGTCTCAAGGCTGCCCGCGATAGGCAGAAGAGCTACGCTGATCCAAAGCGTAAGGATTTTCACTTCGAAGTGGGTGAAAAGGTATTACTTAAGGTGTCACCCTGGAAGGGGGTGATGCGTTTCGGCAAGAAAGGCAAACTGAGTCTGAGATACATAGGACCTTTTGAGGTCATTGAACGGGTCGGGTCAGTCGCCTATAAACTGAACTTGCCTGAAGAGCTCAACGGAATTCATAACGTGTTCCACATCCGCAATCTCAAAAAGTGCTTCGCCGATGAATCATTGGTGATTCCACACACAGATGTGCATATAGATGAGAGCTTAAAGTTTATAGAAAAACCTTTGTCGATTGAGGATCGACAGGTAAAGAAGCTTCGCATAAAGCACGTACCGATTGTAAAAGTCAAATGGGATGCTCGTAGAGGTCCTGAATATACGTGGGAAGTCGAAGCTACAATGAAGGAAAAGTACCCCTATTTATTTGAGTAAATCTCGGGTCGAGATTTATTTTAAGGGGTGAGGATGTAACACCTCGAATTTTTGTGTCCAATAATGTGTTAACACGTGTCATTTGATTACACGTGGCATCTATAATAAATAAAGGACTAATTTTGACAAACCTTGAAAGTATATAAATTCGAGGGTTATAAATGTCAACAAGGGTAAATATACTGTATAGTAACCCTAAATAACGCTTGTACCTTCAAACGAATAAATCATAGATCGTACGGAAGCGAAACGCGGAAGAAAGTGAGAGATTACGAGCTACAGGGGTTAACTGTGTCAACATGTTTAATTATACCTCTGAGTGACCCTCTAACGTTCCCAAGGCTTCGTAACAGCATTATACGCTCACTAGAAAATACTGTATAAATTCCGCTGCGTTCCGTCTTAAAACAAGAGAGTTATACTCAAATTCGTATGAGAAGGGTTGAAAGCGTCAACAGTGAAAGTTAAGGCTTTCCAAATAATTAATAAACTAACCGGGGACTTTATAATGCGGGTAAATAACACGAGGCCCCTATCGGTAAATAACCGAGGGCCAAACCGCAAAGTTACCCCTTCAAACCCGAAAGGTCAGGTAAATCATTACGAAAGATTTCGTTATTAATTACCGGATTCTGATAATCATTACAAAAGATTTTAAAAATCTGAAAAACAGACCTCTCGCGACCCGCGTGAAGGTTAGGCTTAAGTTGAGGCGGGCCGCGAGCCTCCTCAATTACGCGTCTGATTTCTTAAACTCAGGCGACCCGCGTAAAAGTGCATGGGAACTCCCATGCGGGTCGCGTGAGACGCCCAGATGCAGAAAGTTGATGTTTTCTTGACTTTTGAGCATTATGAACGATCAATCTCCAATAAATGAGGCATGGGCGCCCCCTACTCGACCCATAACCCTCTGGGACACCTACCCATCATCTCTGGACTGTTGTAGGTGTTTGTAATGATCATAGATGCTTGGCATTGGCTATAAATAGCCACATTATGCACATAACATTCACAACACCAAAAACACACATCTCTGGTCATTGCAAGAGCCCTCAAGTCCTCTTCTCTGCTCTATAAGCAAGAACACGCTTCTGTAAGTCGTTCACAACCATTTTGGTCATACATTTCCATAGTTTTAGCCTATAAACACAACCGTCGTAACTAACGGTTGTCATTACAATAACTTGCAAATGGTTCAGTCTTATGACGGATCATAAGTGGTTTTGAGTAGGTAATTATGTGGGTAATAAACCTCTAAAAGGGTTCCCCCTGATCACTACTCTAACTATGTCAAATATCGAGTCAAACGTGCGGTTAAAAAATCAACAGAAAGCTATTTTAGCAATTTATGCATAATCTGTAATGTATATGCTATGAAACCTATTTTGACACTTATAAAACATGATATTAAGTATATAAACTTATTTGCGCTCGTTTGAATCGATCATTTGCTATATTGACCCGGTTCGGAGCCGAATGTCGCAAAAGTTTGACTTTTGCTTTGACTTCAGTTCTGACCCGTTTTAGTGAGGTATAGATATACCTTAGGACTCCCTTAGGACCAGGTCACATGTCGGTATAAACCTCTGTGATCGGTTCATGAGTTATCCGAGTCTTTTGCGCATTTCCGTCATTCGCCTAAAAGTTGACCGTAACGGCCTTTTGAAATTAAAACGAGTATTTCGGACACGTGAGCGGACCAGAACCTTGCTTATTAAATTATAAGCATGTCCTTAAAGTTTCACGTCAATCCGAGGTCTAGAATGAGAGTTATGCTAAATGGCGCATTTAAAGTAAACTTTAGTAATTAACGGCGCAATTAGCATAACACCCATCTAAACCAAGATTTCGTCACCAAAACTTTTACCCACTGTATTAAAATAATATTTTGGGAATTTTAAAGATTTTTAATAATTTTTACCTCGCTCATAACCTGCGGTTATGGCTACGGTTCGGTAAATACCGAATATGCCCTTTTCGGCCAAAACAAGAGTTCTACAAGGTCTTTTGACCCGATTCCAGTTGCTACTGGTTTTAAATAATAAATAAAGTATTTTAAGCTTTATAAGCTGTTCGGGAAACTCAGATTTCCTGTAGAACTCGAAAAGCTCTTTAAAAGTCTTTAAAATAACCGAAAAGCCCCTACGGGGCATAATATTAACTTAAACTTGTTACGGGCATCACGGAAGGTATCCTACTGATACCACAACCCATTTAAGGCATATTGACTTAGGAAATAAGCGTACGACTCTCATGGTTAACCGTTTCGCCTATTGCGCGCACGGTTCGGCTTATGAAACTAGTTTTCATAAATTAGCCGATATGGGTCAAATTATATTATTTGAACCCCAAAATCCAGAGTGTGAACCATAAACCCATATAAAAACAAGTCTCTGAACTTGTTGGGTCAGAATCGCACTCCATTCTCGGTTTTCGCCTTTTCGCGCGATTAAACCATATCTATATATATCGGAACCAACCGGTCTAGGCTACGGCCATTATAACGACTCGTTAGGATTCTAAGAGGTTAATTAAAACCTTCGTTCCAGATTAGGAGCCCCAGTAAAAGCTATCGGTGATTTAATCCGAATTAAGGAAATATACTTGCAAAGGTAAATACTTTAACTTATTTCCCTATATGGGCTTGGGTTACGGTATATTAATACCGCTTGATTGAGCATTGTATTCTTCCATCGCTTAGGTGGTTAATTAAATAATATGATCGGCTCATTTAAACAGTTTTGTTTCTTAAAAGCCTTTGGGGGGTTTAATGACCGTTGTCCCGGATATCCTTGGCATCATTTTACGAAATGGCCATGACCATCGACATCCCGGTGTAGGCGTACACCCGGTATATATATTGTCGACATTAAATTAAAAGACGTAGCCGTTGGTTTTTATACTACGGTTTTACGCAATGTGGTGTGTCTATAAATCTTTAACCCGGCACGACCCGGGCTACTGAACGCATAAAAGAACATGTAAAACGTTCACAAGATTTTATTATAATTTTCCCAAGTTATAAAAGAGTTTGTGCCTTGTGCATTCAAATCAATTTAATAAACATTTTCAAATGTGTCAGTTGAATGTATTTACCAGTGTAAACTGACGTATTTTCCCCAAAAAGATTAAATGCAGGTACTATACGTAATGGGCTGGTATAGGCGTCCTAAGCATCATACATAGTCTCGCAAACTCGATGCTGCATCTGAATGAACAATATTTATTACTTTTTGATCCGCTGTGGATATATTCAACTTCTGTAATACATTTGATATTACAACCAGAGGTTGAAGTTTATATATTTATCTTAAGCTTCCGCTGTGCATTATATAATTGTGTGGTTTGACTATATTGTTGCCAACATCGTCACGGTAATCCCCCACCGGGCCCACCAGTGAGACACGTGGAAATCGGGGTGTGACACCTAGCCCACATGCTCTTAATCAAAATTTCATCTAATAATTATCTTTATGGGAGAAACCAAATGGAGCCTCTTTTATCTTACCATGGTCTCCTTCATTATGACGATGGCTCTTAAACAACCCCTTCTCCGACTCTCACTCATGGTGACAAACATGTCTTCAATCCAGATTATGTCTCGTAGTTTGAGGCTGACCAACGCAGCGTAAGCTATGCCTGGGGCGTAAGCTACGTCGGGTGTCATACGAGAATATGTATAAAGCTCTAAAAGTTAATTTTGGAGGGGATCTTCTCTTCCATATGGCAATTGACGATCCCTATAGGATTTCTTATTTATTTTGTTCCATATATAGAGGAGCCAATTATGAGAGTTAATCACCGTAGGTTGTTATGTTTTCTCCTATTTAATCCCTTTATATCTTGAGAATTTTTCAACGAGAAATAAACCTATCCCCCCCCCAAATCTCATATGGTATCAGAGCAGGTTTTACAAACCTAGCTCTCGATATTGATCCAGCAACATGGCCGGAGAAGATGGCCAAAACCAAAACAAAGTCGGAGAAGGTTCTAGCGGTGGGATCTCATATGATTCACCCTGTTATCTTCATCCACCCGATTACCCCAAGCAACTTCATGTAAATGAGATCCTCACAGACAACAACTTCGCTGATTGGAGCCAAGAAATAACGAATTTTCTGTTTGCTAAGAATAAACTAATGTTCGTTGATGGGACGATTAAGAAACCAGAGAAGACTTCCAAAGATTACATGCCCTGGATGCGGGTAGACGCTATGATAAAGGGTTGGTTAACGGCAGCTATGGAGAAGAACATAAGAAATAGCGTGAAGTATGCAACTACAGCAGCAGAGAACTGGTCAGATTTGATTGAACGCTTTGGGAAAGAAAGTGCCCTAGGGCGTATGAACTGAAACAGAAAATTGCCTCTAGTCGACAAAATGGCGCTTCTGTATCAACATACTTCACTCAACTATGGTCCTTATGGGATGAGGCACAGTCTATACACCTTCTTCCTCGCTGTTCCTGCGGCAAGTGTGAATGTGATGTTGGCAAAAAAATCAATGAACACCTAGAGAAAGAACGCCTTTATGAGTTCTTGATGGGACTAAACGCTGAATACACGGTCATCAGAACTCAAATATTGGCTATGAAGCCAACTCCTTCACTCGGGGGGGGGGGGGTTATCACATGGTGGCTGAGGATGAGAGACAAAGAGCGATCACGGGTGAAGGAAGAACACCACCAGAACCGGCTGCATTCAAGGCTGCACAGAAAAGGGAATCGTACACAGGCCAAAACAAAGAGAAGGGAGGACCGAAAATTGTTAGAGATGTGCATGAACACTGCACTTTCTGTGACAAAGATGGCCATAAGCGCGAAGGTTGCTTCAAACTAATCGGGTATCCAGAATGGTGGCCCAGAAAGAAAGGAGAAAAGGTAAAAGGCAAGGCCGCGTGTGTTGAGACGGAGACAAGCCCGATTCTAGGTCTGACAAACGAGGACTACCAACTTTTCTTACAACACTTTTCTGGAACAGGTAGTGGCAAAGGTACAAAACCTGTTGCCAATATGACTCATAAGGACGACGAGGAAGGTGATTGGATTTTTGATTTGGGTTGCACCGAATATATTACTTATTTGTCAAACATTCTTATTAATAAAAGGGCCACTCCTTTCGAGGCTCCAGTTGTAATACCCAATGGCAATTCCGTTCCGGTTAAAGGAAAGGGAGATTATGTCCTTCTAGGGGGCGCGAAAGTGAATGGAGTACTTTACATTCCAGATTTTAAATGCAACCTTCTTTCCGTTAGTCGCCTTAGTCGCGATCTACAATGCTCCATATCGTTTTTTCCTGATTTCTGTGTGATGCAGGGACTAAAGAGGAGGAACTTGATTGGTGCGGGTAGATGCCAAGGGGGACTGTATGGAATGAAGATGATTCAAGGAAGAAAGGCCATGGCTGAAACATGGCACAGAAGACTTGGACATGCTTCAAACGGAAAGCTTTCTAAAATGGATTTTCTTAAGACTAGTAATGTTGACTTTGGTAATTTTTGTGATTCTTGTGCTAGAGCTAAACACACTAGACTTCCATTTCCTTCAAGTTTTATTAAAACTACTGCTCCGTTTGAATTAATTCATTGTGATATTTGGGGAGCTTATCGAGTACCATCATATACAAAGGCCAACTATTTCCTCACAATAGTTGACGATTTTAGTAGAGGGGTTTGGACGTTTCTCCTTAAATACAAAAGTGAAGCCAGCCAATGTCTTAAAAATTTTCATAAAATGGTTGAGGTGCAATCCGAGAAACAGATCAAACGGGTTAGGTGTGATAATGGTGGGGAATTCACATCAAACAACATGCTTGAATTTTATAATGAAAAGGGAATTTTGTTAGAAACCACATGCCCCTACACCCCTCAACAAAATGGTGTAGTAGAAAGGAAGCATAGGCACCTACTTGAAACGGCTCGTGCCTTAAGGTTTGGTGCAAATCTTCCTAAAAGATTTTGGGGAGAATGCATTTTAACCGCAGCATATGTGATTAATAGACTTCCATCCAAAGTCATTAAAAACAAAACACAGACACGAAAGGAGATAAGTTGGAAGAAAGGGGGAAACCGGGTGTTTTTCTTGGATATCCTCCTAGAACTAAAGGTTACAAGATCCTTAATCTTGAAACTAGGAAAATAATAATTAGTAAAGATGTGATTTTTCATGAAGAAAATTTTCCCTTTAAAAATATTCAAAGGGACAATGAAGGTGAAGTCAATGAGCCCATAGTGTTTCATGATTGTCACTGCCATGATGACCCAATCTTGACACAAACAAAGGACCAAAGCCCTGAAACACACGGTCCGCATATGGACCAAGACCAAACCAATGGGACCGAGCCCAATGACGAGTCTAGCGACCCACATGAAGCACATGACGAGGCTGAAGGAAACCAAGTAAACAATGAAGCATGGGCTGATTTTGAGGGAGAAATAAATGGATTGGGTAACGGTGAAGAAGCCCAACCTGAAAACAAACCCCCTCGTACAAGAATGTAACCATCAAAATTCAAGGATTTCCTCGTGCAAGTTCCCCCTTCGGTCAATCACCCAGCGTCCACATCCAATCAAGTCACCTCCACTAGTACATTACCCTATCTCTAATTTTGTTTCCTACGATAAGTTTTCAGCTAACCATAAGGTTTTTTTAACGGCCATCAGTAACAATGATGAGCCGAAGTGCTTCAAACAAGCTGCACAGGATCCCCGTTGGCGTGAAGCCATGCAGAAAGAAATTAAAGCTCTAGAAGAGAATGGTACCTGGACCTTGGAGGATCTACCTAAGGGTAAACGTGCTATAGACTCAAAATGGGTTTATAAAATCAAATTCAAGCCTAACGGTGAAGTTGAAAGATACAAGGCTCGTCTCGTTGCAAAAGGGTTCACTCAGATGGAAGGGGTAGATTATCATGACATGTTCGCTCCTGTAGCTAAATTGGTTACAGTTCGAACACTTCTGGCAGTAGCTGTAAAGAAGGATTGGGTTATTCATCAGCTCGACGTTAACAACGCCTTCCTCCATGGAGATCTGAATGAAGAAGTTTACATGAAGATTCCTCAAGGCTTTTCTAAAGATGGCGAGACACGAGTTTGTCGATTGAGGAAGTCCCTATATGGATTGAAACAAGCTTCACGAAATTGGTATTACAAGATCACTACCTATCTTTTAAGCCTGAAGTTTAGACAGTCTAAGGCCGATCATTCCTTATTCATTTATGAAAATGGGAGCATAATGGTGGTTGTCTTAATTTATGTGGACGATGTTATTATAACTGGAAATTGCCTTACTAAAATTCAAGAAATCAAGAAACAACTTGACAGCAAATTTAGTGTCAAGGATCTGGGTCCGTTAAAGTATTTTCTTCGGATAGAGGTGGCTAAAACTCAAGATGGCCTGGTTCTTAGTCAACGGAAGTATGTTTTAGACATCTTAAAGGATTGTGGGAAGTTAGGTTGCAAACCAAGTTCGTTTCCCATTGAACACGGTTTGAAACTTGACAAAGGGGAGAATGAACCAACTGTTGATGCAAACCAATACTGTCGTTTGATTGGTCGGCTTTTGTACTTGCAAGCCACATGGCCTGATATAACTTACTCGGTCAATGTTCTAAGCCAGTTCGTAGCTGATCCAAGACGTAATCATTTGGAGGCAGCGGATCATGTTCTTAGGTACCTAAAGGCTACACTGGGCCAAGGTATTCTTCTCTCACGAGCAGGGGATCCTGTTTTGACTGCATACTGCGACTCTGACTGGTTAGGATGTCCTTACACGACACACTCGCGTATCGGTTATTTGCTCTTACTAGGTGCAACTCCTATCTCTTGGAAAACCAAGAAGCAATCGGTTGTCTCACGATCTTCAGCCGAAGCAGAATACAAAGCTATGGCTTCTACAGTTAACGAAGTTCTTTGGGTTCGTTGGTTGCTTAGTGAGCTACAGGTTTGCATTTCAGGCCCTACGCCTCTCTTTTGTGACAACCAAGCAGCTCGACATATTGTTAATAACCTAGTTTTTCACGAAAGAACCAAGCATGTTGAAATGGACTTTTATTTTGTGCGAGAACGGGTTGAGTCCAAAGAAGTTGTACCCTTGAACATCAGCAGCAAAATGCAAGTAGCGAACTTATTAACGAAAGGACTTACAAAACAACAACTTCAATTTCTACTTGGCAGAAATGGTGTTGCAAATTTGCACGCTTCATCTTGAGGGGGAATATAGGATTTCTTATTTATTTTGTTTATTGTTTGTATCCTCTCTATATAAAGAGGAGCCAATTATGGGAGTTAATCACCGTAGGTTGTTTTGTTTTCTCCTATTTAATCCCTTTGTATCTTGAGAATTTTTCAACGAGAAATAAACCTATCCCCCCCCCCCCCAAATCTCATAATCCCAAACAACTATTGGGGTGATTTTGGGCAGTCTTTCACCATTCCACACATTCAATCAAGTTCCATTCATAAATCATGAAATTCCCCATAAATATTGATGATCATATCAAGAATATGAGCGACTAAATCGTTCGTTGTCATCTCAGGGGCTAGGGTTTGTGTTACGCAACGAGTCAACTTGTATTTACATACTTTTGGATTTAGATTTGTCTAATCATTCCTTAGGTTTATTCTTATGTATACTTGTTTTGATTAAACAACTTTTGGATTATCTCATACTCATGTTTTTATCAGTTATTGGGTTCAATCATCAACAATTAGGATTAGATTCTAAGTTGTCATTGTTCTTTAACCATTGAATTTGATTGTGTTTAGGAAATTTAGGATTGGTAATTAACTAGGTTACTATATAGTTGCATCAATCTTTTGGTTTTAATCATGGATCATTGTAACGAAATTTATTATCTATTAGTTATTTGTCAAACAAGTAGGTTAACAAATCATTTTATGTGATTTTCAATAGGTAGTAATTAGGTTACCCGAATCTCTTCACAACCTAAAAACCCGAAGATTGGTCATTTTCTCACAATCGTTTACAACTTCAATAATCAACTTGTTTTCAAAACACCTGTATTAAACAACAAAAAGTAAATAGTTTACAATTAGATAACTACTAAAAGCAATGAACTTTAACACTTTCCACTAATTCCCCGTGGATGCGACACCTTATTTGTTCTTTACTTATAAAGGTGATTAGGAAACTTTTCAATATATTTTTGACCGACCTTACGATATCAATCAATTTACTACCACCACCACCACTGCCGCTGCCACCACCACCACCGCGACTACCACCACTACCACTATGACCACCACTACTACTACGACCACCACTACGACCACCACCACCAACACCACTACCACTACCACTACCACTACTACTGTTACTGCCAATTCTGGAGCACCTTACCACATGGCCCTTCCACTGATGATGTCTTGAACCCGACCCCTTTGAAAGGTAATAAACATATTCTTTTTGGTAATGGCAAAATATTTCAGGTCTCGTACAAGTAATGTTCAACTTTATGATTCCATTAACTTAAAAATGTCTTGGTTGCGCCCAATCTCACTAAAAATATCTTATTGTTGAGTAAACTCACCGAATATAATGATGTTGATGTTTTGTTCTCACATTCCTACTTTTATATTTAGGTTTGTCTCACCAAACAGGTTCTAGCCAAGGGATGTTCCGAAGACGGCTTATATGTTTTACACACCAGGCATGCGGCTTTGGTGGCTTCATCCTCTTGTCCAAAAGCCTCCTATGAAACTTGGCATTCTAGATTGAACACGCCTCTTTTGATATTATTAATATGTTAAAAAAACTTGGTTCTTTTTCTAACTTGGTTCTTTTTCTTTAACGTCTGTTTTGCCTAAACCAGGTCTTTGTTCCCGTTGTCAATTAGAAAAAGCTAAACGGTTGCCATTTCATAATAATACCAAACTTGCTATGCAACCCTTGAACTTAATTCATTGTGACTTTTGGGGTCCGACTCCATTTTATATGTTGAAGGTTATTTATATCATGTGGCATTTATTGACGACTTTTCACATTTCACTTGGTTTAACCCGCTATGGGCCAAGTCCGAATTTTTTGATCCTTTATCCATTTGCATGCCATTTGTTCAAACACAATTTTCCGGAAAAATCAATCTATTTTAATGTGACGGTGGCATGGAATTTGTTAACCATCGTTTTGAAAGATTTTTGAACAAAATGGCATGTTACATCGTCTGTTTTGTCCTTATACTCCACAATAAAATGTATGTGCAAAACGAAAACACCACCACATTGTAGAAATTGGTTTTGCCAAGTTACTTCTTACTCAACTCCCACCTAAGTATTGGGTTGATGCGTTTTTGTCTACGGTTACGTTATAAACAGGTTGCCTACTCCATTACTTGATGGCATCTCACCTTCTTTACTTTTATATCACGAAATACCTACTTATGTTTCATTCGGTGCATTCGGTTGTTTGGTGTACTGGTTTTTTACGTGAATACTCGCCAAACAATCTATCATCAAGGAGTATTCCATGAATATTTATTGGATATAGTCCAAAATATAAGGGTTATTGGTGCCTGATACCTTTACCTCTCGGGTATACGCCACTCGACATTCTCGGTTTGATAAAGTGGTTTTTTTCCCTTCGGAGACTCATCCAACGCCACCCCACTTTCATCTTGACACATCCTATGACATCACACCTTCTACCTAGGGATGAGCACGGTACTTGTTCGGTACGAACTGGTACTAGAAAAAGGGAAAAGTGGGTACCGGTATCAAATATATCGGTACTGTACCGGTGTTTTACCCGTAAATACCGGTACCAAAAACGGGGAAAGTGGGTACCGGTACCGAATATACCCGATACGGTCAGCACCGATACCTGGTACCAAATGCTTATCCCTATCAGCCAACCCTTCGTCACCGACTCCTTGTCCATCCCACCCCATCAACTATGTCACCTTTGCATGGAAGACTCATGCATTCCTAACCACTCACCTCTGATTTCACCTAACCTACCCTAACATCGCCATCCACACCCACTAAATCGTCTGCCCTTACTACAGCCTCATCACCCTCTACCGTCACCCCCCCCCCACGGACGCCATAAACTATCCAAAACTCACATCCAACACCACCCATTCCATCCTCTAGTCCCGTCACACCACTACCTCCACCATCTCCTCCAATAGCCCCTCACCACCCATGGTAACCTAAGCCAAGGTCGGTATCTTTAAACCACGTTACCGAGTTGATCTTTCTCACACCATTCACCTACCCCTCCATGATGCTATTTTTTCCACCACTAGCCCTAAAATCTTCAAAACCGCATCTAAAGAACTAAATGGGTTCTTTCTATGCAAAGGAAACTCAAAGCTTTACACAAAAACAATACATGGACTCTAATTCCTCATCCCGTTAACCATAGGTTGTTGGTTCCAAGTGGATTTATCAACCAAGTTCCATTCTAAAGGGTCTATTGAGCGTCACAAGGGTCTTTTGGCTCAAGGCTTTATTCAAGTTACGGGTATAGATTTTTTCCACACATCCAATCCCGTTGTAAATGCCTCTAAAGTTTGGATTGTTCTATTACTTGTCATGATTAATCAGTGGAAACATTATCAGTTGTATATCAACAATGCCTTCTTGCATCGACACCTCTCTGAATGTGTTTATATGGAACAACTGGCTGACTTTTTCAATCCTACATTCCCCAACTATGTTTGCAAATAAAGCAAGGCTTCATATGGACTCTGGCAAGCACCTCCTGCTTGGTTTCATCATCTAGTAATATTCTCATAAACAACGGTTTTCTGTGTTGTCGGACCGACCCATCCCTCTTTGTCTTCAAATGTTACGCCTCAAAACTCGAATGTTTACACGAGTATGTTTCCTTGTTTTATGGCATGAAGTGGTTTAACTAGTTTTAAATGACTTAGTTAAAGTATGGGTTAAATAGTGGGGAATGAAGTTTGTGACAAATAGGAAAGAATGGAAAACTTGAGGGACTAAATATGGTGGAATGGATTTAAGTTTTATAAAAACAAAAAGTCTAGTATGTGTGTCGTGAATGGGGAGAAAGAGAGAAGAGAAGAGGTGAAACCTCTCAAGAACAAGTGGAGAATTCACAAAATTGAAGTATATTGGCTTGATGATCAAGAAGCATGGGTCAAGAACTAGCATCATCCAACTCTAACAAACATGTGGTAAGTTAGAGTAATTGATTTAATGATTTTGATAGAAATAGGTGTGTAATCAATCTTTGATCTTGTATGAAAATGAGCATGAATATGTGTTGGAATCACCAAATAGAACTTGGATCATGAAGGATATAAGTAAATTGATGTTTGAAGGTGAAACCCACTAGAAGTGGTGAAGATGGTGACATGGGTGATGGGTGTATCACCCATGTCCAATTCATATGCAAAATTTTGATGTATTATGTAGTATGTGATGAATGCTTGTTAGATAGATTGAGTATGGTATGGAAAATAATTTGATGGTTAGTTGTGTTGGTGAATGAAACAAGAAATAGGAAGAAAAACATGAAATACTTGTACATTATGCTTGGATAGTAGTATGCACACCAAGTGTTTAGTGAAATGCCTAGTATAGGTTAGTATGTGAAATGGTATGATAGCAATGGATGAACATGCATAGAATGTGATAATGACATGATTAATAGTAAACTAACATGAGGAATGTGCCTTAGGTGGAAATATAGTTGATTGTATGATTCTGTAAAAATATGCATTACTAGCTTCTGTTCTATGCTTGAATGCTATGATGCACACTATGTGTTTGACTAATTGTTAGTTGATACTAAGAAGCGGGTTAACATTAAGTGTGAAGAATGAAAATACACTAGGAGGGGATAATGTTGGAATGAAGTTGGGTTAGTTAAGCATGAGTTATGGTGCTAATTGTAGAACCATGAAGGTACAAGTGTGGATAGAATTGACTCCGTGTATATGTGTATGTAAAGAGAGAAAACAGAGAGAAACAGTGGACGCCATTAACCAAGACCCCTTCGGAGGTCTTAGCCACTGAAAATCACCAATTTAACCACCCCTACAGATGCGCAACAAAAGGGGTCAAGATCCCAATCTCTACTGTGAATTCCATAAGGATACGGGTCACCTCACTGACGACTGTTTTAGCCTGAAGCAAGAAATTGAAAGGGCCCTAAGGGATGGAAAGCTCACTCACCTGGTCAAAGGCGGAAAGCGCGATTACCGCCAAATCCAAAGAAGAGATGAAGGGCCAGATAATAAAAAACTCAGGAAGCTGGAAACCCACATGGTGCAAGGAGGTCCACGAAGACCAAAGAAAAATTACAACAAGCGCACTCAAGATGATTCGTGGCGCGAGAAGCAAGTCATCTTCCCAGTTGTTAGAGGAGGCCCAAGGGAAAAACGACCAATAGTCATCCCAGGGGTGATTGGTCATTACCAAACAGATTACATCTTCATCGATCCGGGGAGCACCGCGGATATCATATACGAACAATGCTTCAATCAATTTGACCAGGAGGACAAGGCGCGCCTGGAGCCAGTAGACTACCCACTAACTGGTTTCTGCAACGAGGCCGTCTTTCCCCTGGGACAGATATCATTCCCGGTGTTATTTTCGGACGAACGAAATTCAAGAACAGAAGAAGTCACGTTCATGGTGCTGCCTGCACACTTAAGACACGACATCCTCCTAGGAAGAGAATCCCAGGGAGACTTCAGTATGATTTGCTCTGCTCCACATTCAGCCGTCGGATTCCCAACGGAAACAGGCATCGCACTTATATACGCAAGCAAGGAAGTCTTAGCAACAGATGAAATGAGGCCTACAAAAGCAAGTAAACCAGCGCCACGCGCAGAGGCAGAAAAAGGGGTGTTGAACAGCGCCCACCCAGAACAAACAGTTACCCTAGGGCCAGCGATGTCCGATCTAACGCGCGCAGCGCTCAAGAAATTGTTACACAAGAATATGGACGTGTTCGCCTGGACACCAGCTGACATGGTTGGTGTTCCACGGCACATTGCAGAACACCGTCTAAACGTCTCAGAGGACGCAAAGCCAGTGGTACACGCCAAGCGCCACCTGGGCAATATATAGCACGACGCCATGAAGGAGCAGGTACTAGAACTACTGAATGCAGGCATCATCAGAGAAGTCAGATACCAAACATGGGTAGCAAGCCCAGTGATGGTAAAGAAACCAAACGGAAGCTGGAGAATGTGCGTCGACTACAAAGACCTAAGCAAGGCATGCCCACGCGACTGCTACGCCTTACCAGACATAGACGAAAAAATCGACTCTCTGGCAACATTCAGGTGGAAATGCTTTCTTGATTGCTACAAGGGGTATCACCAGGTTCAAATGGCCGTCCAAGATGAAGATAAGACGACATTCCGCACGCCAACAGGGCTGTATTGTTACATCAAGATGCCTTTCGGCTTGAAAAATGCGGGCGCAACCTACCAGAGATTGATGAACGAAACCTTCAGCGATGCCATCGGCAAGTACATAGAGGTGTACATGGACGATCTGGTAATTATGAGCAAAGAAGAAGGCACGATGCTGGCTAATATCCAAAAGACTTTCAACACGCTACGAAGCGTAAGTATCAAGCTGAACCCAGCAAAGTGCTCATTCGGAATGGAAGAAGGAAAGTTCTTAGGTTTCATCGTCACAAAAGATGGTTTTAAGGTGAATCCGGAAAAAGTCCAAGCCATAGAAAGGATGCCTTCACCATCAAACATCAAAGACATGCAAAAGTTAGCAGGACGACTAGCCGCGCTCAATCTTTTCCTAGCTAATCATGCCGCAAAATCTTTTCCGTTCATCAAAACCTTGCGCAATTGTATGAAGAAAAGCCAGTTCCAGTGGACTCCGGAAGCAGAGAATGCGTTCCGCGAGATGAAAGATTGCCTCATCAAACTGCCAACCCTAACCGCACCAAACAAAGGAGAACCGTTGGTACTTTACCTTTCAGCTTCCGATAAGGCAGTCGGAGCTGTGCTGCTTGTCGATCGTCAAGGTGTCCAGACACCAGTTTACTACGTGTCACGAACCTTGACCGATCCAGAAACCCGATATGCAATTTTGGAAAAGTTAGTCCTTGCACTGATTCATGCTTCAAGGCGGCTGCGCAGATACTTTGCCGATCACGTCATCCACGTGCTAACAAACTACAACATCGGCAACATCCTTGAAAGGTCAGAAGTATCAGGAAGGCTAGCCAAATGGGCAATAGAACTGGGAGGTCACAATGTGGTTTTCAGACCACGACCATCAATCAAAGGCCAAGTCAGATTTTATGACAGAAGTTCCAGATGACAAAGAAAGAGAGTGTAAAGCCATGGAAAAAGCTGAGAAAAAGCAAACAGAAGAGCCATGGTTCTTATATACCGACGGAGCGTCTAACGAAGACGGCGCAGGCGCAGGGCTAAGGCTGGTAAGCCCCGATAAACATGAATTCACATACGCCATACGCCTGGATTTTAAAAGTACAAACAACGAAGCAGAGTATGAAACTTTCCTGCCTGGCTTACGATTAGCGATCAAAATGGGGGTCCGACACATCGAAGCGCATGTGGACTCCATGCTGGTAGCGGGGCAAATCAACGGCCAATACGAAGCCAAAGGGGATGTCATGGCACTCTACCTCAGCCAAGCAAAAACATTGCTACAAACTTTCTACTCTTACAAGGTGCACCACATAAACAGAAGCGAAAACAAGCCAGCAGACGCGCTGAGTAAGCTCGCGTCAACAAGTTTCCAGCACCTAGCAAAGGATGTGCGCATAGAGGTTTTGAGCAACCCATCTGTGCCACTCAGAGAAGTAAGTGTCATCCAGACAGGAATAACGTCCTGGATGACACCGATAATCATGTACCTGCAGTCAGGGATACTTCCCGAAAACAAAGCCGAGGCGCGAAAGATCCAATACAAAGCAGAACACTATCAAATGGCAGACGGGATACTGTACCGAAAGTCGTATCTCGGCCCGCTGCTAAGATGCGTTGACGCCGAAGACGCAAACTACCTAATCCGGGAAGTTCATGAAGGAATTTGTGGCATTCATGCCAGGCCTCGAATGGTGGTAGCAAAAGTGATGAATGCCGGATACTACTGGCCCGGGATGCATCTGGACGCTGTGAAAGAGTTGAGGAAGTGCAGTGGCTGCCAGAGACATGCGCCAAAGAACATGCGCCCCAAAAATGAACTAGTACCAGTCACAACCGCATGGACTTTTCAACAATGGGGCATAGACATGGTAGGTCCTTTACCAGAAGCACCAGGGGCAGTCAAATTCATAATAGTCGCAGTCGACTATTTCACCAAATGGGTGGAGGCAAAAGCACTTGCATCAACCACATCGGCAGTCGTCAAGCGATTCGTATGGGAGCAAATCATATGCCGCTTTGGCCTACCTCTCAGAATCATCACCGATAACGGAACTAACTTCGCAGCAGACGACCTCGAACGATGGTTCAAAGAACTACAGATCGAGCATACCTTCTCTTCGGTCGCGCACCCGCAAGGGAATGGTCAAGTAGAGGCAGTCAACAAAAGTATCGTTGATGGTATCAAAGCAATGTTAGGCGAAAAAAGAAGAGGATGGGTAGACGAACTGCCCAGCATATTGTGGGCCCACAGGACAATGCCAAAGACAAGCAACGGCGAGACACCGTTCAGCCTAGTCTATGGGTCTGAGGCAGTCATTCCAGCGGAAATCGGGCTACCATCTCCACGAATGCTCTCAATGAACTTAATCAACAATGAAGAGGAAAGGAGGATCGACCTGGACCTCCTAGAAGGACGGAGGGAGATGGCAGCAATCAACGAGGCCAAGTACAAAACAAAGCTGGAGAAATACTACAACTCCAGAGTCCGAGTCTGCACTTTTAACCCGGGAGACTATGTCCTACAGGACAATGAAGCTTCCAACGCAGAAAAGCCCGGAAAACTGGCACCCAAATGGGAAGGCCCATACGTAATCGATGCAGTACTCGGCAAGGGAGCTTAAAAAGTGCGCACCATCAATGACAAAGAGGTTCCACGAACCTGGAATGCTCAACAACTCCGAAAGTGCTACATGTAAAACAACTATGTAACCGCAAAGGGCGTACTGCCAACACATTTACTATAATTCAAGAAGTGTTTGGCTACCTTTATTTCATGCAAATTTCTTGTCACAACTGCATTTATTACTTTGGGCGTACACGAAAACATCAATGGCTCGACCATAGGAAACGTTGTAGACCTCCAAGGCTCGTCACAACCAAGTGCACAGCCGGGTCAGAAACACAACCAAAGCCTAAAAAACGCCAAAATAAAACTTCATGCCCACATAAACACGAAAAATCAATAGCAAGGTAACTAAACATTGTAATGCTCCCAAGGCTGAACGCAGCTGAGCTCACACAATAACCTGCAACTCGGTCACTCCGTAAGTCACATATAAGCGAGCGCATTCAAACGACAGAATAAAACGTTGTAGTAACACAACATCACCTGTCAGCGCCATAATTCATTCGTGACACCTAATCAAAGTAATTAAACATGCACATATTATGACGCTAATAAAATTCGCATAAACACAAACAAGCATGCATCAAACAAAGAAGATCAAGTGCATATACCCACAAAAGGTAAATAAAAATAAAATTGTCTAAAACAGTCAACATTACAGACCCATTCAAGGCCATACGCGGCGCACAGGCCGGAATCCACCCATCAAGTTTGACTGGTGCCAGCACCTCCTGCCGCATCGACATCGTCTCCAAGGGCTTTCTTCAGAAGAGCAACTCCATCTGGTTTCCGAGATAACTTTTGCGCCGCCAGGACGATGGCAAAGTCAAGGGTCGAAAACGCCTTACGCTTAGCAGCATAAGCACCGTCACAATCTTCTTTATACAACTCAAAATGTTAATCTTTCTCTTTGTTGATAGCTGCAGCCTTGCCTTCGGCATATCCAAACTTACGACCGCTATTATAACCCGCTTGGCCCAATTCGAACATATACGTGGCAAGTTCAGTCGAATTCAGAATACGGTCAGCAAGCTGCATAAAACAAGGCAACCAAATAAAAGATCACAAAAATAAAAGAACACGAAAGAGCAAAAGAAATTACCAAGGGTACACCACGAGAAAGCAACCATCTGGTGTTAGCAGACGTTTCCTCAGCAAGGAGTTCGGCTGCCTGACATTCAGCAGTCTTTTCAGCAAAAAGGCGTTGTGCAGCCTCACACTCAGCCGCCTTCTGCTGCGCGAGCACTCTAAGTTATCAATACGATCAACGTATTCCTTCCCTTTCCTCTCAGCAGCAAGGCGTGCTTGATGAGCCTCATCAGCAAGTTGCGTTTTCTCACCAGACAAACGAACGATCGCATCACGCTGAGCTTGCATCTCAACATTCGTGCGCTTACACACGGCTTCCCAATCTTTCTGTTTCTGAACATTCAACTGTTTTTGCTCTTCAAGCTTCTGTTCAGCATCAGATACCCTCCACTGCAAACCTTTCTTCTCCGCATTAAATCTCTCCCTCTCCTCAGCAAACAACTTCTTTGACTCCTCAAACTCGAGCGTCTCCTCTCCCATCGACCACCATTCACGAAGAATTTCCTGAGAAGTGGCAAAGAAATTAACCCCGGCACGAACATGGTCATCCAACAAGGCAAATCGATTGCGATTTTTCTGGAACATCCTCTCAGCAGGGGGAAGAGACATAGCAAAAAATTCATGGCAGTTGTTCACATCATCCATCCTGGAACCCTGAGTAAGGTTCCAGCGAGGGGCGTGGGTAAGTCATCGCAAGCTGGATTACCCCAAGAATCAGCAGGGTTATGCTCAAATTGCGGGCTGCGCACCACACCAGAAGTAGCCCCACCTCCACCAGGAGGGCGCTTAGTATAAATGGTTTGGTGGGGAGTCGTTTCACTAGATTCCACCTCCACCTCAACACCCTTACCCTTATCAGCCGCACCATCATCACCAACGACTGCAGCATCACCACCACCTTCACCTACAACTTCAGTAACCCCTTCCCCACCCTTTTTGTCTGCTTCAACATCATCACGAGGAGGGGTCACACCAACCGTCCTCGACGGAGGGGAAGTGGGCGGCGTGATCTGAGAAATATCAACCACACGAGGTTTCTTGCCAATCTTGACTGCTGTCATGAAACAAGAATTAAAAACAACTCGAAGAAAACGAAAGAAATATACAACTAAAGGCCAATTACCAGTAGGAGGGGCAGACGCAGCAAATATCTCCTCCAAAAGATTTCCACGACCTCCACTAAAAACACCAAGATCAACCTCAGATTCAGAAGGTGCTGGGGGGCCTCCTTATGAAGTTTCGCTTTTTTAGCAGCAAAAAGAGCAGCGGACTGCTCATCAAGCTTGCGCTTGTGATCCTCGAGGGCTTTCTTCCTCATGTGCTCAGTCAAGGTAGCACTGTCATCAGGATCCGATTCTCGACTTCTCTCACCAAACCCTAGGCCAGACAACGTGTCAGAAACTACCACATAATCTAGACAAGGAAGAGTAGAGGGTTGCTTACGAGAAGAACCAGCAGCTTTACCCTCAGCCTTCCCCTCTTTCCTCCCAGACTTATTAGTTCTCGCCTTCTTCCTCGGCTCCAACTGAGCAGAAGGATCAACAGGCACCTCTACATCATCATCATCACCGACAACCTCATGCACGGGTTCAGCAGTATCACCCTGCGCGGTACTTGCACGCGCGCAATGAGAGGTTTGATCTTCAAGGTTTTGTTCAGAACTTCCACTTGAAAGGACAATGACTCCTTCTCGACCCGGGTCGACAGGGTCATTCCAAACATCTTCACCTAGAACCTCGCTGGCATATCTACTCAAGCTCTCATCAGTTGGATGCAAAAAACGACCCCGGATTTGGTCTAGCCACGTCGGGTTCCCTTCCGCTTGAATAGCTTCAACCATGGCACCCGCCGCCTTAGGGTCCAAGACATTTAACAAGCTGTAACCAACTGCAAAAAGGCAAGAAGATAAGAAAACATAACAAACATAAGGGAGAATAACTCAGCGGTAACTTATGAAAGAAACATACATTTGCCCTGATAGCTGTATACGGGTTGACCCAATGGATTCTTGGGCACCCACAACAAACTCATCCCAGCACCAACCAAGGCCATCTCCTCCAGCTGAGAAATAGCAGACGCCTTGTGGGTTATCTTCTTGTACCAATCCTGGGCACCATAATCCTCCATAACGTCTACCCTTGGAATCCCTTGGCTCACCTGCCGATAAGGCATATCTATCGGAATCACACCACGGCGGATGTAGAAAAATTTCTGTTTCCAGTCATGAAGACTCTTCAAAGGCACAGAGCACACCGGAGCAACACCTGATCGTGCTTGAAACGAATAAAAACCGCTAGCATACGTAACACTATAAAACACATTAAACATCTGAAACGTAGGCTCAATACGGTAAGCCCTACAGACATACTCAAAATGAGTAATGCGTTGAAGCCCAATAGCATTAAGTTGTGAAATATGAAGCCCATAGCCCCTCAACACAGCAGCAGTAAACTTTGTAATAGGTAATCTGAAACTACCTTCCCGAAAAAACGCAGCATACAAAGTGATATGGCCCGGAGGGGCGTCCAAAGCAGTAGAACCGACAGGAGGATACTGGGCTCCCCACTCGGGACGGAAACCCATACCCTTAACCAGATTCATGAACTCCTCCTCCTTCCACCCAATGACCGCCTGGTCAAGACCAGGAGGAGCCCTCCCCTTATATTTTCTCTTCCGTTGGGTGGGATTCGTACCAGACATGGTGTAAATACAGAGAAGACGGAAATAAGAACTCAAAGAAAACTATTGAAACAACGAAGAATGAAGGGAGAAGATAGAGGGAAAACACACTTGAAATTTGAAAAAGTGAAGAAGAACGAGTAACCGCCTCATATTTATACTCATCGCATTTAATGCGATGGGTAGTGGACCGTCAGAGCACAGGAAAAGTAACCAATAAAGGAGTGACACGTCAGAAGAGAGAGAAGACGTCGGCTCTTTTTTCGGGAAGCATGGGCGACAACGCCGGCTGACATGACAAAAAGTAACTGACAAAGCAACTGTTCATCTCCGATAAGACAGGGATGTCAGATAGTCACACCAAACACTTCCCCATGACTACCAAGCTTCCATCAGAAGGAAACAACAAAGTGCCAAGACCCATGCGCCGTGCGTCCACTTGGCTCAGTTTTTATAAAGTGCCAAGACCCATGCGCCGTGCGTCCACTTGGCTCATTTTTTACAAAGTGCCAAGACCCATGCGCCGTGTGTCCACTTGGCTCATATTTTATAAAGTGCCAAGACCCATGCGCCGTGCGTCCACTTGGCTCATTTTTTACAAAATGCCAAGACCCATGCGCCATGCGTCCACTTGGCTCATTTTTTATAAAGGGCCAAAACCCATGCGCCATGCGTCCACTTGGCTCATTTTTTATAGAGGGCCAAAACCCATGCGCCATGCGTCCACGTGGCTCATTTTTTATAGAGGGCCAAAAAACCCACGCGCGGCGCGTTCGTTTGGTTCAAATCTTTCTTCCAAATCACCAAACTCCACGCGCCGCAAAAACCCACTACTCTCACAAGTCCAGAATCCCTCCTAGACGATCAACTCAACTAGAAGGCACACTGGACTGGGGGGACTTGAAGAGGTATGGTCCCAATTCCCTGCCTACATGGCAGGGACCACACCACTTTTGAGCATACAAGGCGTCCACATCAGCGAAGCAATCCAGAAGCTTCTAGAAACTTCTGGAAGACTTACAGCTGGCGCCAAAGATGCTCTATCCGACATAAAGGACAACACATGTCACCACTCGCAGAACGCCACGTAGGCCTGCGACAAATCAGGGAGCAGAGCTGACAACACCAGTACGAGGTCTCCAGCGTGGGAAAATGTAAGGACGCCACGTGTACCACTACACCTGCCGTGACAGAGCAGACCAAGAGGATATTCCCCTTGGTCGGACAGCTGGCCCGCGCCCACAGCTGGCACAGCTGCTCCTTCCTTCTTCACCCTCCGGCTATAAATAGGACCCTTCATCGTTCAGGATCTTTACTCTCCATACTCACTCTATACACACACTGTTTATTTCTCTCAGAACAGTACTTATTCTCACGCCGGAGCCTGGTTAAGAGGGAAATCCCCTTTCTCCCCCTCTTAACGAGACTGACGGTGTTATTGTTTTGCAGATCTCCAGCCACTGATACGAGTAAGGAAAGAGATTGAACCCCACAGACGAAACAACCCCACCGATAAACCTTGTGTTAATCGGTGTTTCATCACTAGGTGAGTTGTATGTGTCTTAAAACATGGGTATGGGATATATTTATCGTGTCATTAGTATGGTCTACTACGTCAATATGGACATATGTTCCTAAGTTGGAAGTTTGTAAACTTGATCGTTGACTTTCTGAAAACTCAAAGAATATGTGAGTAGCATGGTTAGACTTATGAATATGATTGTAAGATTAAGAGAAATTATGTGATACAAGTTAGACCATTCATGTGTTATACATGATGATGAATGGAATTTCCTGGATTTAAGATTATATGATTGTTAATGTGTGTCTTATGAATGTTAGTAATTGACTAATGAAAGTCTAAGCAACCTATAGGTTGGAAATGAATGTTAGTGTAAATGAACATGCATACTAACAATGTTATGGATATGCTGGCATGAAAGGATAGGAAATTACTTTATTATGGACTAAAACACAGAAGGCTAACAGGTCAAGATGAGGCAAGTAAGCAAGCATGAACATGGATACTCAAGGTAAGTGATTCTCGAATGCAAGGAGAATGGGAATCATGGAAGAATGGGTAAGTAACGGTAGTATCAAGTTAATCAAACGGGTCAAGATTTAGAAAGTAATGTGACGGGATGTGGATTTTGGATGTTGGGGTATGGGGTTAGTGTTAGGATGATTTGGGGGCTTAGAAAAATTTTATGTTACGATTTGGGACCTTCGGGATGCGCGTACGGGGGATAAAACGTGGAAAAGAACAAAATCCGGACATTGAACCCGCAGTCGGCGACGCCCCTGCCTGGCGTTGTCAACGCCAATGGGCTAGCCGACACCTTAAGAGGCTGTCGATGCCAGTTTCTCACCGACGACACATTTTTTGGGCCGTCTGCGATGCCGAGGGCCCTGTTTTGCCCCGTTTCTTCATTTCCTTCCATCCCAAACCCAGTAGCCCTATTCCCAATCCTTAATTAGCTTTCGAAATGTATCTCAAACTTACGAGAGGGTGTTTACAATGTGCGGGTAAGAATGGGGCGTGTATGCAAGTATGTATGAGGATGAAATAAGTATGTATACATGTATGCATCGTTTTTAATTGGGAGTTAGTAGATGGAATCTGTAGGTGAGCTGAGTAGGAATACGTATGTACGTAGGATATTATATACGAGTTTTGTATGTATGAATGTTTGTGGCTAGAATTTGTTTCTAGGAATGTGCCAGAATATAAGATGTATGTAAGAGTTTGGCTAGATAGATATGTGTGCACATACTGGAATTATATATATGATTGAATGGGACTTGTATGTATGTATATGCGGTTTTAATACATATGAGTATTAATGGTGCTAATCATGTTGCTTTGAGAATGGAATGAAAGTGCAGGTAAGATAATGTTGGCTTTTCAAAGGTTCGACGTCGGGATGCAATGATTGAATTCAAAAGAATAAATGAACGTACTATCACACGTTGGAAGAATGTGATATGTCTTTTAAATTATACATATGTTTTAAATTATGTATAATGCCACCAATTACTAATAATGCGGACGTGTATGGTAACTGCAGGTTACACTAGTCATCCTCATGGAGTGCAAACTAATGAAGATCGAGTCAAAGCATGGATTGTACGGGAGTGAGGTCATATAAATTTATAAAAGTACGTTATATTTTGTCTATTAAATGAGAATGAAGGACGTAGTTCTTGTTAAAGAGTCGTTGTAAATGTTTTCTAAGTATGTTAGAACAATTATACAGAAAGAATTTTATGGTCGCATTTTCCATTAAGTGTTTTTGGTTAAAACCATTTAGGGTCCTACATCAAACGCGAAGAGTACATCATGTACTTATTGGTTTATGTGGATGATCTTGTTCTAATGGGCAATCAACCAAAAATCTTATCTTCATTCATTGCCCGCCTATATAACGAATTTGCCATCAAGGATTTGGGGGAGCTCAACTACTTTCTTGGGCTTGAACGTACATACACCTCTAATGGTGAGTCAATTTTTGCATGCCTCAACGACTGATTATTATCAGGAAGTCAAACGGATTCTAAGGTATCTTAAGGGTACTTTCGAATTTGGTCTACACTTTAGCAGACTCGCTCATACTTCCTTTTTGGGATACTCTAATGCTTACTGGGATTGATACCTTGAAACTCGATGCTTTATGTATGGCTTTTCTATTTTCTTGGTGGATCTTATCTGATGGAGTGCGAAGAAACAACCAACCATTTCACGATAAAGTGGTGTTGACAAAATAACTAGTGGAAATCTTATCTCATGGACCGATACAACAATCCATGCCATATAAATTCCAATTGTGGCTAGGTTGGATTGAAAGAAAATGAGTGCCTCTACAAATCAAGAAACTAAAGATTAGTAATTAGTCAAACTAAATTACGAAAACAAGAAACACTAGTCTAAAAGATCGATTATGAGAAATTCAATTATGAGAAATTCGAGTGTGAGAAATTAAAAGAGCAAATTGCAGAAAAACAAGAATGAGTAAGAACACTTCTGACCTACACTTGTTGATGGATTGAAGCATAATACGTTCGATTGAGTGGCTGAAAATGGCAAAAAAATCCCAAAAGTGAAGGACTATATGGTACAAAAAAGTTGTTTAGAATGAAAATGACAAACATACCCAAATCTCAGGGACGATTTTGACAATTTACTCTAAATATTAATTTATATATATGTATAAAATGCAATATTATTGGGAGGGAAATAAAATTTCAGGAGTTGTTTTTATTAAATTGTTTCAAGGAGGGAAAAACAGAGAGATTTTTAGAACAAACGCTCGAAACTTTCAGTGGCATTTACAAAGTGTCATTAAAAACCTAAACTAGTGGCATAAAAGCTAAATGTTATGAAAAGTGAGTGCTAAGCAATTATGGAATACGAAAAGTGCCAATAAAACCTACATTAGTGGCACAACCACTAAATGTCATTAAAAGTGTGTGCCACTAAATGGTTTTTTATTTGTAGTGAAAAAAAAAGAGGTGCCCCAGATTATGAGGTCCACTGGGGAAGGAATTCAATTTAAGGTTTTGGAAAATAGAGGGAGAATGAAAATGAATTAATTAAAAAGGCAGATACAAGGAAACGAGAGGGAGGTATTACCTACGTACATTAAGTGTTACTTATTGTGAAAAGATATCATTAACCACTACTCACACATATACAAACATGTGTAGGTAATTACCCCCACATTTACATATGTAGGTAAATTATGTGGGGGTAAACAACCCTATTTCTTGTAGTGAAATTAGTGTATTTTATAGGCAAAAATCTCAATCGCACCCTTTGAAAGTTTAGTTGAACCTCTCGTTCACACCCCCAGAACATTAATTCTAGGACCGCCACTACCGAGGGAACCGATATATTCCTCCTAAGTTACACCGTGTGAGTAGGAAGCCGGTTCAATTCCCCTCTCCATGAAAAGACGTTGCACTTAGCCAGTCCGGGTCATGGTATCGAACCAGAAATACGTAGAACCGGAGGTTGAATCGGCAACCCGGCTGTTGGACTAGATTTTAGAAGGGTTGGACCAGTTTTTTATATTATTATTTTTTTTCAAATTTAATGCTATTAAAATTTAAATTATTTATGGCACCTTCCGGTTCTTACGTCTGGTCCGACCGGTCGAACCATTGAACCGGTAAGGAGATCGGTTCGACGTCCTGTCCAGTTCAGTTCTGAAAAGAGTGCTCCTAACCAAACCCAAGAATCCTTGATGTAAGACAAAGAGACCGTGGCCATCATGTTCACACAAGCTTGTAATTCCTCCAATTAATAGCCGTACTAGGAGTCCTTTTCCACTTCCCTTTACTCGTAATAGATGAGAACTTATCGTAACCAGAAAGTTATGATTCTCTCACTACACTTTTAAATAACAAAAACTAGTATCACAATTTTATTATAATAAATCTTTATGCATAGAATTTTATAATATAATTTGTCAGTAGCCATAAGTAAGGTAATAATTTTTCATATATTAATTTGCAAAGAGCTAATTGTGAGTATTTGACACTTTTAATTTTTTACTACTTAGACTTCTTTATTTATAAATAAATTAAGCGTCATTTTACTTGATCGTTGATACAAAAGTGTACTTAACCTAAATTGGGCTGACCCAGTTAAACTAATACTGGGCCAAAGTATATGGGCTTTGATAACTTGCATCATATCTATTTAGCATATTACTTTTCGTACCGTCCGTAAATCAAAGACTTTTTTACATTTAGCTACCGGTATCCACAGTCGTATATTACTTTTATTCTACTTTATTCACAACTTTTTTATTATACTTTTCTTCCCTATTAATAATAAGAATACAAAATAACATGTTTAGTTTAAATTTATATATGATAAATTTTAAACTGAATGTACAGTAGTTAATTATTATTAAATTAAATTTATAATTAGAATTAGAATCTAACGAATAGTAACATAATTAAGAGATGAGCAAATGGTATCGGGTATAGGTACCGGTCTCAAATTTACCAAACCGGTATATTTTCGGTACCGGTTCTGCACAAGTATTCACCGGTTTTTACCATCAAATACCGGTGCCGTACCAGTACCGACCGGTACCGAACCGTACCATACTAGGTATATTCGGTACCGGTACCCACTTTTGGGGATTTCGGTAATGGTATTTTCGGTACTGGTTGGTACCGAGCTCATCAAATCCTGTAGCAACGCATCAATGCAAGTAATTGCACCGTTTAGATTACTTTTCATACACACAGTAAGTAAACTGTATTTCGTTTGAATGAGGTTTTATATACACAACAACTTATTTTGCTTTTTTTTTGTCTTTTTCTGTAATGAATGAATTGTAGCATGTAAAATTAACTTGGATATTTAGAATATTGATGAGCAAATCGTATCAAATCCTGTCGGTATCGTATCGGTACCAAATTTACTATACCAAATCATTTTCGGTACCAATTTGGTACCCACCTTTTGGCGTTTTCAGAATCATTACTTTCGGTTCGACACCGGTCTAGCACCATACCTGTATTTATTGATTTTTACCTTCAAATACCATACCGTATTGTACCGAGCATTTTCGGTGCCGGTCTATAATGAATGAATTGTAGCATGTAAAATTAACTTGGATATTTAGAATATTGATGAGCAAATCGTATAAAATCCTGTAAACGGACCGGTATCGTATCGGTACCAAATTTACTATACCAAATCATTTTCGGTACCAATTTGGTACCCACCTTTTGGCGTTTTCAGAATCATTACTTTTGGTTCGACACCGGTCTAGCACCATACCTGTATTTATTGATTTTTACCTTCAAATACCATATCGTATTGTACCGAGCATTTTCGGTGCCGGTACCTAATTTCGATGATTTTCCGAACCGGTACTTTCGCTGCCGTTACCGGTACCGAGCTCATCCATATTTTAACGGGTTAACACCGTAATAACTGAACTGAAAACAACCGAATTTACAACGTGTAGGACGCGTGGGTCCTATTATTATATATCACGTTATTTAAAATCGTTTTTTTATGACGGAGTGACTATCCTTACCACATCATTTTATTTATGTTTTGATATTCGGTATCTGTTTGCCGTTGCTGACACGCCTTGTGTAGTCATTGGATCCCGCCGCAACGCGCGGGCGGAAAATAACTAGTTAGTTTAAATTTGGGCTCTATATATGATGTACTGTTAGTTTTGATTAGTCTCTTTTTTGTATTATTATTATTAGTTAGTTTCCCATCTTTTCTTGCATGCATATATTTTCATATATGTTATTGTTTCTTATGCTAGTTTTAATAAACAGTATACTTAATAAACTTTTGATATTATTATTAGTGAAACCCGTTTAAAGAATAGTTGCTTTTGATTGGACTGGTTTTCACTGTTCATTTTTAAAGTGCTTGCTAATTTTAAAGTGTATGCAACTTAATTTTCGAGATTTCTAAACACGTGTTGTATTCGGATGTCATAAAATATGGATATTAGCTCATTACTTTGGTCCCTGTAGTTTATCTAAATTAAGTATACGATTACGGGTCTGGTGCAATGCACAGGTCCTCAGTACTATTATTATTATTATTATTATTATTATTATTATTATTATTATTATTATTATTATTATTATTATTATTATTATTATTATTATTATTATTATTATTATTATTATTATTATTATTTGAGTAAACGTTTTGTAGTTTTTAACGATAATGCTTTATGTTTTGGTCTAAATATTGCGAGTTAACATACTACAACACGCGTTTTTGGTTCAACATTTTACGTCTCTTTTTGTGGTTAAACACCCATGATTCATGTTTTTTTCTAGTAACTAAATTCTTATTAAGATAATAAGAACACACGGAGTGGGTGTGATATTCTAGGTAGTGGCCTCTTCATGTCGTGCACACCGGCCCACGAATGGCGTGAAGGGCGGTGTGGGGTTGGAGGCGGGGTAATTTCCACCTGCGCGAAGGCGTTTGATGTGGTGATGTGGTTGGGTGTGGGGCAACGGCTAAATTTAAACAAATAATATTTACTTAAAAAAACTTCTCCTATATAATCAAAAACCAATTCTATCATTTTTATCTTACAAAAACTCTCATCTTATCTCATTTTATCTCAACTTTCATCTTATTTTCTCTTCAAAAATTTAGATAAAATGGGAGCGATTCCATGGGCCAAAGAAGAGGGCATTGCGTTGTGTGAATCTTGGGTTGAAACGCTTACCCACTATATGCTCCGTGATCGCTCGGGTCCGTTTTGGGGACATATTTTCCAACAATTTTGTATTAATAGGGGTGACACCACCTGAACCGTGGATGCACTTTCTTCGTATTTCAGGTCTATTCGTTTGGATAGTTTAAGATTTGAGATGGTGCACAATGCTGTGCAAAACGACGGTGGTGACCTTTCGAAAGACGACGTCATACAAGTCGCCCAGTCGACAATAGACACCAATATAACTGTGACTTCAAACACATTTCGGCGTGACAGATAATTGAATTTTATGTTTAACTATGTTAAGTTTAACGTTTAATTTTAATTATGTAATTTTTTTGTTTATTTCGTGTGTTTTTTTTAGTTTCATTTTTTGTAACTTATGTAGTGTTTTTATTTTTAGGCAAATTGGATTTAAATAATCCCAACTTACTCAATTTGGCCGATAATAATCCCAACTCAGTTATTGGCCGATAATAATTTGAACTGGTCTACTTTTGGCCGATAATAGTCCGCCGTTAAAAATAGCTTAACGGAGTTATGCTTTTTTCCGAATTACAAACCGATATTTTATGGATTTTGATTAGAACGAAGATACGAGCCGGTTTATGTAAAACATACCTCAAAATGGTGATTCAAACAACTTGATTTTTGTTAATTGGAAGTTTAAACACCCGAATTGAAACACCGTTTTTGTCGTTTGGAGTAATATTTCGAGGTAAATTTTATATCAATCAACTCGTATCCTCGTTCTAATCAAAAGCCCTAAACATCGGTTTGTAATTCGGAAAAAAGCATAACTCCGTTAAGCTATTTTTAACGGCGGACTATTATCGGCCAAAAGTAGACCAGTTCGTATTATTATCGGCCAATAACTGAGTTGGATTATTATCGACCAAATTGAGTAAGTTGGGATTATTTAAATCCAATTTGCCTATTTTTTAAATTATGTAATTTTTTTATTAATGTTGTTTCTTTAATTAGTATTAATGTTTTTTTTAATTTAACATATTTAATATAATTTTTAAATATAAAATAATAATAAAAAGTGTGTGCCACTGTCGAATAATGTCACCCTTTCACGCCCCGTCATACTTCTCCCTTTTTTGTACCATGCCATTTTTCTAACATGTGATAATGTAGTTGGCACATATCGCATAACGCCCCTTTTTAAACCTTTCCACTCCGTATATTCTAACCTATAAACAAGATGCATGACCATGGCTTTATAACCTAGTGGCATTTTACGGGTAGGATAAGCCTTTGTGACCAATAGATCCTGTGTTCGATTCCCACAAGGGGGTTTTCTCATATTTATTGGGTTTCCTCCTAAATATGTATATAGGCATTGTGCCTAATGAAGATGGATATGATATGTTAGTTACACTGGTGACACGATAATACATCAATAGTCCGTTAGTGATTCAAATTTACCGTTAAAAAAATAAAAAATAAACAAGATGCATGTTGTAAGGATTCTTTTTGTTTGTATATTCTTTTTCTGAAACCAATGTCATGAAATGCAAAGATGCAGGTTGATCAGTCCTGACTAAATGTCAATTGGTTCACCAAAAGTGTGACAGAAGGACCATTAAGCCATTCAACCAAAGATTGTTTATTTATGTATAGCATCATATCAAGTTTAAGTTCCAAAATGAAATTTTGGCATAGTTATAACTTTTAGACAGGAGTAGGGAAAATTTGAAGTTTAAGATTCAAAATGAAATATTATTCATTTTATATTACTAATAGGGTGCTGGAAGGCTTTTAAACATTTTGAGAGGAGAATGTTTTGGGTTCAAGTCTCTTTAACAAAAATAGTGTTTTCAGACCTGGACTGAACCGGCCGATCGGACCGTTTGGGAAGGGAACTGGAGGTTGAGCCGGTCCGGTTCATGGTATTGGGCCGGAAATACATTGAACCGGAGTTTAACCGGCGACCCAGCGGTTGGACCGGGGAACCGGCCTATCGGACCGGTTTTTTGAAGGGTTGGACTGGTTTTTTATATATTTTTTCAGATTTAAACCTGTTAATTTTTATAATATTTACGATACCTTCCGGTTCTTACGTCCGGTCGGACCATTGAACCGGTAAGAAGACCGGTTCAACGTCCGATCCTATTCCAAAAACATTGAACAAATAGGAATAAAAGAAATTCATCGTTAAAAAAAGTTTCAAAATGAAAATTTAGCACAGTTATAACTTTTAGACATGAGTAGGGAAAAAATAAGTTAAATTTTGATAGTTTGATTAATATTTGCATTCGTTTCTTATTATATATTGTTTAAATATTTGAAATAAAATGTCATCGTCATTTATAATTTTTTTTTAACTTTCCTTATGAATTAGTATGTTCCTTGTTTGTATATTTAGTCCAACACTTCATTGAATTTACTAATTGCAAATTTGCAACAAGTTTGAATTGGCAAACGTCATTAATAGACCGTTGTCAGAGGGTATGGAGGCGCCACCAAGGCCACCTCACCCTCTATAGCTCCGGGTGGCGCCATACACCCACACCCAGCCATGCATCTCGGGGCGCTATAGCCCAGGCGCCACCATGGTAACGAGCAGCAATCGCGAAGAACGAGGAAGGATAGTTTAAATGGGGGGCGCTATAGCTTGAAGGGGCTTTATCTCACACTCTTCAAGTTAAGGGGAGATGCCTTAAACTCCCTGTGTGACGTGGCGTTGATAAAGCCCCTCCCACACCCTCCAGTCTAACTAAGGGTGTAAGGGGTGCATGCCCATTAAGATTTCTCAAACTCTCCCTCCACCCTATCATGTTGTGCCATGTAATTTACCTCTCATTCTTGCCTATTGCCCAAAAAACATAAGGGATACATGCCTAAAATGAGATTAGGCAAACTAATTTTCAAAAAAAAACATGTGATTGGTTGAGAAGTAGTGGGCCCCATCTTTATCCCCTCTCCCACACTTCACCGCATGCGGCATAGTTTCCCCGAAAAACCCACCCCGATCGGCAAACTTGGTGATGACGGTGGATATGCCGTGCGACACGTGGGGTTGCCGAAGGCACCCCACCCCGCACACCCTAACTAACCAATATTTCACAATAATTAAAATAGTGAATAATTTGTAATTGGAACTGCTCAATTACAAAAATATAAAATACAAAAGCAATTAATCTAAAATATTAGTCATTTAGCCTGTGCAACGGTCCCAACTTTAAAAAAAATAGGCAAATTGGAAAATAATAATCCTACCATTGTGAAATTGGCCAATAATAATCCCAAGTCAGGAATTAGCCAATAATAATCTCACCTCGTCCATTTTTAGAAAATAATACTCCAAATGCTGACGTGGCACTTTTGTCGTTTAGTGACTGTGGATTATTATTTTCCAAAAATGGACGAGGTGAGATTATTATCGGCTAATTCCTGACTTGGGATTATAATTGGCCAATTTCACAATAGTGGGATTATTATTTTTCAATTTGCCAAAATAATAAGGGGTGATCCAACATTTTCACATATTATAAACTAATACACCTTTACTAATAGAACCTTAATTTCTTTTTGTCCACTTATCCTTTTCGGTTTAGTAAAGCTCCATTAGTATACAATATATGAAAAGGTGAGACCACCACTGGTTATTTTTGAAGTTGTGACTGTTGTCGGCCAACAACTGATAGTTAGGGTTATTAAAATCCATTATCCCAATCCAAAATATCATATTTGAGTTTAGCTATAAGCCATAACCAAGCCAAACGAAACTAACAAATGCTCACTTGTATTTTTTTTTAATGTTAAACCCATCTTATTCGAAGTATTTGGTACACCATGTTACCATGCCTCATCTTATATTTGTATCACTTGTATTTTTTTAATGTTAAACCCAATCTTATTCAAAGTATTTGGTACATCATGTTACCATGCCTCATCTTATATTTGTAAATGGCTTTCTTTCTAAAGGAATGTGTTTGTAAATTATATTTTTTAATAATGGAAAGATCGATTTTGTGAAAGAATAAAGAAGATTGATTTGTCATGTGATTGATTAGATGATTTGATAAAGAGGAATAAGGATTAAGGAATAGAGAAAAGAGGAATAAGCTATGAAATTTGCCGCTCAAAACCGAAACGTGAGAAATATCACATTGACATGTAGCAGTAATAGACTTAAGTTAATATCACGTGGCAAAAGTTGATTTTGTTTTATTTTCGTTAATAGATATAATCATAGATTATAATAAGGGGAGACGTTTTTTCTCTTCAAAACCACAAATCAATAGCCTAATCACATGACACGTGTCTTAGTGGGTGTTTGGGATTGCGTTTTCAACCTGATTATTTGATTATTGTGTTTTGAAATCGCAAAAAATCTATTTTGAGTGTTTGGTAAAAAATTAATAAAAAGTGATTTTTTACGTTTTGTAAAGTTCAAAACGTGATAATCCATAAGTAGGTCACCCCTTGCTGCAGGAAAACGTGATAATCCAAAAACTGATTTTTTACGTTTTCACTTATTGATTTTTTTAAAATATATATATACTTGCCAAACACTCAAATAGTTGATTATCTGATTATTGTGATATCAAACAACATAATCAAATCCAAACAATGTTGATTATCTGATTATTGTGATATCAAACAATATAATCAAATCCAAACACTATCTTTCTGCAGCACGTTTTGTTACAGCTAATTATCTGATTCTGATTATTCAAAACGCATAATCTATTTTCAAAACTCAACCCCAAACACCCCCTTAAATCCATCTCATTTATTATCTTAAGTTATAGTACCTGTGTATTACAAGAATGATCTCACAATAAATTATATTATTTAACAGTGACATAAATTTTAAATGAAAGAAACGTTCCATTACTAATTATGCTTTTAATATTAATGACATGATTATGCTTATTAAACTAAAATTAGCTTAAACTTATTATTAGTTAAATAAAATTTGATTTAAACTTATTATTATTTAATGAATTTAAATTTAAATTAAACTCGAAAATGTTCCTACTATATACAATTTGATAAAAATAACTAAAATTATTTGATAAGTTAGGAAAGATATAATATTATATTTTTTAATCTTAATGACACACTTACATATTTTAATTCAAAATTTGTGATAAGAAAATGATTAATTACGGAATTTGAATTAGAGTTTAAACCATTTACTATTTCAAAAATTTTAAACTCAATCTAATTGATAATTAAGGAAAATATTAGTTAATATATTTTCTTTTAATGTTAAAGAGACTATTATGTTTTTAACATCAAATTTTAGTTCACAATTAAGAAAAGATTTAAATATATATACTCAAGATTTAATGAGCAAACATAAAACCATATGATGTTATCCAATCTTTGTGTTTTCCTTCTAAACACAATAATAATAGATTAAGATATTCCCATGTGGCAATAAATGGTTTAAAAGATTGCCAAGTGTCTATAGATTATTTTGTTTTATAATAATGTATAGATTAACACAGAATCCTCTAATGATTTTTATCTGTGTTGTCAAGACTCACCCAGTCGCACGCCTAGACCCACTTTTCAGGCCCAGCCAACCTTCTCGCTTTGCTTCAAAAGCCCCATTTTCAAGCCCTCAGACGCATTTTCATGCCAAAATCTAACGAAATGATGATCAAAATCGTTTGAACGGGTTTGACATGTTTGAACAATTATAAGAACCCTAAACAAACCTGGAAACAACCTAAACCAACTTAAACTAGCTCTAAAGATGCCTAAAACATCTCTAAAATCCTTAAAACCGTATTTTTATACTTAACAACTCGCCTAAAAAAGTGCTCGCTTTTTAAACGCCTTGCATTGAGGCACAAGGCTCACCTTTTGCGCCTTGAGTGTTCCTTACGCCTTTGACAACTATGATTTTTTTAGCAAAACTAATTAACTTGTTTTTAATATCGGATCTGGGAGTTTTCGCTTAGTGGGATAAAATATGAGCCGTCTCAAAATGAGTCGAGTAAAAGAAAACAAAAAAAAATGACGATAAAACTTATCTCTTTTATACATCACAAATTACTAAGACGTTTATATCGCAAAAAGTAAAATTTTCATTACTTCTATCATAGCATAGTATTAGAAGTTCAACATTTCATCTATTTTTCTTCCGTATTTAGTTTTAATTTCATCTACTTTTCTTCTGTTTTTAGTTTTAAAAATAGGTAGTTGAAGTGTTCATTCAAACTTAACTAAATTGAGTGGCATAGAAATAAACTCCGAATGTATATGATAATTATACCTAAAGTTAAAGTCAAATTAAAACTTGTTTAAAATAAAAGGTTAGGAAAATACAAATGTGAAAATATTGTGGATGTCATCATGGAAATGTGTCTTGAACTCTTGTTGTAGTCCCACACGTAAACATGGCTAATTTTGTAACTATAAAAAAGGGGAAAAATATCCCAAAACCAGACAATCATGTCTCAACTCAGTCTTAAATTATCAAAAATTATAATTTTCTTTTATGAAAGTCAGACTAAAAACATGAGGTGTCTTGAGGGTTAGCTAAACCTTTTTTTTTTTTTTTTTTTTTGGCAAAAACGGATTTTAAGTTAGGGATCTTTCATAAAAAAACAACATTTTTAACTTAAGATTCTAATACATAGAAAGAAATACGATTACATGTATGTTTTGTATACGATTTACAAAAGACATAATCACACATATTAAGGTTGGAGTGAGTTTTAGTAAGGAATATTGGATTTTAATAATCCCAACTATTCGTCGTTGGCCGCCAATATTTCGAACTTTAAAAATAACCATTGGCAATCTCAACTATTAACATATTGGCTTTCAATGGATCTTAACTAACAGAACCCTAACGCTGTTAGTCTCCAACCACCGGAAAAACGTTTTTTGATGGAAAACTTCCTTTTAGCCGAAAAACTCAATCTTTTCCACCGGCATGGAGGCGTTTGATGTGGTTGGGTGTGGGTCATAGCCGTTGCCCCCAACGGTTAAATTTAAACAAATAATATTTACTTAAAAAAACTTCTCCTATATAGTCAAACCAATTCTACCATTTTTACCTTACAAAAACTCTCATCTTATCTCATTTTATCTCAACTTTCATCTTATTTTCTCTTTAAAAATTTAGATAAAATGGGAGAGATTCCATGGGCCGAAGAAGAGGCCATCGCTTTGTGTGAATCTTGGGTTGAAGCGCTTACCCACTATATGCTCCGTGATCGCTCCGGTCCGTTTTGGAGACATATTTTCCAACAATTTTGTATTCATAGGGGTGACACCACCCGGACCGTGGATGCACTTTCTTCGCATTTCAGGTCTATTCGTTTGGATAGTTTAAGATTTAAGATGGTGCACAATGCTGTACAAAATGACGGGGGTGACCTTTCGGAAGACGGCGTCATACAAGTCGCCCTGTCGACTACAGGCACCACTATAACTGTGACTTCAATCGCGTTTCGGTGTGACAGATAATTGAATTTTATGTTTAATTATGTTTAGGTTTTAATTATGTAATGTTTTTTTTTGTTTATTTCGTGTGTTTTTTCAGTTTCATTTTTTTGTAACTTATGTAATGTTTTTATTTTTAAATTATGTAAATTTTTTTATTAATGTTATTTCTTTAATTAGTATTAATTTTTTTTTAATTTAATAGATTTTATATAACTTTTAAATATAAAATAATAATAAAAAATGTGTGACACGTGTCGAATAACGTCACCTTTTCACGCCCCGTCCTACTTCTCCCTTTTTGCACCATGCCATTTTCCTGACATCTGATAATGTAGTTAGCACATATCGCATAACGCCCCTTTTTAAACCTTTCCACTCCATGTATTCTAACCAATAAACAAGATGCATGACCATGGCTTTATAGCCTAATGACATCTTACGGGTGGGATACGCCTTTGTGACCAATAGGTCCTGGGTTCGATTCCCATAAGGGGGTTTTCTTATATTTATCGGGTTTCCTCTTAAATATGTGCATAGGCATTGTGCCTAATGAAGATGGATATGATATGTTGGTTCCACTGGTGGCACGATAATACCTCAGTAGTCCGTCAGTGATACAAATTTACCCTTATAAAAATAAAAAAATAAACAAGATGCATGTTGTAAGGATTCTCTTTTGTTTGTATATTCTTTTTCTGAAACTCATGTCATGAAATGCAAAGATGCAGGTTGATCAGTCCTGACTAAATGTCCATTGGTTCACCAAAGGTGTGACAGAAAGACCATTAAGCCAATAAACCAAAGATTGTTAGTTTAAGTTCCAAAATGAAATTTTGGCATAGTTATAACTTTTAGATAGGAGTAGGGAAAATTTGAAGTTTAAGTTTCAAAATAAAATATTATTCATTTTACATTATTAATAGGGTGGTGGTCCAGCAAAGACAAGGGCTTTTAAACACTTTGAGAGGAGAAGATGTTGGGTTCAAGTCTCATAAACAAAAATAGTGTTTTCAGACCTGGACCGGACTGGCCGGTTGGACCGTTCGGGAAGGGAACCGGAGGTTGAGCCAGTCTGGGTCATGGTATTGGGCCGGAAATGCATTGAACCGGAGTTTAACCGGCGACTCGTCGGTTGGACCGGAGAACCGGCCGGTCGGATCGGTTTTTGGAAGGGTTGGACCGGTTTTTTATATATTTTTCAGATTTAAACCTATTAATTTTTATAATATTTACGATACCTTCCTGTTCTTACGTCCGGTCCGACCAGTCGGACCATTGAACCGGTAAGAAGACTGGTTCAACGTCCGGTCCGATTCTAAAAACATTGAACAAAAAGAAATAAAAGAAATTTATCGTTAAAAAAGTTTCAAAATGAAAATTTAGCACAGTTATAACTTTTAGACATAAGTAAGGAAAAAATAAGTTAAATTTTGATAGTTTGATTAATATTTTCATTCGTTTCTTATTATATGTTGTTTAAACATTTGAAATAATTGTCATCATCATTTATATTTTTTTTTGAACTTTCCTTATGAATTAGTACCAGGGACGGCCCTAAAAATTCGTGTGCCCTGTTCAAGCTCGAAAAAATATGCCCTTCGGCCCTATAAATGTAAACTAGTTTTTTATATAACTATTCACGAAATCATAGTGTTCGCTCAGACCAAACAAAGATACTACGGCCATGTGTTTCGGGTTGCGAGTCGGTTCAACGATTCGGGCCAAATAAGGTTTATCACATAATAAAAAACACTATACAACAAGGAAAAAATGAAAGTAGCAAACACATTTCCTATTTCTCTAATATCATCTATTTTAGATTTAAAATAAAAAACCCTTCAAAAGGGGAAAAGGGGAACTTAACCACTATAACAGCAAAAAATATAATAGCAAGCAGGCCTCGAACCTGGGATCCCAAGTTTGGAAAAGGGAAGCTTAACCACTAAGCTATTCATCTAATTATATTGGAATGCTCTTAAAAAAAATTATAACATATATAAGTTTTTTTTTTTTAAAAAAAAACGTGCCCTTCGGAATCTCGGGCCCTGGCCGGTGGTCCTCCCCGCCCACCTCCAGGGCCGCCCCTGATTAGTACGTTCCTTGTTTGTATATTTAGGGGGTGTTTGGTGTTGTGTTTTCAAAATAGATTTTGTGAAGCATGTAGGTACATACTTCTCCAAAACATCGTTTTGAAGGCAGATAATCACTTTTTCATCCAAACACTTTTTTAGATTATTTATTTTTTACAAACGCAGTAATCAAATAATCATTTAAAAACGTAATCCCAAACACCCTCTTAGTCCAACACTTGATTGAATTTACCAATTGCAAATTTGCAACGAGTTTGAATTGGCAAACGTCATGAATAGACAGTTATTATAACTTAGGGTGTAAGGGGTGCATGCCCATTAAGATTAGTCCAACTTTCCCTCCACCTTATCATGTTGTGCCATGTAATTTCCCTCTCATTCTTGCCTATTGCCCAAAAAACATAAGGGATACATGCCTAAAATGAGATTAGGCAAACTAATTTTCTAAAAAAAAACATTTGATTGGTTGTAGGGGTGTTCATCGAATCGAATTTTCGAATTATTCGAATCGAATTATTCGAATAATTTTTATTTTCCCATGAATTCGTATTCGATTCGAATTCGATTAAAACTTACCGAATTCGATTTGAATAAAAAAATCAATTCGTATTTGATTCGTATTCGATTAAAAATTCGAATTCGAATCAAATTCGAATAAATTCGATTTAATTCAGATTCTTTAAAAACATATAAAACCTATCAAAACGAAACATAAATTTTAAAGCAACCATAAAATACGATATCACATTAAAAAGTTCCAAATAAAATACCATAAGTCTTAAATTCAAAATGAGAAGTCGGGAATAACCACACCATATTGAAAGTTAATATTTATAGGGTTATAAATCTATTGATAGATTTGTTACTTAGGTTTGTAAGGGGTGCATGCCCATTAAGATTAGTCAAACTTTCCCTCCACCCTATCATGTTGTGCCATGTAATTTCCCTCTCATTCTTGCCTATTGCCAAAAAACATAAGGGATACATGCCTAAAATGAGGTTAGGCAAACTAATTTTCTTAAAAAAAAACATTTGATTGGTTGAGCAGTAGTGGGCCCCATCTTTATTCCCTCTCCCACACTTCACCGCATGCGGCATAGTTTCCCCAAAAAACCCACCATGATCGGCAAACTTGGAGATGACGATGGATATGCCGTGCGGCATGTGGGGTTGCCGAAGGGGGTTGCCGAAGGCACCCTGCATACCCTAACCAACCAATATTTCACAATAATTAAAATAGTGAACAATTCGTAATTGAAACTGCTCAATTACAAAAATATAAAATACAAAAGCAATAATGGATTTTAATAATCTAAACTATTAGTCGCTGGCCTGCAACGGTCCTAACTTTAAAAATAAACAGGGGTGGTCCCACATTTTCACATATTGTAAACTAATGCAACTTTACTAATAGAACCTTAATTTCTTTTTGTCCATTTATACTTTTCGATTTAGTAAAGCTCCATTAGTTTGCAATATATGAAAAGGTAGGACCTGGTTATTTTTGAAATTGTGACCGTTGCCGGCCAACAACTAATAATTAGGTTATTAAAATCCATTATCCCAATGCAAAATATCATATTTGAGTTTAGCTATAAGCCATAACCAAACCAAACCAAACTAACAAATGCTCACTTGTATTTTTTTTAATGTTAAACCCATCTTATTCGAAGTATTTGGTAAACCATGTTACCATGCCACATCTTATATTTGTAAAAGGCTTTCTTTCTAAAGGAATGTGTTTGTAAATTATATTTTTTAATAATGGAAAGATCGATTTTGTGAAAGAATAGATAAGATTATTTTGTCATGTGATTGATTAGATGATTTGATAAAGAGGAATAAGGAATAGAGAAAAGAGGAATACGCTATGAAATTTGCCGCTCAAAATCTAGCGTGAGAAATATCGCATTGCTATGTAGCAATAATAGACTTAAGTTAATATCACGTGGCAAAAGTTGATTATGTTTTATTATAGTTAATAGATATAATCCTAGATTATAATAAGGGGAGATGTTTTTTCTCTTCAAAACCACAAACCAATAGCCTAATCACATGACACGTGTCTCAAATCCATCTCATTTATTATATTAAGTTAAAGTACACGTGTGTTACACGAATGGTCTCACAATAAATTATATTATTTAACAGTATTGAAAGAAAAATTTCATTACTAATTATGCTTTTAATATTAATGATATGATTATGTTTATTAAATTAAAATTAGCTTAAACTTATTATTAGTTAAATAAAATTTGATTTAAACTTATTATTAGTTAGTGAATTTAAATTTAAATTAAACTCGAAAAGGTTTCTACTATATACAATTAGATAAAAATAATTAAAATTATTTGTTAAGTTAGGAAAGATATAATATTATATTTTTTAATCTTAATGACACATTTACGTATTTTAATTCAAAATTTGTGATAAGAAAATGATTAATTACGGAATTTGAATTTGAATTAGAGTTGAAACCGTTTACTATTTCAAAAATTTTAAACTCAACTAATTGATAATTAAGGAAAATATTAGTTAATATATTTTCTTTTAATGTTAATGAGACTATTATGTTTTTAACATCAAATTTTAGTTCACAGATTTAAATATATATATTCAAGATTTAATGAGCAAACTTAAAACCATATGTTGTGATCCAATCTTTGTGTTTTCCTTCTAAACACAATAACAATAGATTAAGATATTCCCATGTGGCAATAAGTGGTTTAAAAGATTGCCAATTGGCTATAGATTCTTTTGTTTTATAATAATGTATAGATTAACGCAGAATCGTCTAGTGATTTTTATCTCTGTTGTCAAGACTATCCCAGGCGCACGCCTAGACCCACTTTTCAGGCCCAACCAACCTTCTCCCTTTGCTTCAAAAGCCCCATTTTCAAGCCCTTAGACGCATTTTCATGCCAAAATCTAACGAAATTCCGGTCAAAAATCGTTTGAACAGGTTTAACATGTTTGAAACAATAATAAGAACCCTAAACAAGCCTGGAAACAATCTAAACCAACTTAAACTAGCTCTAAAGATGGCTAAAACATCTCTAAAATCCTTAAAACCGTATTTTTATACGTAACAACTCGCCTAAAAAAGTCCTCGCTTTTTAAACACCTTGCATTGCGGCACAAGGCTCACTTTTTGTGCCTTGAGTGTTCCTTACGCCTTTGACAACTATGATTTTTTTAGCAAAACTGATTAACTTGTTTCCAATATCGAATCTAGGAGTTTTTGCTAGTGGGATAAAATATGAGCCGTCTCAAAATGAGTCGTGTAAAAGAAAACAAAAAAATGATAAATCTCTTTTATACATCACAGATTACTAAGACGTGTATATTGCAAAAAGTTAAATTTTCATTAGTTCTTTCATAGTATAGTACTAGAAGTCTAGAAGTTCAACATTTCATCTACTTTTCTTCCGTATTTAGTTTTAATTTCATCTACTTTTCTTCCGTATTTAGATTTAAAAATAGGTAGTTGAAGTGTTCATTCAAACTTAACTAAATTGAGTGGTATAGAAATAAACTCCAAATGTATATGATAATTATACCTAAAGTTAAAGTCAAATTAAAACTTGTTTAAAAGAAAAAGTTAGGAAAATACAAATGTGAAAAAAGTTAATATTGTGGATGTCATCATGGAAATGTCTCTTGTTGTAGTCCCACACGTAAACATGGCTAATTTTGTAACTCTAAAAAAAGGGGGAAAATATCCTAAAACCAGACAATCATGTCTCAACTCGGTCTTAAACTATCGAAAATTATAATTTTTTTTATCAAAGTCAGACTAAAAATATGAGGTGTCTTGAGGGTTACCTAAACCTTTTTATTATTTGGCCAAAACGGATTTAAAATCAGGGATCTTTCATAATAAAACAACATTTTTTACTTAAGATTCTAATACATAGAAAGAAATACGATGAGACGTATGTTTTGTATACGATTTACAAACGACATATAATCGCGCATATTAGAGTTGTAGTGAGTTTTAGTACAAACCATTCAAATTATTCTAGTTCTTTGCTCATGTTATTAAAACTGAAAAAATAAAGGACGTTAAACCCTAAAGATACTATACTATAATATATATTTTAAATTGTAAGTTTGCTCTGTGAGAGCAAGTTACTGTAGTTATTTATTAAAGGTTGCCAAACACAGAATACAACCATCGTATGCTAATGTTCAAATCACATGTAGGTTTCATAACGTCAAGTGGCTACCTCAAGCAACCTATTCAGGTCTCCATCTTCATCGCTTTCTCTCTCTAAATTTTTGGCGTTTAATCGCCCATCTATGTCATGTGGCAACGGTTTCAAGGGTCTTGGATTTTATGGTAAGGTTTCAGTCCCTTTTTGTCATTTTCCGACACAATTCATCAATTGTTGTGATCAGGAAAAGGTTGTGTCGTGTAATTTCACCGAGAATTGATTTTATTCATATGTTGTGAGTGACTTTATTGACTCGTGTTTGAATTCGGATGACTACTAATAACGTGAATTTTAGGTTCATAGTGGAAGCGTTACAAAAGTTGTGTGGTTCCTCGGAGTATGGTAATGAGTTCTGATGGATGTTTTGTCAAGAGATATCAGAAGCTATGGGTATGTTGAAAGTTTTTTATGGTGAATTTTGATATAATAAATCCGAAATACGTTATTGTTTCTGAGACCATCTTTGTAACACCCCGAAAACAGGTTTAGTAATAAAACTCCGTTAATACTAAAAGACGGGTAAAGTATCGTTGGTGGTAAAAACTAACCCGTTAAATGTTATGATTTAAATAAAAAGCGAATAAAAGCTTTTGAGGAAAAAAACATAAGAGGCCCGAGTTAACGGGACTTAAAAATAAAACGGGTTATGTAACACCCCGAAAATATAAATTTTTATATTAAACATTTAATGTCGGTTATAAACAAGATAAGTAACTAGGAACAAATTAACCTAGTTAATTTGTGTATATAAGAAACAAGACAATGAGTTGAAGTCACAATTATATAGAAACTAAACTTGAGGGACCAAAGCTACCAAAAAGGAAACTTGTTTTATTAAAACATAAAAATCAACACATATCACACACTCAGTGTGTGTATATGTCGATCATCAGGAGAAGAAACAAAGGGAAACCCTTGTTCAACCTTAATCCATCAAATTGGAGGGCAAATCGAACCTAAATCAATGCATGAATACATAAAAACGATCACCTAGTCGTGGGGATCACAAGTTTGACGCTTAACAAGCTAGATGGAAGCTTGGGAAGGAAGCGGGTCAAACGGATTGAATACGCGGAGAAAGAGCGAAATCGGATGAAAGGTAAGTTAAACTTACACCCCCTTTTTTTTAATTACAATACACTTACTTGTGAAGTATTGATTTTGAATTATGTTAAGTAATTGAGATACTATGTTCCGGCACAATACAATGTAAGTCGGAATAAAGAAAAATGGTAAGAAACCATAAACTATGGTAAAGAGGGTAAAAACGGTAGACTAGTCGAGTGAAGACTAACCAATAAGGAATTTTGAACATCGCGTTATGGGGTGAACCGTGATGGGTAAAAGTGGCTAATTAATAATCCGTATATGAGTTGACGAAAAGATAAAAGATTTAAAAAGGCAACCTTTTGGTGTAAACCTTAACGGGTCAAATAATTCAAGGAATGTCTTTTAAGTAATAAGAAATCATGGTGTAAACCGGAATAGGTTTAAGGGGCGAGATGATATTAAAATACCATCATATGTTGGTAAATGGTCATATCGACTAAATGGGTCAAATGGTGCGTTAGTACCATTCGACAATATTAACTGATGACTACTTGTTGAGTTTTGTGATCACAGGAAATAATATATGTTTGCGTTGCTTTAACTAGAAAAAAAAATTAAAGAAAAAGGTATGTAAATGGGTCAATGCTATGACCCAAGCCAGGTACGCATAATTAGATTTATAGTTAAAAGTGGTATTTTGGTCAAATAATTAGCGAAAGTACTTCGTCGTAAAATGAGGGACTAAAATTAACCAAAAAGCCCTTGATTGGTAAATTGGGAAAACGACCCATATGGGTTGCTTAGGAACTTGCATTATGATTATGGAATAGTGGTAGACACTTTAAATGTGGAAATGTAAAGCGCGAAAAGAATAGAGTGAGTTTTAGACGAAATTGCTTAAAATCCCCTAAATGGGTCAAAATGGATTTATGCGCATAGCTTGTGTACTAGCCGCATATTTCATAAGAAAGTATGAACCCAAGCTAGAGATCTTGTGTTAAATGTATTGAAGTATGTATTTTGATAATTTAGAAACAAGTTGGTGGTCTTAATTACAAACGGGTCAAAAGTTGAATTTGAATAATAAGCCGAATGCTTAAAAGTTTAGAATTTTATTAGTTCGAATGTTGAATTTTAACTTCATATGATGGAAAATTAAATTACAATCGCATAGGAAAAATAATCGTGTAAAACGGGCTTGTAGATAAAAAGTTATGACAATTTCAAGTTTGATTTTTGTTGAAAGTTGGAGCTGGGCAGAAAATGCAGGATCAGGCACAGTCCTGCTGGAAACTGGTCTCCCCCGCGGCACGCGAAGGGAAATGGTGGTCCGGGCGTGACACGCGGGTGCTGTCACGGCCCGCGAAAGGTTAAGCGAAGTCTCTCGCGGGGCGCGAGAGACATAAAACCAGAAAATTATTTTTTATTTTGTTTGTTTTAACAATGGAACCTGTTTTAACATGTTTTTATGTATGCAAAACTAACTTTTATGTTGGTTTTGACATTAGGTGGTAATAGCAAGTTTCCGGATGGCGATCAAGCAACGAACAAGAACCGAACACACCTCCGAACAAAGCTTCTGCGTTAATATATTTTGTTTTGGTTAAATATGAAACATGTAAACATTTGGTGCTATATTTTGAATGTTATAACCTAGTATGAATGTTAACTTAGAAAAGTTTTTTTTTTGTTTTTGTAAAGACGCATTTTAGTATAAAGTGCGTATTTTATTAATATAATCGTATTAAATTGAGACGGGTCTTACAATCTTGGTGGTCGTGTTGTATCCAATGGCTCTTTACTATTATATCCACTAGAATGGTTCAATAATTGGCTTTGCATATGTATACATGAATTGTTAATGGCTTTAATTTAGTTTGTAACAACCTACAGTTGATGTGTGTTTATACTGAATGAAAACAACATCAGATTGGATATTTCAAATTACAACAATCTATCAAACAATAGGGTGACGGATTTGTAGAAAACCCCTAAAATATACACAACGATTCATGAAATAAAAAACATAATATAACCTAATGACTGTCAGGGGGAATAAAAAAAGATGGGACTGCTAACAGCCAATGACGTCTTGTAAGGATTATTAGAGGCCAATATTGTCACACCCCGACCACGAAAAGCAACTAATCGTGGCGGAAACGTCGGAGAGTGTTATAACAGAATCATTGTTTCATAACACATGGATTTAAGTTCTTTTTATTAAATTAAATGTATTACATTACATTGAAATTAGAAATAAAACATGAACAAATAGACTTTCATTGTTATTAAGTCACTAAGGCCTCGTCCATTCCTATGTGAGCATGCATCAATATCATCATCAAATATCACCAACTATGGTACCTGAAACACATGTGAAAATACGTCAGCATAAAAATGCCGGCGAGTACATAGGATTTTATGAGAGTGTCAGATTCATGGCTCGTGTATGTTTTGAAAATATAACTTACACACCTTTGTAAATTAATAATTGGAAAACCAAGTTTTGTAAAATGTTTGTAACGTAAATTGAAATAACTAATTCAAAACAGATTTATTTTATAAAACCTCGATACCATGAATCTTAACTCCAAAACATTTGTTTATATAAACCCAAATTGTAAATCGTTTTTGAAATAAAATTCGAATGTTATATATTGTTAGAAAAACCTTGTAATATAACTTTTGTTTTGATAACCTTGCCCAAGTGATCTAGATAACGCAACGATATATAATGCATTAAAAGCACTTATATATAGGAGGTACCAGCGGCGTATCCACCATGCTTTTAACACATTACACCCGCCCCGTTACCTAATCACTTCCCTAACCCAAACGGTTCAAACAATACCAAACGGTTCACATAATCAAACAGTTACAAACGGTTCACACAAATCAAATGGTCACAAACGGTTCACACAAATCAAACGGTTACAAACGGTTCACACAAATCAAACGGTTACAAACGGTTCACACAATCCAACGGTTACAAACGGTTCAAAATGTAAAACAATGTGCTAGCATGTTAAGTGAAAATACATAGCAAAACATAATGAAATCATGTACTATATATGTACTAATGAACATAACAAGCATATGATATAAAATCATGAAAAGCACGAAAGTAACAAGTAGGCGCATGTGTATCACCCCAAAACAGTTGAAAACAGTAAAAGAGGGGACTATGTACTCACTTGAGGATGCTTAAAAGTCTTGACTAACAACCAAGCAAAGCTAGAGGGATCACGGAAATCAAACAGCACCTAATATAGGTAACTACGTTAATAAACGAATCTAAATCAGAGGATCGGATAAAATGAGGTTTCGTAAACCAAATGAGTGTAGGGACTCATGTAATATGGTTTAACAAATCCTACATTCTAAAACGACCCATTACGACTCGTTAAGGTAGCTTACGCCACTTTAACGCGTCGTTCGCGTAAGACACGTTCGGACCGCCTAACTAGTCCTATGACAAGTATTATATGCCTTAACATATTTAATAATGTTGCCTAATCAGTTTAGATGCCAAAATTTATGTTACATATGCTTAAAATAAATTTATGCGTAAAAAGGGCATTTTGGTCATTTTCCTAAGGCATATAAACTACCTATCATACAACTAACTAAACGAAGTGACCATAAGGTATAACCTCGGAAGGTTATTCCCTATACAACTATGGTCACAATAAATGCTTGGTCGGATCTTAATGATCGACCAAACGGGCCGGGTTCGAAAGTCTAAGCGGTTGTTTAGACCGCTTATCTTACGTCCCTATATAAGCACTAAACTAAAAGTGACGAGTTAAACATGTTAAAACATGTTTAACGAAGTTAGAAAACAAGTTTGATATCAAAACAAAAGGTTTTGATACCTAAGAATAGTTTGGTTGCAAAATACGCATGAATACGCATTTTGACCGAAACTATGACTCGTCACTACACCAAATTAACGTGGTAATCAGTAGGTATAGTCACAAGGGACTATAACCATCGTGATTACGCTCATGTTGCAAAGTTCAAACAAACTTTGTGTTGACCATAACCTGGTCAAAGCAGAAAGTCAAACACAGTTTGACTTTCGTGCTTAAAAACGCATAAAAGCATGAAAGAAACTTACAAAGGGTCCAAGCTAGTAAGAACTTGATCTAAATACTCAAGTATGAAGCATAAAGCTTCAACTTAGAGCATAAAATTAGATCAAGGTGTAAGGAAAATGGAATGAGAGCTTGGGTATTTATAGATTTCGGAGAACCGTTAGGATCGTTTCTCGCATTTCGTGCCTTGATCTTGACCCTCCATGTGGGCACATGGTATTTCAATACAAGGGGACATGAAATACCATCAAATTTTAGCCCACAGAATGCAAAACTTGGGGTTAAAAACCATCAAAACATCAAAATTGGACTAGATACAATGAATCTGGTCATTTGGACACTTTTTGACGCTTTTAGTCCCTGTTGATCAATAAGTTTATTTTTGCGCACCAAAACACCTCAAAGCCTATTTCTAAGCTATGTAAAGTATATTTAGGGCATGTTTAACTTATGATCAAGTTCCGGAACGTTCATTACTATACAAATCGGTATAGTTTCGTAATTTGACGCAAATAGTCCCTGCGATCGAACAAACTTGATTTCGACACACCAAACTATCCAAAACTTATTTGTAAGTTATGTAAAGGTTATTTAAGGTATGTTGAGCCTATGTCACTATCCCAGAGTGTTTATCGCATTAAACTGATTATGTTTACGCATCAGTTTGCGTATAACTTTCCAGAAAGCGATTTAGAGCTCGAAATCGAACAAGAATTGATATGTGCAAATGATACACATATTTAAACAAATCCCAAGTATGAAACACAATATTTCATTGGTTAGGCATTTGTTTTATGGCCACAGAGGCACAGGTGTCACAAATATCCCTTTTATTTAAACAATATATTTACTCACCAACTTATGTTGACCCAAAATATTTTTACACATGGTACAGGTGAACAGGTTTGAAGTTTGAGGACGAGGACATATAGGGATATGCCTTAGATTATAAACCGGATTTTGATTATGATATGTTTTGTTTCATTTAGATTAATTGGATATTTATTTGGTTTTTGTGACATTGGTTTAATTTGATTATGAATAATATTAAGGGAAATTGGCCTGTAATAATCCCACCTAGACCTTATTGGCCATTAATAATCCCACCTCAGAATATTCCCCCCACCAGTCCCACCTTTCACCTATTTTTCCTATAATGGTCCCCCGTTAAAAAAACTTAACGGAGTTAAGCTTTTCTCCAAATTACAAACAGATTTTTAGGGCTTTTGATTATAACGACGATACGAGTCCATTGATGTAAAACTTGCCTCGAAACGGTGCTCCAAACGATGAAAACGGCGCTTCAATTCGGGTGTTTAAATTTCCAATTAACCAAAATCAAGTCACTTGGAGCACCATTTCGAAGTAAGTTTTACATCAATGGGCTCGTATCATCGTTCTGATCAAAAGCCCTAAAAATCTGTTTGTAATTTGGAAAAAAGCTTAACTCCGTTAAGTTTTTTTAACGGGGGACCATTGTAGGAAAAATAGGTGAAAGGTGGGACTGGTGGGGGGAATATTCTGAGGTGGGATTATTAATGGCCAATAAGGTCTAGGTGGGATTATTTCATGCCAATTCCCCTAATATTAAATCTTTAATTAGCTGTCATTAACCCAAAGATTATTGGAAGAAACTAAGTGTCCATCTTGATTGAATAAGCTATCGAAAGTTGGTAAATGGAACATAAAATTGCTTTTCCAAAAGGCATTAACCCAAAGATTATTTGATGAAACTAAGTACGCATCTTCATCGAATAAGTTATCAAAGTTGGTAAATGAAACAGAGGTCAAGCTCTATCTATAAATCCAGAAGCACCCTCCAAAAAATATAATCACCAACAAAGCATTAATCTAATAAATCATACCATAACTATAAGATTTCGCACAAAAAGGAAAACACTTAATCGTTTAGATCTCGGATTAAACTTTCCTTTCATCTTCATCGAATAAGATGTCATAAATTGCTACAGAGAGCTGAAACTATAGTTAGTTCAAAGAGGTATAAACAACACCCCCCACATAAAACGTCTCCAGCAAAAATAAAACACAACAAATGGAAAATAGCCAAAGAACAAATCGCCCCAAAAAGGAACTAGGTCATGCTTTGTTAACATTAAATGTTATAAATTTGACATGCAATCACATAACCAGGTTCAAAACGATTCGAATACACAACAAAAACAACATCCAAAACCTAATCGTTCAGTTTTAAAACAAAACTCAGCATTATATTACTTGTTGAAGGTAAGAGAGTGTTGGAAATTACAAGTAGAGTTAGGCAATGAACGGCGACTAGAACCACCGCAGACGGCAGTGGAATCACGCGGTCGGATGGTGAGGCGGTGGGGTCAAATGTGACAACCCGAACCTTCATGGTTAGTATCGTTTTCTCAACTCAGTTAAACCTAACTAACTCGGTTAGATTTGGATAACTTACATCTTGTTAATATTAGAAAATACGTCACAACTGGCCTAATGTAGAAACTGGTAACTTGCATCTCGATTTGGGCCTGATGTTATTAAATGGGCCGTACAACTAAAGTGCTAAATCAGTAGGCCCGACTTCTTTATTTGGTTGCTTAGAAAAGAGAATAGGCCGGCCCAACTTCCTTATTGCTTGTCTAGATGGACTAATCAGCCCAACACTTTTATTCATTTAATCAGAAGCGTACGTAGTATACTCGAAATCGAATTCTGTTTAGTTTAAAAACCATAACAAACTCTACTCCCTATCTCTCTCTCAAATCTACTTACGGCAGCAGGAGAAACCCTACCCCCTCACCCCTGATCGTACGAACTGTAGCAGCCCCTCACCCTTTGTGAGATATCTTTCGTGTACCAACAATTTTGGTTAGTAAATCCACACTGTGCTCGTTATTATTTGATTGTTTCTTTTGTACTGATGATATTCATGATATGAAGGTGTTAGTGAATTATTTGTAATTTATTTTGATGATCATGCTTGGTAGTTGTTAGTAACAATCGAATGATATATGATATGTACAACTGTAAATCGAACCACGCCTATATTAGTCTCTATTGGATGATCTTGTATGTGTGTTATTGTCGAATCCCATAAACCATAACCTGTCGCATGAATGTTATGGAATAGGGAATTATTTGATTGAATTGGTTGCCTGATTATACTCGATGTTGTATGGATGCATAAAGATTGAATTGGATTAAGTGTGATTAGAATTCATGCTCAAAGAATCTGGGTTGCGTGGGTGTTAAGTTGTGATAATTCCGGTATGATAATTCGACAAAACAGTGTTAATATATTGTAAATTGTATTGGCAAGTTGATCAGTGCCACGTATTAAACTGGATTGATAAAGACTAGAGATATTAGCGGACCACGAATATAGAATTCATGATTGTTACTGAATAGATGAGATCTTGTATGTATATATTCATAGGTTGTTGTAAAAGGAATGTTATTAATCTTGAAGGTGGCTTGTGTTAACTTAGTTGCATAGTAAACAACTACTAAATTCACTGGGTAAATGTTCCACGTTAAGCATGGGCTGCATGTGTGGGATCGCCCAAATAGGAAGCCCACTTGCATTTGATTTGGGCCCGAGTTACATTTAGGCTGCGGTACCACTTCACCCAAGCGAACTTTGGGCTGGCATCACTTGGGGCATAAACTGAATGAATGGGCCGTCGTTAGGTCACGGATTGGACTGGGTTATCGGCTGCAAACTAAATGGTGGGCTGGGTAACAACATCGAAACATTAAGTAATTGGGCTGTTTTGAAGGACCGGGCCACTCGCTTCTTGTTTGGGCCGGTAACTTGTGGAATTAAGATAACGATATATTAACTGGTGTAATGATAGGATATATATACATATAAACCCGTGAATTAATGTGGTACCTAGTGTTAGGATATTGTGTTGTATGATCTTTAGTTATAAGAAGTATGTTCACTGAGATGTTAATCAAATCACTCAACATGGATTGTGGTGTTATATGAACTAGTGTTGTGACTTGAATGTCTATCCAGCCGAACCTGAGTAATGAATTCTTATACTTTGTGCTTAACTGGATAAGTTGGTATACGGATTGACAAATGTTACTACTTGTATCTGATGTGTACTATTTGATGAATAAATATGGAGTGACACGGACCGAGCTTGTATGCATACTAACTGTTATACGTGCATTGATCATAGGACTTGATTGATTATTTGGTTAAACGAGTAATTAAGTCTACCGAGCACTCTAAGGTGAGTTCATCTCTCTTGAGCATGCGTCCCGGTGGTTGGGACAGTCAGTGGGTATCCTGGGAAGGGATAAGTCTTTTGGGTAAAAACGGAAATGTTGGATAATATACTCATCCTATCACCATTAAAGTCCCTCCGTGTTGTTTGGTTACCTGGAAGGTAACATGGTATTAGTTAGTAGCGCTACTTAGGTTTGGCAACCTCACCCCGTTCCTGGGAGGACGGGTGTTGAACTAATGACCTAGTCATGACCAATGCTTTGATAGGAGCATTGGAGAAAGGGCAAAATAATCAGAAGCCGTCTTGTATTGGGGTATTATCAGCATTGTTTTCAACATTACTTTCGGAATTAAATTCAATGGATTAACTAAACACTTGGTAATCAACGTTTTCGTAAAACTATGAACTCACCAGCGTTGTCTGATACACTTGTTGCATGCTCGCAGGTCGTTAGGTATCTTGGATTTGGGGAACTTGCTGTCTGGAGTAGCTGGAGTGGTCATGGGTCGACTGGGAGTATTTATGCGATTGATTTCATGAAACTATACTTGGGTTTCGAAACAGATTAACTTCGTTTATTATTTGCTTCCGCTGAACTTGTTGATTTTCGTTTAAACTTGTTGAAGATGTTTTTATTAATAATGGGGATTTTATTTATAACTTGTATGGGTTCAATGTAATTGGTGGCTCGTTATTGGTATGTCACACGCCTAACAGGGACACTCCCTATGTGCTAATTTGGGGGTGTGACAGTTTGGTATCAGAGCCATTGGTTATAGTGAACTTGGTTTTAAAACGTTTTCATAAAACCAGACTATAACCGAACAGTACCGAAATCGACCATGACACTCAGCTCCAGACTGCAAGGTTCGTTTCTCATTTACTATTGCATAGTATATCTAGCGTACACTTATGTATAACATTACACGTGACTGCACACTTGGCACAACAGTATGAGCTCTTATATTACCAACCCCTGTTAATTGAACTGTTAGTGTGACACTACCCTTTGACTATTGTGATTCTTGATCATATAAAACCTTTCGCTTGCTATTTGAATGTGGGGAACCTTTTAGCGCAAGTTAAGAGGCGCTGAGACAAGCATGCAAATCGCCTTATTATTATGGGTGCACACATAATAATAACGTGAGGTGCATGCAAATCCCAGTGAGGCTTAATGAGCGTGAGAAGGGTTCTGCCCTATTGTGTGTAAACTTGGTAGGTTGTAGATTTCAATGTGATACTCGACTTTTATCTCATTTCGACCCTTAAGATTGTTCCCTTCTCTATTATAGAACCATGAGTGGACGAGGAAACGGACGTAGCAACTGTTGATTGAAACCTTGTGTGCTTACTCTTTCTGTCATTTTTTTTCCTTTCTGCGTTAATACCCTCTTTTGGGTACGTTGTGAGTGTGCATTCTTTCGTTTAACTTGCGTTACGTCATCAACTCGACAGGCATGTCTGCACCGTCCGCATCTTTCGACCAATCCCGGGCGCCAGGGAAGGCACCCGCTGCTACTCACTCACCCCCGCGTCAGATGGAGACGCGTGCTGCTTATAGGAAGAGACTCGCACAGGGCGGGGAGTCGTCCTCCCGACCTACGCATGCACTACCAGTTAACTCCCTCAGCGCTCAGGCCGAGTCGGCTGTGAGTAAGGCCCTCCGAGATTATAACCAGATCCTAATAGGACAAAACCAAGTCTTAATGGAGCAAAATCAGAAATTACTAAGAAAGGTTGATACCCTAGGAGGGCGAGTGGAAGCTCAAGAGAAGCAGATACAGGAACTTAATAGGAGAACTACTGACTTGAAGGCAGAAGCCCTAAAAGGGCGTGAGGTACAAGGTCTGATACTGAGAGACGCTCGAGTGGATCATGAAAGGCTTAACTCGCATGCCGAAAGGATAGGTATGATGGATTGGAGGATCCATCAGTTGGAGGAAGCCCGCTTCGCACCTGAACCCGAGCCAGCCCCAGTCCCGGCACCTCCCGAACCAGAGGCGGAAGAGTCTGATGAAGAGCCCGAAGAGGAGGAGGAAGAGTCGGAAGAGGAGGAAGAAGAGCCAGAGGAGGTCTCGGATAATGACGGAGACGATGATGATGGTAGTGACCTCGGAGATGGTGACGTGGACGACTGACTCGTCTTTCAATCGTTTATCTAGTTATTTTTCTTTCAGTTGATTTCGTATAAACAATCATGGTGATTAAAACTTTTGCGAATATTCGATGTAGTGACTTATATGGTTTAATTTGAATGGGTTTCTTATTTTATCGTTTAAAGGATATTTCTTGTACTGAGTCGTCACCTTACCTCTTTTTACCCTTGCACCACAAGAGTCACATCTTTGACTCTACGACAGTTACCTTAATTATGGTAAACCTCTCGCTGGCCTTTGTACTACCCGGTGCCTATTGGTTGATGCAATGCCTCTTGTTCGAGTTCGTTGGAACTCAAGGCGTGGACCAGAGTTCACGTGGGAGCGCGAGGACCAGATGAAGCTAAAGTACCCCCCACCTATTTCCTAAAGACAAACCCGAGTCAAGCAAAACTGGTGAATCTCGGGGCGAGATTCCTCTTCCAGTTGGGGATGATGTCACAACCGAGCAGAACCCGCAACAACCCTGATTTCTCACTTCGTTTCTCTCACACTTGACGCTTGCCAAATTTCGGGACGAAATTTCTTTCAAGTTGGGGATGATGTGACAACCCGAACCTTCATGGTTAGTATCGTTTTCTCAACTCAGTTAAACCTAACTAACTCGGTTAGATTTGGATAACTTACATCTTGTTAATATTAGAAAATACGTCACAACTGGCCTAATGTAGAAACTGGTAACTTGCATCTCGATTTGGGCCTGATGTTATTAAATGGGCCGTACAACTAAAGTGCTAAATCAGTAGGCCCGACTTCTTTATTTGGTTGCTTAGAAAAGAGAATAGGCCGGCCCAACTTCCTTATTGCTTGTCTAGATGGACTAATCAGCCCAACACTTTTATTCATTTAATCAGAAGCGTACGTAGTATACTCGAAATCGAATTCTGTTTAGTTTAAAAACCATAACAAACTCTACTCCCTATCTCTCTCTCAAATCTACTTACGGCAGCAGGAGAAACCCTACCCCCTCACCCCTAATCGTACGAACTGTAGCAGCCCCTCACCCTTTGTGAGATATCTTTCGTGTACCAACAATCTTGGTTAGTAAATCCACACTGTGCTCGTTATTATTTGATTGTTTCTTTTGTACTGATGATATTCATGATATGAAGGTGTTAGTGAATTATTTGTAATTTATTTTGATGATCATGCTTGGTAGTTGTTAGTAACAATCGAATGATATATGATATGTACAACTGTAAATCGAACCACGCCTATATTAGTCTCTATTGGATGATCTTGTATGTGTGTTATTGTCGAATCCCATAAACCATAACCTGTCGCATGAATGTTATGGAATAGGGAATTATTTGATTGAATTGGTTGCCTGATTATACTCGATGTTGTATGGATGCATAAAGATTGAATTGGATTAAGTGTGATTAGAATTCATGCTCAAAGAATCTGGGTTGCGTGGGTGTTAAGTTGTGATAATTCCGGTATGATAATTCGACAAAACAGCGTTAATATATTGTAAATTGTATTGGCAAGTTGATCAGTGCCACGTACTAAACTGGATTGATAAAGACTAGAGATATTAGCGGACCACGAATATAGAATTCATGATTGTTACTGAATAGATGAGATCTTGTATGTATATATTCATAGGTTGTTGTAAAAGGAATGTTATTAATCTTGAAGGTGGCTTGTGTTAACTTAGTTGCATAGTAAACAACTACTAAATTCACTGGGTAAATGTTCCACGTTAAGCATGGGCTGCATGTGTGGGATCGCCCGAATAGGAAGCCCACTTGCATTTGATTTGGGCCCGAGTTACATTTAGGCTGCGGTACCACTTCACCCAAGCGAACTTTGGGCTGGCATCACTTGGGGCATAAACTGAATGAATGGGCCGTCGTTAGGTCACGGATTGGACTGGGTTATCGGCTGCAAACTAAATGGTGGGCTGGGTAACAACATCGAAACATTAAGTAATTGGGCTGTTTTGAAGGACCGGGCCACTCGCTTCTTGTTTGGGCCGGTAACTTATGGAATTAAGATAACGATATATTAACTGGTGTAATGATAGGATATATATACATATAAACCCGTGAATTAATGTGGTACCTAGTGTTAGGATATTGTGTTGTATGATCTTTAGTTATAAGAAGTATGTTCACTGAGATGTTAATCAAATCACTCAACATGGATTGTGGTGTTATATGAACTAGTGTTGTGACTTGAATGTCTATCCAGCCGAACCTGAGTAATGAATTCTTATACTTTGTGCTTAACTGGATAAGTTGGTATACGGATTGACAAATGTTACTACTTGTATCTGATGTGTACTATTTGATGAATAAATATGGAGTGACACGGACCGAGCTTGTATGCATACTAACTGTTATACGTGCATTGATCATAGGACTTGATTGATTATTTGGTTAAACGAGTAATTAAGTCTACCGAGCACTCTAAGGTGAGTTCATCTCTCTTGAGCATGCGTCCCGGTGGTTGGGACAGTCAGTGGGTATCCTGGGAAGGGATAAGTCTTTTGGGTAAAAACGGAAATGTTGGATAATATACTCATCCTATCACCATTAAAGTCCCTCCGTGTTGTTTGGTTACCTGGAAGGTAACATGGTATTAGTTAGTAGCGCTACTTAGGTTTGGCAACCTCACCCCGTTCCTGGGAGGACGGGTGTTGAACTAATGACCTAGTCATGACCAATGCTTTGATAGGAGCATTGGAGAAAGGGCAAAATAATCAGAAGCCGTCTTGTATTGGGGTATTATCAGCATTGTTTTCAACATTACTTTCGGAATTAAATTCAATGGATTAACTAAACACTTGGTAATCAACGTTTTCGTAAAACTATGAACTCACCAGCGTTGTCTGATACACTTGTTGCATGCTCGCAGGTCGTTAGGTATCTTGGATTTGGGGAACTTGCTGTCTGGAGTAGCTGGAGTGGTCATGGGTCGACTGGGAGTATTTATGCGATTGATTTCATGAAACTATACTTGGGTTTCGAAACAGATTAACTTCGTTTATTATTTGCTTCCGCTGAACTTGTTGATTTTCGTTTAAACTTGTTGAAGATGTTTTTATTAATAATGGGGATTTTATTTATAACTTGTATGGGTTCAATGTAATTGGTGGCTCGTTATTGGTATGTCACACGCCTAACATGGACACTCCCTATGTGCTAATTTGGGGGTGTGACATCAAACTTATTCCGAGTTAACACACCACAACGTGCTTGTGTGGTTCAACATTTTACGTCTACTTTTTATTTGGTTAATTGTCTCGTCGCAAAGCGCGGGTCACAAATACTACTTTTTGAATAGTTTGTAATTGTAAGTTTTCAAGTTTATTGTAGAACCATGATTCATGTTTTGTTCTAGTAATTAAATTCTTATTAAGACCACATGGAGTGGGTGTGATATTGTAGGTATTGGCCTCTTCATACCGTACACACCGGCCCACGAATGGCGTGGAGGGCGGCTTGGGGTTGGAGGCAGGGTAATTTCCACCGGCGTGGAGGCGTTTGATGTGGTGATGTGGTATGTTGTGGTTGGGTGTGGGTTATAGTTGTTGTCCCCAACGGTTAAATTTAAACAAATAATATTTACTTAAAAAAACATCTCCAATATAATCAAATCAATTCTACCATTTTACCATACAAAAACTCTCATTTTATCTCAACTTTCATCTTATTTTCTCTTCAAAAATTTAGATAAAATGGGAGCGATTCCATGGGCCGAAGAAAGGGTATCGTGTTGTGTGAATCTTGGGTTGAAGCGCTTACCCACTATACGCTCTGTGATCGCTCGGGTGCGTTTTGGGGACGTATTTTCCAACAATTATGTATTCATAGAGGTGACACCACCTGGACCGTGGATGCACTTTCTTCGCGTTTCAGGTCTATTGGTTTGGATAATTTAAGAGTTGAGACGGTGCATAATGCTGTGCAAAATGACGGTGGTAATCTTTCGGAAGCCGACGTCATACAAGTCGCCCCGTCGACTACAGGCACCAATATAACCGTGACTTTAAACACGTTTCGCCGTGACAAATAATTGAATTTTTTATTTAATTATGTTTAGGTTTAACATTTAATTATAATGATGTAATGTTTTTTTGTTTATTTCGTGTGTTTTTTTAGTTTCATTTTTTTATAACTTATGTAATGTTTTTATTTTTTAAAGGGATATTGGCCTCTAATAATCCCAACTAGACGTTATTGGTCATTGGCAGTTCCATATTTTTTTATTCCCCCTGGCAGTCTCACCTTTCAACTATTTTCCTCCACCGGTTCTCAGTTAAAAAAACTTAACGGAGTTAAGTTTTTTCTGAATTACAAACTGGCGTTTTAGGGTTTTTAATCAGAATGAGGATACGAGTTGATGTGCGTTAGGTGTAATATAATTTAGGTGTATATTTTAAGCCATTTTTACACTTTTTAGCCAAGTTTTAAATTTATAAACACGATATTCACTAACACTAAACACACATATGGGCAAGTGCACCTATCGTGGACGTAGTATAGTGTTGGTAAGATATCGAGGTCGTCCAAGGACACAAGAGCTTTTAGTACCGGTTTATCCTCAACGTCTAATCAAATCAAAATGTTAGAAAAAGATTTTTAAACTATAAAAATAAAACTAACTAAAATGCTGAAAAAGAAAATAAAAGTAAAAACAGATAGACAAGATGAATCACTTGGATCCGACTCGTGTGCAGTGTAACCTTTGATTATTTTCGCACTTTTGCACTTGTTTAAGAGATTCTCTTAGTTATTGTAGTAGGCCTCTTTTTTGAAGGCGACGTTACCCTCGGCTAAGTAGTCTGAGTCTGCAGGGATACAGTCCTAAGTAGCCGGGTTAAAGTTTTAATAGTAGTTTAACTTATGAGGGGATCAAAGAGTTTGGACCCCCGCCATCCAATACCGTTGGGTATTGAAGGAGGTCCTACTAAATTTGATCCAGGTCCTTTGCAGGATCTATACACTGAACAATGGTAAGACTCTTACCAAACCGTTTCCTTAACCCCCGACCAGGTAGCCAACATACCTCCATATAGACCGTGGAGATATGAATGGTGAAAATCTTTTATTTTATATAGACAGTAAAATAATGCCAAGACACCACGGACAAACGATAAGGAAGAATCACCTTCAACATAAGAAACTAGTAATTAAAGTCATTAATACAAAACCAATTAAAAAGTGCAAAAGATTAAAAATAAAAAGTATTACACTAAACACTTGTCTTCACCAAGTGATGTAAGAGACTTAGGCACACATGACCTTTGATTGTCAAGAACTCTTACGATCAATCTTGGATCCCGAGACGACTCACACACTCTATGATGGACAATGGATGATGGTGGTGGATGATGGTGTTGTGATGGTGGTGGGTGGTGGGTGAAGTATGAGAAAGGTGATGTGCCAAGGGATGAGTTGCAAGAGCTCCAAGCACTCCTATTTATGGGCTGAACAAAAGCCTGGGCACGGCCCCGTGTCCACTGGGCACGGCCCCGTGTCCATCCGACTCTCTCTCTTCATTAATTGCAATTCGCAATTTCATTAAATGCGTCTGCAACAGTTGACCACGCCCCCGTATCCGTTGAGCACGGCCCCGTGGTGGGCAGTAGAAGTTTCTATCACTTTGTCTTTTCTGCTGACACTTGGGCACGCCCCCGTGCTCACTGAGCACGGGGCGTGTTCAGCCTTCTGTCTTCTTGTTTTGCTTTTGGGAAGATGCTATTGGGAGGTCGGGCATGCCACGTTTGTTCCTTTTCTTGTATTTATGTTAGATTTAGCTGTATTTTTGCTTCTTTTGTTCATTTGAGCTCATTTAATCCTGAAAATACAAAAGGAAGACAAAAGCACACTTTTTCCAACATTAGTACTAAAAAGGGTTAGTTTTATGCCACAATTGATGTAATTTATATGTTGCATTTTGTGCACATCAGAGTCTATTGATATAAAACTTACCTCGAAACGGTGCTCCAAATGACTGGAGTTTTGTTAATTGGAAGTTTAAACACCCGAATTGAAGCATCGTTTTCGTTGTTTGGAGCACAATTTCAAGGTAAGTTTTACATCATTCGACTCATATCTTGTTCAAATAAAAAGCTCTAAAACGTCAGTTTGTAATTCGGAAAAAAACTTAACTCCGCTAAGTTTTTTAACTGAGGACCGGTGGAGGAAATATAGTTGAAAGGTCGGACTATCAGGGGGAATAAAAAAAGGTAGGACTGTCAATGGCGTCTAGTAGAGATTATTAGAGGCCAGCCAATATCCCTTTTTTAAACTATCTAATTTTTATTAATGTTATTTCTTTAATTAGTATTAATGTTTTTTTTAATTTAATAGATTTTATATAATTTTAAAATATTAAAAAAATAATAATAAAAAGTGTGTGTCACGTGTCAAATAAGGTCACCCTTTCATGCCCCATCCTACTTCTCTCTTTTTTGCACCATGCCATTTTTCTGACATGTGATGATGTAGTTGCCACATATTGCCCCTTTTTAAACCTTTCCACTCCGTATATTCTAACTTATAAACAAGATGCATGACCTATGGCTTTATAGCCTAGTGACATCTTACGGTTGGGATAAGCCTTTAGGACCAATAGGTTCTTAGTTCGATTCCCATAATGGTGTTTTCCATATTTATTCGGTTTCCTCCTAAATATGTGTATAGGCATTGTGCCTAGTGGAGATGAATATAATAGGGTGGTTCCGCTGGTGGCACGATGATTCTCCAGTAATCCGTAAGTGATCCAAATTTACCGTTAAAAAAATAAAAACTAAACAAGATGCATGTTGTGAGGATTCTTTTTGTTTGTATACTCTTTTTTTGAAACCAATGTCATGAAATGCAAAGATGGAGGTTGATCAGTGCTGACTAAATGTCAATTGGTTCACAAAAAAGTGACAGAAGGACCATTAAGCAATTCAACCAAAGATTGTTTATTCATGTGTAGCATCATTTGAATTTTAAGTTCCAAAATGAAAATTTAGCATAGTTATAACTTTTACACAGGAGTAGGGAAAATTTGAAGTTTAAGTTTCAAAATGAAATTTTATTCATTTTACTAATGTGGTTATGCTTCAGCAAAGTCAAGTTTTTAAATACTTTAAGAAAAGAAGGTCTTGAGTACAAGTCTCATAAACAAAAGGGAATAAAAGAAATTCGTCGTTCAAAAAAAAAGTTTCAAAATGAAAATTTCGCATAGTTATAACTTTTAGACCATGTGTAGTGGTTTGGGTGAATAAAGCCCTTACCCTTGGACGTTTTCCGCCATGTGACAGTACAGTCAGCAAGGGGCATTATTGGGCATTTTTTTCCTATAATGGGTGTCGTGGGGATGTGGGCATTATATTAAAAAAGAGTGTTAAACAATTAAATATAAAAAAATCCAAAAAATGGTATTGGGCAAGCATAGGAAAGAAGCATATGATTGGCCAAACCATTTGATGTTTGGCGTGATTTAAAAAACGGCGGGGGGCTTTTTTTGAAAAAAAAAACACGCTAGAAAACGCCCATGGGGGTGGGGATGGGGCATGATTGGGCGTGTTTGGGGTTTTTTTTTTTTTTTTTTTTAAATCACGCTCACTAAACATGGTCTTAGACAAGAGTAGGTAAAAAATAAGTTAAATTTTGATAGTTTGATTAATATTTTCATTCGTTTCTGATTGTATATTGTTTAAGTATTGGAAATAATTGTCACCATCATTTATACTTTTTTTTTTTAACTTTTTTATGAATTAGTACGTTCCTTGTTTGTATATTTAGGCCAACACTTGATTGAATTTACTAATTGCAAATTTGCAAGGAGTTTGAATTGGCAAAAGTCATTAATAGACGGTTATTATAACTAGCCAACCAATATTTCACATTTCACAATAATTAGAATTATGAACAATTTATAATTGAAACTGCTCAATTACAAAAATATAAAATGCAAAAGAAATAATGGATTTTAATGATTCAAACTATTAACGATTCCAACTTAAAAAATAACTAGTAGTGGTTTCATCTTTTCACATATTGTAAACTCATGGACCTTTACTAATAGAACCTTAATTTCTTTTTGTCCCATTATATTTTTCAGTTTAGTAAAGGTCCATTAGTTTACAATATATGAAAATGTAGAACCACCACCGGTTATTTTTGAAGTTGAGACCCTTACCGGCCAACAACTAATAGTTAGGATTATTAAAATCCATTATCTCAATACAAAATCTTATATTTGAGTTCAGCTATAAGCCATAACCAAACCAAACTAACAAATGCTCACTTGTATTTTTTTTTTCTAATGTGAAACCCATCTTCTTCGAAGTATTTGGTACACCATGTTACCATGTCACATCTTATATTTGTAAAGGGCTTTTTAAAGGAATGTGTTTGTAAATTATATTGGTAGACTAGTTTAAGTTCACGTGTGTTATACGAGTAATTTTACAGTAAAATATATTATTTAACACTGTTGACATAAACTTTTTACTCATGCATTACACTTACACCGCGTACATACCAAATGAAAAAAATCACTGTCCAATTTTTGGTCCACATTGTGGGCTTTTATAAAGCATCCGGTTTGTACCAATTACAATAGAACTCACTGCAAGTGTCTGTCTACATTTAGAATGAGCTAAAATATAAAAATAAATCAATAGTAAAAAAATAAATAAAATACTAAAAAATAAAACAATAAAAAGTATAAAGATATAAAAAAATAAAATACAAATAAAAAAATAAAAAAGTGAAAGGTAAATAACAAATAAAAAAGAATAATAATAATAACAATAATAATAATAGTAATAGTAAGAAAAAAGCTATTATAATAAATAAGGTTTTTCAAATTAATTTTGTTAACCTCAACACAAACTTATATTGCAACTTCATTGATGACGATCACATGAGTTATCTTTCTATTAATGATTCTGCTCGTTGAACGTATATGTGAAGCACATCTCAACCTGATATGTATTATTTTTTATGAAAGGCAAATGACATAGAACTGAAACAAATTTTACAAATTACATCATGTGTATTTGAAAAATAATATAACCTGGAAACTAAGATTAAGTCTTCTAATAATAAATATATCAACTTACCATTCAGTGCATTTGTACATTTGAAATTGAAACACAAGGGTGAACTCGTTAATTTATCATCATTATGGTTACAATGATGTTGTATTTGGTTTTGTAAATAGTGACACAATAAAAGATATCCAAAAATGTTTCTCAAATGGCCACCATATATTACAGGTAACAGTTTGAATAGAATTACAATCACCCTTCAAGCATATTTCTTAACACTTAGGTTATAATAATAGCACTCAATTGATTCAACTAATATAATGTAATTAATGTGTGTTTATACTCAATGAAACCAACATCAGATTGGATATTTCAAACTACAACAATCTATCAAACATTAGGGTAAAGGATTATAGAAAACCTCTAAAACATACACAACGATTCATGAAATAAAAAACATAATATAACCTAAGTCTAACATAACGATGGATTGACAGAAAGGAAAATCCGAATGGAGAATCGTTCCACGCACCACAACACGGCACATAATCGCCGATAAGAGATAGAGAAAATTCAATCTCAAAACTTGAGTGTACGGATTGTGATAAGAATTGTGATATGAATAAATCTTGTAATGGAAAGGCCATCTTATTTATGGAAAGATCGATTTTGTGAAAGAATACATAAGATTGATTTGCCATGTGATTGATTAGATGATTTGATAAAGAGAAATAAGGAATAGAGAAAAGAGGAATAGTATTTAAATATCATATTGCGATGTGGCAATAATAGCCTTAAGTTAATGTCACGTGGAAAAAGTTGGTTTTGTTTTATTATAGTTAATAAATATAATCATAGATTATAAATAACGAGAGATGTTTTTTTTCTTTTCAAAACCACAAACAAATAGCCTAATCACATGACACGTATCCCAAATCCATCTCATTTATTATATTAAGTTAAAGTACCCGTGTGTTACACGGTGGTCTCTCAATAAATCATATTATTTAACAGTGTTAACATAAACTTTTAAATGAAAGAAACGTTCCATTACTAATTATGTTTTTAATGTTAATGATATAATTATGCTTATTAAATCAAAATTAGCTTAAACTTATTATTAGTTAAATCAAATTTGATTTAAACTTATTATTAGTTACTAAATTTTAAATTTAAATTAAACTCGAAAATGTTCCTACTATATACAATTTGATAAAAATAATTAAAACTATTTGATAAGTTAGGAAAGATATAATATTATTTTTTTTTTCAAATCTCGATGACACAATTACGTATTTTAATTCAAAATTTTTGATACGAAAATGATTAATTACGTAATTTGAATTTGAATTAGAGTTGAAACCATTTACTATTTCAAAATTTTTAAATTCAATCTAATTGATAATGATAATTAAGGAAAATATTAGTTAATATATTTTCTTTTAATGTTAATTATACTATTATGTTTTTAACATCAAATTTTAGTGTAAGACCCTAATTTGATTTATATGATTTACATATAAATATCGACTATGATTGGGTATTTCCGATTACATATACAGTTGAAAATACGAGTTTGTTAAAAAGTTTTAAGGTTTAAAACATTTCAAGTCTTGTATTGATACCGCCGTTTTTAAACATGACGACGATACCTAACGCGGAAGCTTTAATCCTGAACGTGTTCGGTTCCTTGTTGAGCTTGATCGTCGACCGGCATTCCAAATAAGTTACCTGTAACCAACATTGTCAAAATGTTAGTTATAAGAGTGTAAACTATGCTTATATGAGTTTTTATGACCCAACCATTAAACAGCAACACTTTTCTCGGAATTATAAGCCGCCGGGTGCCGCGACGACGTTCTTAAGATCTGTCGGGTGACGCGACCGTTGTCGCGGGCCGCCACACCAACAGGTGGTCTCCGTCGCGTGACGCGAGGAATCAGTTTTGACAGAAAGTTTGTTTCCAGACTTTTAAGCCTTTGGCTTAATATATAATTACCAATTTTTGACCCGTTCATGATTTTATCAAACTAAAACTAGTTTGTTGCATTCAAATTATTATGAACCTCATTTTTATCGATTTCCTATTATTCAAGGTCCAAACCACGGGTTTCTTACGTATTCTTAACCCATTTTGCTTAAATACTTATTTTGACCCGTTAGGGGTATTTAAGTACTTTTAAAGCACAAATCACTTTTATTCGCTTCTAACATCATATTACCACATTTCTTATCAAATAATCTTCCACCACAACTGTAATTGTGGTGGAATTTAATGTGGTAACTATTTGTTTCGAGTTTTACCCCTCGGATTACTATTTTACGATAAGACGCATTTTAAGGCATTTGACTCAAAAGAATCATACCTTTCGCTTTTATACTTGTCCTACGTATTTACTTGATTATATGACATATTCCTAAACAACCCATAAGGGTCGTTTGCTTGATTTGTCGATCAAGGGCATTTTGGTCCATTTAATCCTTTCATTTACCATGAATGATTTTGAAAGGCATATTAACCCAAAATCTCACATACTAAACTATGATCTTGTTTGAATAATTATTATGTTTTCAAAACACAATGACTATAATTTAATTCATTTGGTTTAACTAAAAAGATAACCAAATGTTCATTTTTGACCTTATTTAACTCTCATTGAACCCTAAGTTCTAAATGATTAGTTAAACTATTACACATACCTAGCTTGGATCAATATATTGACCCATTTTAATACTTTGCTTGCATAACCGCTAATTAATAGCGATGCTAATATCCATTAGATATTTACTCCTGTAAACATATAATTCGACAAATAATCATTAATCAATATAGTCAAAGGGTGATATCTTCACCTTTTGACCCGTTTGGTCTAAATGACCGTTTATCTTTGTAAGATGATATTTATTACCATCTCATCTACATGACTCGCTCCAGTTTACACCGTACGGTCTTTTTACTTAGAAACCATTTCTTAGTTCTATTTGTCATAATATGACCAAATACTCAATTTACTCCTTTTTAACCATTGTTGTGGTTTCTTATCATTTCCGCTTATCTTGTTCCGTATGACTACACGTCGGAACATCATTTTGCAAATGTTTAATTATCTTTCTCGTAATTAATACGATAAAGGAATATTCTACTAATTAAGAATAGTGTAAGTTATACTTACCTTGCATCCTGATTATGCTTTTCCTTCTTTCTTAATTCATTTGACCCGCTTCCTTCTCAAGCTTTCACCTAGCTCGTCAAGCGTCAAACTATCATTGTAATTTGTAAGATGGATAGATTAGTTATAATCATTTGTGACGATTCCATCCTACGATTTTTATGTCGAAATTATCATTCGATCATATCAAAGGTCATTTTGACTTTTAAAAGTCAAACTACCTATTGACGAAAGTAATTACAAGATGTAGATTAACTACTCGTTTTATTACTTTGTCAATATCTGGTAAGTATCATTCTTATGCTACCGGTTTAATTACTTATTCAATCAAGTTCATGTAATCGGAATTCATAACTCATTGAATTACCATTACATAAATCATTCTTAATACATGATGATATCAACATCATTTTAACATGAATCTATCATCATTTTTAGTTTTATCATACAAAACCCAATTCATAATAAGTATGATTATATACTCAAACACATAATTTGTTCAAGTATTTCCTTATTACTATCATATATAATGATTATAAACACAACTATATCATCAATATCATCCTATGATTAAAACCCACTTATCCTAGTGTGGTAAATCATTTAAACATTCAATTTATAACATCATATGTATAATTTTTCACTTAGGGTTTTGTTCCTAAGCAATTATACATCATATTTCAGCCATAGCTTCTATAAGTCATCCCTAATTCATAGATTATGAGATTTATCAAATTTCACAACTTCACAAATAATCAAAATTTGACATACCTTATGATCCCCTAGCTTGGGTGATCATTAATTCACGTTCAATTGTGAATTTAGACTTCGTTTGAGCCTTCAATTTGATGATATTGATAGAGTTAGGGTCTTGGCTCCATGGGAGCTCTCTGGGATCGAACAGAACACACACAGATGTATGTGTTTTGTTTTAAAGTTCTTTTTATTAAATAAACTTTCAAGTTTATCCACTTTGGCCTCTCATGTTTGGTTAGTTTATTAAGTAGGCCATAACTTACTTATTTCAACAATATTCCCACTTATTAACTAGGTTGAACATTCCTAGTTAACTTGGTGGGTTCGGGGAAATTATGGCTAAGTTTATTTTAAGTCCCGTTAAAATAAACTCAATGCATTTGATCTGAGTAATCTTTTAAGCATTACTCATAATTTAACCAATTGTTAGTATTACCAGAAAAGTATGGTAATATCTTTTTGGTTACAAAGCATATACGTATCTCATACGAAATAATGCCACTCAAAATAACGTAATCTCGTTATTTCGACCAATTTGGTTAATTTAGCGAAATCCATCGCTGTTAGACTATCGAATTCTTCATGAATTCGTTAATTTAATCCGTTTGGATATTTTAGTGAAATCTTTCACTTTTGACAAACAAATTCTTTTGTTTTCCAATTTATTCATTTGGTTCAGTTATACGGAATCCACCGCTTACGAGCAAACGGAATTTCTTGATTTCTATATTAATTATTTAAGATAGTTCAGTAAATGATATTAACGTAGTTCTATAAAGTATATAACCACATACCTTGTAGCTTTATCCTTTAATCATGCTTTTGCTCGATTTGACTTCCCAACACTTTACTTGGGTTACCTTATGATCACTCAATATAGGTGATCAGTATTTTCTGTTAGTGAGGTCTCATGGGCCATCACTTTCATCTTGTACTATTTACCCTTGTTATTTACTTGACTAAGTCGCCAAAAATCAGCAACTTAGTCATATAAATTTATAAATTATGTTTATTCTACGCTAATCTCATAATGAATAACGTATTAAATAAATTCTTAATTTGAATTTTGACTTTAACCGGTCTCACTAACTAGACTTATTAGTCCGGTTACTTTGTACCCATCCTTCAGGCTACAATGTGATTATATTTCACATTACTTTTCTTAACGGTGATCGGGTCACGTCATGTTTAAGTTTATATCAACTTTTATTGATCGAAACTATTCTTTTCAAATATATCGTCTTGCACCCATCAGCGTCAAGACATGTATCTTTTAATATTTACTATTTCGATTTCTATCAAAATATTCATATTTGTGAAAACGTTGTTTCTTACTAAAACTAAATTTTAGTTTAACGTTTTCTTTTTAACTTTTGTCAATTACTCATATCAAGAAATTGACAGTTAAGAATTTACTCTTTTTCATTCTTGTTTTACACGGGGATTCTCAACCAGTTCCCTTGCTTTGTCTTTTTATTTCTGACCCGTGGGTCATTTCAATCCCGTAGACCTTTACACTGTTTATAACCCGAAGGTTATGATGATCCCATAGATCATTCTTTTTATGTTTGAAAACCATTTGTTTTCGCGTTTAAAATTCATTAACTCTGACTGTAGTTCGTGACTACAATCGTTTTATTTCGGGTCATTCTCCTGATTCTATGACTTATCACGCCATTTAAACATCGGTTTGTTTCACACTTTCCGTTATCCGGTTTATGCCTATACTTATGCCATCCGACATTATATTGTATTCAATCCGTTTGACTTGTTCATGCGAAATCCATCACTTGTGAATAGTCAAACTTTGTTCTTTATTCTCCCCGTTCAAACTCACGATAGTTGAACATAATTGTTAAAATTTCTGTTTGTGAAATTTTATAGTATTTTAGTCATAACTCATAATCCGAGTCTTTTGACTTTCAATCTGCATTCCCGTTTCTCGATCTATGCATGTGTTTAAATCCTTACCCATCAACCGGGTAATTTACCGAAGTCATTATTAATGCAACCAATTCAGTATGCATTAAGACTTCGTTTTAACTTGCATGGTTGTCTTAGCGAAATCCATCGCTTTATTCCACCAAACCTTTATTCTTTATTTGACCATCCTTGACGGTCTTATAAATTCTGAATGATGATCATCATCATCTTTTCTTTGCTACGACCAAAGTCAATGACTTCGATCGTCTTTTCGTATGGGCAATACCTTCGTTTCTATGACCCTTCGGTTCATTTATACTTTGGTTTTACATGCCCTTTTTGTCAACCATGGCTCTTTTGTCCAAAATGACTTATTTCACGAATTTCCTTGGGTCATTTATTTTTTTAGGCGCGGCATACATCGTTTTTATGGTTCCCACGAAAATCATTTATACGAGCATGCCCATAAGATTTCTTGACCCCCAAGGTTCTTTTAACTTTTTATTCGTCTCGACCTTACCACATTGGACATAACTGTGCTCATTATTATAAGCTCATGGTATCATGTGTTCACTACTTACTTGGCCAGAGTAAGCGATCAACACATGGTACACATGACCTTATTATAATTACCACATCACATCCCATGTAACTTATCTCTCGATTTATTTTATTTTTTTGATTTCATTTGGTAAAACTTAATTTAATTGTCAATTAACAATTATTAGTTTTACCCGTCTTATCCTTGAACATATAAAATGTCCCTTTTTATAACTATTTATACAATCACATTCGTTGATGTGATCATTACTTTTCTCAATGGGATCTATATCGAGAATACTTACTTGGATGATTATCTTCGTCCAAGTTTATATTTAACTAAATTCAGTTATTGTCTTATTATTCACGATTGTGAATAATATATATATATATATATATATATATATCTACTGAATTTCTCTTGGAAACGTCATCCTGGATAGGTAATCTATCCAGGTTTTCCAAGTTTTATATTCTATATGCAACTGTCATTCACTATGTGTTTGTTGCATATTTCTGTTGCACTATAAGTTTAAGACGTGTACCTTATAGATACTTGCCCTGATAAACTTTCCCTGTCGTTCGATCTCTCATTTGAAATCATTTCTTGATTCATGTCTTTGGCGTATATGACATACTTGTCATACTTCAGACCATATCTTCATCGTATCGACAGATCTTTAAA